>NC_136421.1:21702500-22025000 GCF_052625555.1 Lactuca saligna | reverse complement strand
CTCCAGACAAGAAAAGTTAGATCTGCAACAGCAAAGTTTATCTCTAAGAAGATAATGGACCAGATTGAATCCAACCCAACAATCCCAGTCAGAGCTCTTCAAGAAAAACTTCAAAAGGATTATTAAGTTGGATTCTCTATTCACAAGGTATTCAGGGGCAAATCAACTGCAAAAAAACTTGTCCAGGGTGATTACAAAAAGCAATATGATGTTCTTAGAGATTACATCCTGGTACTAATCCAGAAACCACTGTGAAGTTAGAGTTTGATTCGGAACCCAACCTAAGTGCTACCTCAAGAAGGTTTAAAAGGATGTACGTGTGTTTGGGTGGAATGAATAAGGGCTTTAGAGCTTGCCTGAGGGATTTTCTAGGTTTTGATGGGGCATTTATGAAGGGCCCTTTCCCAGGACAAATTTTAACTGTAGTTGGGGTAGACTCCAACAATGGAATATACCCCCTAGCTTATGCCATTGTTGAGATTGAGAACACTGATAGTTGGAAGTGGTTTCTAGAGTGTATTGCAGATGATCTGGACCTATATGCAAACTCAAACTTAACATTTATAAGTGACAGACAAAAGGTTTGTAATTTGTTGTTTATATTTGACATATTTGGATGTGCTATATTAACTATGTTTTAATTCCTTTACAGGCATTGCAGACTGCCATTTCTCATTTGTTCCCATGTGCTGAGCACAGGTTTTGTCTCAGGCATATACATGACAATATGAGAAAAACATGGAGAACTAATGAGTACAAAGAACACTTGTGGAATTGTGCTACAGCAACAACAGTACCAGAGTTCAATCATAGGATGCAACAATTCAGCTCATATGATGTAGAAGCTTATAATTGGTTGAAGCAGATTCCCCCACAACATTGGGCAAGAAGCCACTTCACAGGTATATACTTCAGCTTCCAAATTTACCCTTTTGTGTTGGTATATGTTTGATCCTTTTGTATTAGTATATGTTTGGTCCTAACAATATTGTGGTGTTTTTAGGCAGAGCAGTTTCAGATATGCTTCTGAATAATCTTTGTGAAGTTTTTAATAGCAAATTGATTGAGAGAAGGGACAAGCCACTGATAACTTGCTTGGAGTACATTAAGGAGTATATGATGAAAAGAATATGCAATGTCATAAAGGTGCAAAAGAAGTGTGTTGGTCCACTAACCCCGTCTACAATAAAGATCATGGAGAAGAATGTGAATTGGGCATCTCAGTACACAGTTAGGTGGAATGGGTCAGATAAATACCAAGTGCAAGGGCCATGGCAGGATCAACATGTTGTTGACATGGTTGAAAGAGTATGTAGTTGTAGGAAGTGGGAATTAACAGGACTCCCTTGTAAGCATGTCATTGCAGTCCTAAATGACAAAGCAGATAATGTTGAGGAAGTTGGAGAACTGCACACTTATGCCACAGGGTGCACTGGCTAGAAACATGGAAAGCAGCTTATGTGTACAAGGTAGAGCCTATTAAAGATCAAGCAATGTGGCCTATAAGTGAATGCCCAATTAAAATCACCCCTCCTCTACACAAAAATCAGCCTGGAAGGCCAAAGAAAAAGAGGAGGCAATCTGCTGAGGAGAAAAGCCAGAAGAAGGGAGACAATGTTGGTAGTGGTAATGGGAGTCAAAGCAATATTGCTAGTGGGAGTGGAAAGCTTACAAGAAAGTTTATCCAAGTAACTTGCAGCAAGTGTAAAATTAAAGGGCACAATGCTAGAACTTGCAAAGGCCTAGGGGGTAAGTGATTGGATTTCAAGGGATTTTGATGTTTGTAGGGGTATAAGTGTCTTTTTGGGATAATGTTATGTTTATGTCTATTGTATGTTTAGTACTTTCTGTGTTTTGGGGTTTAACCATTTTGGATGTTATTTTTGGTACTTGATAGTGTACCCCTGTGATGTATGGGAACAATTTACACTAGATTTGATGTAGTGGCTTATGTTATGTTTAATGTCTTGATGTTATTGTCATGTATAATTTTTTGTTGTAGAAGTTGACCAGTATGCCCTTTTAAACAAAACATACATTTTTCATTGATAATGTGTAAACCACATAAAAAATAAATTGACCAATATGCCATTTTAAACAAAACATACATTTTTCATTGATAATGTGTAAACCACATACAAAATAAATAGACCAATATGCCCTTTTAATCAAAACATACATTTGTCATTGATAATGTGTAAACCATATACAAAATAAATAGACCAATATGCCCTTTTAAACAAAACCACAAGACAAAACTGCACACATGATCCTGTGGTTTACACAAAATTGCCTAATATAAATTGACCAATATGCCCTTTTAAACAAAACCACAAACAAAATAAATTGGTCAAAATGTACATACCAAATATAATCACCATTGACAAATTCCTACAAAACATGTCTTACATTGCTTACATTATAACCACAAAAGACTACCACAAAGTATTGCCCAAAAGATTACATTGCTTAAACAAGATACTACCAAAAACATTAAAACACTACCCACACCATTACATTTCAATATACTACTTAGAAACCAGCCAAACCATTACACTTACAAACCACCCAAACCATTACACTTCAATATACTTCTTATAAACCAGAACAAACACGAACAACACCCAACTGCATAACAAGTAACACTTGAGTCTTGTATTTTGTGACTTTAATTTGTTGATTGACCTCAGCAGCCCAGGTATAATAGCTTTTGAACGTTCACAAATTAGATCATCAAACCACCCAATAAATCGACATTTGGATCCCTTCAAAATTTAAGAAACAAAAGAAGATCGTAACATGTAATGGGAGATTTATGCTGAAATCCAAAAAAAAATTGCGTACCTCAGTAGGGCATCCCCAGAAGCGTCTACCTGGATTTTTATCAGTCCATGCTGTGCGAACTATAGCCATTTTACCACAAAAACAAAGCACCATTTTTTATTTTGATTTCTTGAAGAAATCGATCGCAGAGTTGAAGACCAAAATGAGAACGACAACAAAGAAGATGGATTGGGATTCGTTCTTATAGCTCTCCTTTATTAATATAAAATAAGGGGCATAAATAGGGAATGACCAAAATACCCCTGATTTGACTAGTCAAACATAACTTAACAGAGGGAAATAGACGGAAGTTAACCCATTGGACCAAATATGCAAGAAAATGGAAACTTTGGACTTGTGGTGCTAGCCAAAACTTTTTTGGACCAAAGTGGCAATTTTGTGTAAACCACAGGGACCATTTGTGCAGTTTTGTCTAATCCAAATGAATAGTTTGTTACAACTTTTGAAATTCTGGAAGATAATGTATCGATATGGAACGTTATATATAAATTAGAACATTATTATTTTTTAGACCGAATTATTATCAAACTAAAAGATGCTATGTAATTAATAAATAAATATAATTTTGCTACATGTCAATCTTTAATAACGTTTGATACTTGTTATTTTGTAATTTTTTGTAAGTAAATAGTATCCACATGTCAATCTATTGTTTTTTTTTCAATTTTTAAAATTAAAAATCCACATAATACTTATATTTATATATGTAAAGTGTCAAATATAATAAATATTAGACAAAATTGCAAAAATGGTCCCTGTGGTATGTATTTTTTTGGGGTTTCAGTCAAAACCTCGACTTTTTTGTATTCATGGTCCTTTTGGCCTAGTTTATACGTAGAAATGGTCCCTCGACTTAACTTCCGTTAAGTTATTGTTGTTAACTCTCTCATGTGCATCTCACATGAGGGTATATTTGTCTTTTCACATATAAAGGACCATTTTTTCACTTAAAAAATATATCTTTTTTTTAAATATTAATTAAAAGCTATTTATTTATTTTAATAATTAAAAAATAAAAAAGGTCTCTCTCTCTCTCTCTCATCGTCTTCTACATAGTAACTAAACGCATCGTCTTCTACATTGTAACTCATACATACACATATACATACTCTGAAAATCGATTATGCAAATCATTTTTTATTTTGTTTATGGGCCAGACTAACACCAACCACATCAGTCATCCCACCACACCTGTTGTGAATCGGATTTCAAGATCATACATTTTCTTCTTCGCAAGGGTATATATTGTTTTGTTTTATACATGCTTGTGAGGAGAGGGATGCTCTGTTATAGATAATCGATTCAGAAGGGGATGAAAAGAACCTGAAATGTTTCATCAAAAGTGCAGAGAAATGACAAACCTTCCAGCCAGCTAGATAGAGCAGGAATCAAACCTCATATAAGATCTTTATAAGCTCATCAACTGCAAGAGTTTTAGAGAGAGAAAGACTAACTTGTTTCTATCAGATTTTGGGTTTTGGAGATATACACGTCTGATTTCATAGTTTTTTTACATACATCTGAATTCCAAAATTTATGCTCCTGAATGAGGATCAGACGATTTCGTTTTGCCCAGATTTATATGATCTTACAATTCTTCGTTTTTCTCCTGAATAGGAGGTTCGGTTCAGCAACAGTCAATCGATGGATGATTAGATGGGGATAATCTCCAAACCATCTTACCCATTTTCCTTTCTCTGATTCCAAACCCCAATCCTTCCTTCCCGTCTCCTTCTTCTTTAGAATCAATAATTGTGGAGATTTGGGGTTTTAATTTCGAAGGTGTGTATTTACAGGACCATCAATCAAAACACCGCCAGAAGATGTATGGCACCAAGATGGAGGTGAATCCGGTGACGATTTCAAAGGGAAACACCAAATCTGAATCTCCATCGATGGAAGATGCTTGGGGGTGACGAAATGGGATTTTTAAATAAAGAGATGCGGGGTTGTAGTGGTCAACTGAGTCTCTAAACAAATGTCGTATATCCTCTACTATACCATTTTGTTCTTGCTGGATATTAATGGTGGATGGGGATTATTGATTTATTTGGGGAGAGAGAGAGAGAGAGAGAGAGAGAGAGAAAAAAAGAGAGAGAGAGAGAGAGAGAGAGAGAGAGAGAGAGAGAGAAAGAGAAAGAGAAAGAGAGAGAGGGAGAGAGAGAGAGAGATCTTTTTTTATTTTTTAATTATTAAAATAAATAAATAGGTATTAATTAATATTAAAAAAAAAGATATATTTTTTAGGTGAAAAAATGGTCCTTTATATGTGAAAAGACAAATATACCCTCATGTGAGATGCACATGAGGGAGTTAACAGCAATAACTTAACGGAGGTTAAGTTGAGGGACCATTTCTATGTACAAACTAGACCAAAAGGACCATGAATCCAAAAAAATCGAGGTTTGGACTGAAACCCCAAAAAAATGAATACCACAGGGACCATTTTTGCAATTTTGTCTAAATATTATACTAAATTGCAATTAATATGTTTTTTCCTTCCTTATTTTTAAATTTTATTTTAAAAATATTTAATATTTACATTTTTAATATTTTATATTTTTTAATCAACCCTTCTAATTCACGGGTTTTACACTTAGTTAGGTAAAGTAGGCGGTCATAAGGTAGTTGCATGCCAATGACTTGTATTCTTGTAACATGTGGATCAGAACAATTGTTTCGCAAGCAAATGAATTGTCTTAATAACGTAGTTGTCTTAAAGAGAGTCCCGCGAGTCGGTTCTTACCTATTATAACATCTCTTGCACGAATCATTTTGAAAATAGTTTAATAAAACCCTCAAATAGTTTTTAATATCAAAATTTCATAAAAATGTTTTTTCTGCATTTGGGCTTATGCCTTAGGCCTCATATTTGGACCTATATAAGAGCATTAACCTATAGGGTTTCGTCATTTTCAGTCTCCGTCACTCCTTGAAACATTCCAAATGAAACTCTAGCCTCTATTGAAGTGTTAAAGCTCATAATCTCTCATAAAAATCCAATTTTTTTGTGTGTTTATGTATTCTTGAGTGAGGAAAGCAAGAAAAAATGGTCATTTGAACATAACACTTGGAGTAATCAGCATTTTTCTACTCTTTTGAACCTTTATAAGTTTAAAAGATTCAAGCTTTATCTGATTTCATATATAGATCTAGGAGTTTGTTGGGTTTTTGGTTAATTTTAGCAAGTTTTGGTCCCTTTGAGGTTCTTGGAGTTGGAAAACTCGATATCGTGTTGTTGATGTTTGGAATTAGATCTGATCTTTGGATGAAGTAAAGAGTGCATGCAAGATCTCTATTGTGTTATATGTATATTTGATGATATACACTATACGAACCAGACATGGTTCTATATGTGTTGAGATGTATTTACATGATAATAATAATAGAAGTATTATAAATGAGAAGATAAATGTATGTTAATACTTAATACTCTGTATAAAATATTACACTAAATTATGATAGTGTTGCTGAAACAGAGTTAGTATTGAAAGTTGATTATAAGCATTGTAGGCTTGCTTAGTGATGAAATAAGACTTAAAAGAGATGCTTGGTTCAATTAAGTTTGAATATTGGGTAGTATCTTATTAAGGGTACGTGTATGATCGAAATAGAGAGTAGAAACTCTGTTTGAGGAGATTGATGATCGGTGGAGTATGTCCTACGTACAAAAGTACTTTCTAAGTACCAATTCTTTTTCAAAGCTCTGTACCTCATGTATTGCTTATGTCGGGGTATTATTATGTTGTAGGGTACGAGTCCTACTCATACCAGGGTACTATAATGTGCCAGAAGTACTATCATGTACAAAGTCCTTTTTGATACTATTATATGTCGGAGTACAGGAGCATACGGGAGTACTTTATTAGTATTTCCCCATACTTTTTCTTTTGATGAGCTTTGTGTGTTAGTGTTTCCTTTCACGAAGTAATTGAGGGAACTTCATAAATTGCCTAATAGAGTGTGTCGGTAATAGACCACTACCAGGTATTTCTGATGTTGTATTTCTGGATAGGGTGAGTATGGGGATAAAATACCTCACGGTGTCAGACCACTGCTAGGCACAGTTATCTAGATAACCACCCCTGACTTAATTGTCTTGTTTTTACGAACGTAGGTTCGTGGCGAAACTTTTTCCATTCCCTTCATTTGATGTATTTATTGATCATTGTTTGCTGCCACGAAATTTCCAAAGCAGCGTCATCAGTTTGTTTATCATTTGATCATTTAGGCTAGATCTTGTAAGATCGTTATATAGGATCTATACGTGGGAATCGACAAGATTGGATGAATTGTTTTAGAGATATGATATATATGTGTTAATGACAATAGTTGGATTTATAGGCTTGTGATATACATTATTATCACATCGTGGGATTGAAATCCATATGTACTCATCAGGTTTCCCGACCTGACCTAGTCGGATTATTGTATCACAGGTGACTATATGAAAGATACATTCTGTTGAGAGATTCAAGGAGTATTAGGCTACTAGTTTAGTTATTGTAAGGCTTGTAATATTTCGTTATGCTTATGTTTTTATTGACAATGACATCCCAATGTTTTAACATAAATAAAATATATTTCTTCGGAAATGCTTTGATAATATCATTATCATGTTTTTTGGGAACAAATTCCGTAGTAATATTCTTCAAAAAGGATACTCTGATTTTTAAATAAGCATAAACAAATCCATCTTTTGTGGTCGTGAAAATGGGGATGTCAGATGCATTTTGGACACTTTTGTGAATTAGGGTTTTAGATATTTCTTGTTTCGACCATCCAAATGGATAAAGTTGCAAACTTTAAAGACCTCAAGGAGTTTCAAATCAGAGAATTGGGGCTTTTGACTTAATGGATTAAATCATTTGAGTAATACATTTTGGGGATAGACTTGGTGAGCCACCTTGAGGGAGCGGGGCGCCTTTGATTTTCCATATGTTAGATTATTTCTTCACGTAGTGGGTGCCTGGAAGAAGACACGGGGCGTCGTTGACTTTTCGACTAAGTTTTACTTTTAGTCAAACTTGTTGGGGTTGAGCCAGATGTTGAGTATAAACCGCTAATTGGTTTTATAGGCGGTTTGTAATAGTTTCTATTCTTTTGAGATCGTGAGATTGACCGATTCGGGTATTCGTGTATGCAGCAATGATTCTTCTATTTCATGTTCAAGTTAGTTTTCTCACTATATTGTATGTGAAATTGTATGTATAATATTATAGGATGTATGGTTATTGTTAGGGTGCGATTATGTGTTAGGCTGGTTACTCTGATTGTTGGATATATGTTGAGATTGATGAGAAGTCTGCTATTTTCCTTCGGAGGTACTAGGAGAATGCAAATCTAGGGGAAGTCAAATGTGTGCCTTTAGACCCATTAGGAGAACATGGTATGTAGGGGAAGTTGGTTATGTACCTTTAGACCCACTAAGATAATGTTGGGACCTAGAGGAAGTTGGTTATGTGCCTACTATGAGAACGGTTGGAAGTTCTACAGGTCTTTGAGGTGTAGACTAAAGCCTTATATGTATGCATTGTATGTATAATGTGATATATGATATTTTAGAGAACTCATTGAGCTCTGTTCTAACAGTTGTGGATTAAAAGTTTTTCAGGTTGTGCTTCTGACAGTTGAAAGACTTCAGCATGACTGCGACATAGCCAATGTTTATGTTTTTATGACTTCCGCTACTTTTAAAGACTCTAAAACAATGATTTTACACGTTAAGTTTTGTGATTTGAAAGTATTTGGTACTTCATCTTTATGAAAATGATTATTTTACTTATGCTTTTAAAAAAAGGAAAAATTGATTTAAAATTTGAAACGTTGCATGATGTTTTCTTAAATATTTGATTAATAATTTAAAATAAATGGGATGCTGAAATTTTCAATAAATTTGAGAGAAAGCGAAATGCTACACATTGATGATAAAAGCAATAACTAATAACAAAATATCAATGGTGGAATATTACATGAAAATCAATAATTTTTGGCTTTAGCAACGATATTTTTTCTTTGAAATTAACGTATTCTAGGATCTGATAGTAAGTCAATCTCTACAATTTAACTAAATCAATTAGTTATATAAACCATTGAACTTTTGACTTACAATCTTCATATTTACAAAATTCTTATGTTATTATTTAATATTACCTGATTAATAATTTAAAATAAATGGAATGTTGAAATTTACAATAAATTTGTGAGAAATTGAAATTATATATATATATATATATATATATATATATATATATATATATATATATAGAGAGAGAGAGAGAGAGAGGAGGAGGAGGAGGAGGGTTCAATTGAGAAAAGAAAGTTGAGAATGGGGGAATCATTCTCAGTCAATCATTTATTTTGGCCGCAAAAGTCTCCAACGTACCGGCGAAAATGGGAAAGGAATGCACATGTGTTTTCCAACAAAATATATTTCGTTAAACTATGCTAATCATTACCTTAATATATACAAAAACACAGTTTTTTTCGTTTTTTTATTTTTTTATTTTTAGAAGCTATTTTTATCAAAAAATGATTTTAAATATACCAAAATTCATGATTTTTATTCTCTACAAATAGACATCCATATTGATATAGTTTTAAGATAAAATAAAATTTAATTTTTTTATATTGTCAGCTATCATTATTCATAAGTGAATAAAAATGCATCAGGTTTTATTACAATACATTCGTTATTCACTTATGAATAAAAAGTATGATTTTTTGGTTTTTACAATTTAAGTATCATTCATATATGAATATAGCATATATAATAAACATAGTATATTCATATTTTAATATTGGACGATGCATTCACTTGTAAATATTAACATAGTATATTTACTTGTGAATATTAGATGGTATATTCACTTATGAATATTAAATGATATTTCATATGTGAATATTACATAGTATATTCACTTGTGAACATTAGATAATATATTCACTTATGAATATTACACGGTATATTCACATATGAATATTACAAGGTATATTCACTTGTGAATATATTCACTTATGAATATTTGAAGGTATTTTGACAAATATATATAATTTTTATATGTTATTCACATATGAATAACATACAGACTTGCATATTTGTTAATAATCATATACCGATTCAGATGAGAAAACATATTCATATGTGAATATAACGTGGTAATTTAGTTTATACATTTCATCAAACAGTTGGAGTGCATACAAGTTAACTATTTTAAAAATGTTAAAAACATCATGTTATCAATTCCAATTCATCATATACTTCCGATTTCGACTTCAGATGCGACATCTTATGTCTGATCGATTTCTCATTTTGATTTTGATTTCCGAAAATCCAATTGGGAACCTGTGAGTACCGATTCTGAGTCCTTCAATGTCGACTGTGACTGCGAGTCCAGAAATCTGATTCCAATTTCATGAACAACGAAGAAATTCCAGTTTAGTTCAAGAAATCTGCATGATTATTGAAGGTTGGAGGAAAAATTTTGATGATGAACGAACTATTATCGAATTTTCTATAGTTACGTATTTGAGATTGAAGGTTATTAACATATTTACAAGTTTGCCACCATGTCTTTTTATGCTTAGATTAAATGAGTGGCTGAGAATGATTTCCTCATTCTCGACCTTTTTTATTTTCTCAATTGAACCCACATATATATATATATATATATATATATATATATATAATTAACTATGAAATGTTGATGATGAAATACTACATAAGGTGTTGTTATATGTACTCATCATTATTAATTGTATCCCTAAACTCCTAATTAACATTTAATTATCCCTAATATCAATCATATAAAAAAATTGACTTTCTTTTAAATTTTTTTGTCCTTTTATTGTATTTTCATTATTCTATATCACATTGCCTTGTGCGAGGGTCAAGATATGATAAAGAAGGCTCATGCCATGACACATCCTTTTCCATGATCTTCTTTTCTCCACCTAATGATGGGAAATTTGCCTCATCAAATTGACAATCTGCTAGGCGTGTTGTGAAAACATCACCTGTTAATGGTTCAAGATATCTTATAATAGAGACTGACTCATAACCAACATATATTCCCAACCTTCTTTGAGGACCCATTTTTGTCCGTTGAGGTGGTGCAATAGGGACATATACTGCACACCCAAAAATTCTCAAATGGGATATATTTGGTTCTTGACCGAAAGCAAGTTGTAGTGGAGAATATACATGATATGAACTTGGTTTTATGCGTATCAATGATCCAGCATGTAAGATTGCATGGCCCCAAACAGACACAGGAAGTTTGGTCCTCATTATCAATGGTCTAGCTATCAGCTGGAGACGTTTAATCAGTGATTCAGCTAAACCATTTTGTGTGTGTACATGAGCAACTGGATGCTCAACAATAATTTCGACAGACATACAATAGTCATTAAATGCTTGTGAAGTAAATTCACCAGCATTATCAAGTCTCACTCTTTTGATAGTATAATCAGGGAAATGTGCCCTTAATTTAATAATTTGGGCAAGAAGCTTTGCAAATGCCATATTACGAGTTGATAATAGGCAAACATGAGACCATTTGCTGGATGCATCTATTAAGACCATAAAGTATCTAAATGGTCCAGATGGAGGGTGAATCGGTCCACATATATCACCTTGAATTCTTTCTAGAAATCTAGGTGATTCCCTTTCAACTTTCATTGGAGAGTGTTTTATAATTAACTTTCCAAGGGAACAAGATATACATGGTTTTATGCTATTGGATTGAGGGAACTTTTGGTCCTTCAATGGATGTCCATGTGTATTCTCAATTATCCTTCGCATCATTGTTAATCCTGGGTGGCCCAACCTATCATGCCATAAACTGAATGTCCCAGGATCACAATGTTTTCCTTCGATTACCATATTTGATTCAATCATATGTATATATGTATAATGCAGACCGGAATCAAGTGTTGGTAGTTTTTCAAGCACATGACTTTTGTCTATAATATACATATATTTCTTATTTTCAATGGTCACAGTCTTTGTGTCATATCCTTTGAAATATATGTCATTGAAACTTAATAAGTTTCTATCAGACTTTGGAGAAAATAAGGCATTTTCTATACAAAAGTTTGTACCATTTGGTAATATAAAATGGGCTTTCCCGGTTCCCTCTATCAAGTCTGCAGGACCTGATATTGTATGTATAGTTGTTTTTGTTGGTACTAATTTTGAAAAATATTTCTTTGATTTCAGAATAGTATGTGTACTACCACTATCTGCTATACAAAGATCTCCAATCTTTTCTTGGTGTTGTGCTCCAGTTGGACTCATATTAAACTTCACATATGAAAGGAATAATAAGTGAATAAACATAATCATAATTATTATTAAAAGAAAGTTCATTTATTGAAGGAAAGGCATTACATGCAAAATAAATGAAGGAAAAACAGTTTTACTAGCACAATAATATATATTTTTTTAGTTAATGTCTTCCATGTCATTGCAGAAATCGGCAACATTTAGCGAAGTGAATTCAACATTATCAATGAGGTTTGCTTCCTTTCCTTTTCCTTTAATGGACTCTTGATAAAGTTGACAAAGATGTGCAGGTGTGCGACAGGTCATTGACCAACGGCCTGTGCTACCACATCTATAACATGAACCATCAAATTTTTGTGATGTCCCAGTGTCATGCCTTGCCACTTTGGCCTTATCTTGTATGTGGACATTGTTTCTTTGTGAATGTTGGTAATTATTCCTTTTCTGACCACGACCACGATTATTATCTTGTCCACGACCAGAATTATGGTTCTGATTATGGCTTTGGTTTCGATTAAAATAGCCACAGCCTCGTCCTCGACCACGACCACGCCCTCGTCCACGTGCATTGTTTCGATGACTATCAATATTTGTAGCATTTGCTTCAGGAAGTGCTACTGATCCCGTTGGACGAGATTCATGGTTTTTCATCAAGAGTTCATTGTTTTGCTCTGCAACGAGCAGACATGCATTCAGTTCAGAATATCTTGTGAACTTTTGCATCCGATATTGTTGCATCAAGGTAATGTTTGTTGCATGAAATGTGGAGTAAGTTTTCTCCAACATATCTTCATCAGTAACTTCTTGTCCATAATATTTGAGTTGTGAACATATTCTGAACAAAGCTGAGTTGTATTCATTTACTTTCTTGAAGTCTTGAAACCTCAGTGTTCTCCATTCATCTCTAGCATTTGGAAGTATAACTTCCTTTTGATGATCAAATCTTTCTTTCAAAAGATTCCAGAGAATACTTGGATCAGTAACATCAAGATATTCAAATCTTAACATTTCATCAATATGCTTACGAAGAAAAACTTGTGCTTTTCCTTTGTCTTGTGCCAAGCAATTATTAAATTCATTTATAGCATTTGAGATTCCCATGGACTCAAGATGCATTTTTACATCTATCATCCATGGCACATAGTTTTTCCCGCTAACTTCAAGTGCTGCAAACTCGAGCTTTGCAATGTTGGACATAATGTAACTATAAATTTTAAACAAAATAAAAATTAAAATCCATTTATTTCAATAAATATTACACAAACAAGAAGCAGTAAAGCTAACATAGCATACAAGCCTAAAAGTAGATGAAATTCCATATTATCTTCGATGTTATATTACCAAATGGTACAAACTTTTGTATAGAAAATGCCTTATTTTCTCCAAAGTCTAATAGAAACTTATTAAGTTTCAATGACATATATTTCAAAGGATATGACACAAAGACTGTGACCATTGAAAATAAGAAATATATGTATATTATAGACAAAAGTCATGTGCTTGAAAAACTACCAACACTTGATTCCGGTCTGCATTATACATATATACATATGATTGAATCAAATATGGTAATCGAAGGAAAACATTGTGATCCTGGGACATTCAGTTTATGGCATGATAGGTTGGGCCACCCAGGATTAATAATGATGCGAAGGATAATTGAGAATACACATGGGCATCCATTAAAGGACCAAAAGTTCCCTCAATCCAATAGCATAAAACCATGTATATCTTGTTCCCTTGGAAAGTTAATTATAAAACACTCTCCAATGAAAGTTGAAAGGGAATCACCTAGATTTCTAGAAAGAATTCAAGGTGATATATGTGGACCGATTCACCCTCCATCTAGACCATTTAGATACTTTATGGTCTTAATAGATGCATCCAGCAAATGGTCTCATGTTTGCCTATTATCAACTCGTAATATGGCATTTGCAAAGCTTCTTGCCCAAATTATAAAATTAAGGGCACATTTCCCTGATTATACTATCAAAAGAGTGAGACTTGATAATGCTGGTGAATTTACTTCACAAGCATTTAATGACTATTGTATGTCTGTCGGAATTATTGTTGAGCATCCAGTTGCTCATGTACACACACAAAATGGTTTAGCTGAATCACTGATTAAACGTCTCCAGCTAATAGCTAGACCATTGATAATGAGGACCAAACTTCCTGTGTTTGTTTGGGGCCATGCAATCTTACATGCTGGATCATTGATACGCATAAGACCAAGTTCATATCATGTATATTCTCCACTACAACTTGCTTTCGGTCAAGAACCAAATATATCCCATTTGAGAATTTTTGGGTGTGCAGTATATGTCCCTATTGCACCACCTCAACGGACAAAAATGGGTCCTCAAAGAAGGTTGGGAATATATGTTGGTTATGAGTCAGTCTCTATTATAAGATATCTTGAACCATTAACAGGTGATGTTTTTGTTGGATTAATGTCTAAGTCCATAACTATAATTGGTAAGACTTGACCCGACCCGGCATGGTCCATTTGGGTTGCATACCATCATGCACTTGGATAGACAATAATGAGAGAAATAAGACACTTATGGTTATTAATATATTATAAGTTCTAGTATATTAATAATAAGAATAATAAGATTATTTAATTAGTATTGATTAAGAATTAATCTAGGATTAATAAAGTGATCAAAAGAAGACTAATTAAATATATGGGTTGATTGTGTAAATCATCCATACTTATATAGTGGGCTAATGCTCCATATGGATAATCAAGTTGGACTAAAACCCATAGGATGGTCCATGGATGCTCCATGGTGTATTTGAACCCATGGATCCAAGGAAATGGAAAGCCATGACAATTAAGGATTTACCCTAATTGTAACACTATATAAAGATATTATTCTTGACAAAATCGGCCACTAGAGAGTGTAACAAAAGGGCTAGCCGATTTCATGAAGTGTAGAACTCTCTCAAGTTATTCTAAGTGTTTTGATGATTGTGATTCCATTTGAGGCTTCCACACTATTGGGGCTAGGCACTCAAGCTTCATGAAGACTTTCTACATCAAAGAGGTATGTATTCTATCTTGTTATATTCATGTTTTGTATGATAGATTAGGATAATACCTTGGATATTCTTATTTGCATGTATAATAGAGAAAACATAGATCCAAGGTATTTAGGGTTGCATGTACACTTAGGAGTGTTAGAATGCTCAAAACCCAACAGTTTTCACAGCACGCCTAGCAGATTGTCAATTTGATGAGGCAATTTTCCCATCATTAGGTGGAGAAAAGAAGATCATGGAAAAGGATGTGTCATGGCATGAGCCTTCTTTATCATATCTTGACCCTCGCACAAGGCAATGTGATATAGAAGTTCAAAAGATAATGCATTTCCAAGAAATGGCAAATCAATTACCTGATGCATTTACTAACACAAAAAGGGTGACTAAATCATATATACCCGCTGTCAATGTTCCAGCTCGAATTGACATTCCACATGGACAATCTAATGATAAAGTCACTCAAGAGTCTAAAACACGCCTGAAGCGTGGTAAAAAAAATATAGCCGTTGCTTTTACTGTTTATAACCGTTGCACATATATATATATATATATATATATATATATATATATATATATATATATATCCGTTTTGTATATTTATAAACCATTTAATAAGATTTATAACTAATACATAACTTTACTTTATATAATTTTACTAATAAGATACATTAAAAAATATTAGTAAATGTTAAAATAAAATTATGAAGAGTAAAAAATAAACATTTTTACCCTGGTTATTTTACCCACAACAAATATTTCTCTCTTCTATCAAACAAATCAATTTCAAGAAATCAAGGTTCATGATGATTCACCCGTTTGTGATAATCATGACTATAATAGTCATATTAATTTTTATCCCAATCTTTAACATCGAAGATAATATGGAATTTCATCTACTTTTAGGCTTGTATGCTATGTTAGCTTTACCGCTTCTTGTTTGTGTAATATTTATTGAAATAAATGGATTTTAATTTTTATTTTGTTTAAAATTTATAGTTACATTATGTCCAATATTGCAAAGCTCGAGTTTGCAGCACTTGAAGTTAGCGGGAAAAACTATGTGCCATGGATGATAGATGTAAAAATGCATCTTGAGTCCATGGGAATCTCAAATGCTATAAATGAATTTAATAATTGCTTGGCACAAGACAAAGCAAAAGCACAAGTTTTTCTTCGTAAGCATATTGATGAAATGTTAAGATTTGAATATCTTGATGTTACTGATCCAAGTATTCTCTGGAATCTTTTGAAAGAAAGATTTGATCATCAAAAGGAAGTTATACTTCCAAATGCTAGAGATGAATGGAGAACACTGAGGTTTCAAGACTTCAAGAAAGTAAATGAATACAACTCAGCTTTGTTCAGAATATGTTCACAACTCAAATATTGTGGACAAGAAGTAACTGATGAAGATATGTTGGAGAAAACTTACTCCACATTTCATGCAACAAACATTACCTTGATGCAACAATATCGGATGCAAAAGTTCACAAGATATTCTGAACTGAATGCATGTCTGCTCGTTGCAGAGCAAAACAATGAACTCTTGATGAAAAACCATGAATCGCGTCCAACGGGATCAGTAGCACTTCATGAAGCAAATGCTACAAATATTGATAGTCATCGAAACAATACACGTGGACGAGGGCATGGTCGTGGTCGAGGACGAGGTCGTGGCTATTTTAATCGAAACCAAAGCCATAATCAGAACCATAATTCTGGTCGTAGACAAGGTAATAATCGTGGTCGTGGCCAGAAAAGGAATAATTACCAACATTCACAAAGAAACAATGTCCACATACAAGATAAGGCCAAAGTGGCAAGGCATGACACTGGGACATCACAAAAATTTGATGGTTCATGTTATAGATGTGGTAGCACAGGCCGTTGGTCAATGACCTGTCGCACACCTGCACATCTTTGTCAACTTTATCAAGAGTCCATTAAAGCAAAAGGAAAGGAAGCAAACCTCATTGATAATGTTGAATTCACTCCGCTAAATGTTGCCGATTTCTGCAATGACATGGAAGACATTAACTAAAAAAAAATCTATTATTGTGCTAGTAAAATGTTATAAATTTGATGTAATTAAAAGAAGATTAGTAAAACTAAACTAAGAACCTTTAAGAAAGAAGAAAGAAGAAAGGAGATTTGGAGAGAATTTGATAACTTATATAAAGTATTCAAATTGGTGTATCTTTTACATATGTGATAGTGCTATTTATACTAGTTAATCACTAGACATAATTAAAGAGTTCTTACACATATTTGACATATTTATCATAAGATTTGAAAATAACTCTTACACATTTGACATTAGGAAATGTTGTCATTCAATTATTTACGACACTCCCCCTTGGATGACATCATTTCAAATTAGAGTTCAACCTTGAAGTACTGCCTCATTAAAAACCTTGCTAAAGAAAACCCAATGGGAAAAAAAACTTTAGCGAAGGGAAAAAGAGTGCAGTGTATAGTTTACTCCCCCTTATTTAGACATCTGTCACATTATATTCTATGCACATGTCGCATTCCGATGCCATGAACATGTTTCCTGAATATTGCAGTAGGACGTGCCTTCGTAAAAAGGTCTGCTACATTGTTACTGGATTGAACATATTTGATTTCAACTTGATGGTTCTTTATAAGCTCTTGAGTGTACTCAAAAAACTTTGGAGGTATATGTTTTGTCCTGTCGCTCTTGATATATTCTTCTTTCATTTGAGCGACACATGCTGAGTTATCTTCATACATTAAAGTTGGACATATATCCTTTTCAAGTCCACATGAAGTTAAAACTAGTTGTGTCATTGATCTTAACCATGTACATTCTCTACTAGCTTCATTTAGTGCAATTACTTCAGCATGATTTGAGGATGCGGCAACAAGTGTTTGCTTTTGAGAACGCCAGGAAATTGCAGTACCTCCATTCATGAATACGTATCCAGTTTGAGATCTAGCTTTATGAGGATCGGACAAATAACCTGCATCTGCATAACCAATCAAACCTTGTTTTGAATCGTTAGGGTAAAATAACCCTAAATCACTGATTAAACGTCTCCAGCTAATAGCTAGACCATTGATAATGAGGACCAAACTTCCTGTGTCTGTTTGGGGCCATGCAATCTTACATGCTGGATCATTGATACGCATAAGACCAAGTTCATATCATGTATATTCTCCACTACAACTTGCTTTCGGTCAAGAACCAAATATATCCCATTTGAGAATTTTTGGGTGTGCAGTATATGTCCCTATTGCACCACCTCAACGGACAAAAATGGGTCCTCAAAGAAGGTTGGGAATATATGTTGGTTATGAGTCAGTCTCTATTATAAGATATCTTGAACCATTAACAGGTGATGTTTTCACAGCACGCCTAGCAGATTGTCAATTTGATGAGGCAAATTTCCCATCATTAGGTGGAGAAAAGAAGATCATGGAAAAGGATGTGTCATGGCATGAGCCTTCTTTATCATATCTTGACCCTCGCACAAGGCAATGTGATATAGAAGTTCAAAAGATAATGCATTTCCAAGAAATGGCAAATCAATTACCTGATGCATGTACTGACACAAAAAGGGTGACTAAATCATATATACCCGCTGTCAATGTTCCAGCTCGAATTGACATTCCACATGGACAATCTGATGATAAAGTCACTCAAGAGTCTAAAACACGCCTGAAGCGTGGAAGGCCATTTGGTTCTAAGGATAAGAACCCACGAAAAAGAAGAGGAGCAGAAAATGCACTAGATCATGAGGAAAGTGTTCCTGGAGAAACACGAATTATTCAAATTCCCCCAAGAAAAGAGGATGATGCACAAAATTATGGTCAGCCAAATAGAATATGTGACCAAAATGAAACTGACAGTATAAATGCAATATTATCTTATTCAGCTGTATGTGATATTATGAATGATGATCCTGAACCACAATCTGTCATTGAATGTTAAAGAAGAAATGATTGGGCTAAATGGAAGGAAGCTATGCAAGTTGAATTAAATTCTCTTAACTAGAGAAAGGTTTTTGGGAACATTATCCTCACACCTGAAGTTGTGAAACCATTAGGATATAGATGGATCTTCGTACGAAAAAGAAATGAGAAAGACGAAATTGTAAGATACAAGGCCAGGCTTGTTGCTCAAGGTTTCTCTCAAAGACTTGGAATTGATTATGAAGAAACTTATTCACCAGTAATGGATGCAACCACTTTCAGATATTTAATCAGTTTGGCAGTATCTAAAAATTTAGAGATGCGTCTTATGGATGTTGTTACAGCTTACCTGTATGGATCACTTGATAGTGATATCTATATGAAAATCCCTGAAGGATTTAAAATGCCTGAAGCGTTAAGTACAAAACCCAAAGAAATGTATTCTATAAAATTACAAAGATCTTTGTATGGTTTAAAGCAATCTGGGCGCATGTGGTACAATCGATTAAGCGATTATTTGACAAGTAAAGGTTATAAAAATAACACTATTTGTCCATGTGTATTTATTAAGAAAACAACATCTGGATATGTGAGCATAGCAGTCTACGTTGATGATCTGAACATCATTGGAACGAATAAAGAAATCCTTGAAGTTATTGAACTTTTAAAGAAAGAATTTGAAATGAAAGATCTTGGAAAAACCAAATATTGTCTTGGTTTACAGATTGAGCATATGCCTAACGGAATACTTGTGCATCAATCAAATTACACAGAAAGAGTCTTGAAACGTTTCAATATGGACAATGCAAATCCTTTAAGCACTCCAATGGTTGTTAGATCATTAAATATTGACAAGGATCCATTTCGTCCATGCGAAGAAAATGAAGAAGTCCTTGGTTCAGAAGTACCATATCTAAATGCAATTGGAGCTCTTATGTATCTTACCAATTCTACTAGACCTGACATTTCTTTCGTAGTAAACTTGCTAGCAAAATTTAGTTCAACCCCAACAAAAAGACATTGGAATGGAATTAAACATATTTTTCGATACCTTCAAGGAACTAGTGATTTAGGGTTATTTTACCCTAACGATTCAAAACAAGGTTTGATTGGTTATGCAGATGCAGGTTATTTGTCCGATCCTCATAAAGCTAGATCTCAAACTGGATACGTATTCATGAATGGAGGTACTGCAATTTCCTGGCGTTCTCAAAAGCAAACACTTGTTGCCACTTCCTCAAATCATGCTGAAGTAATTGCACTAAATGAAGCTAGTAGAGAATGTACATGGTTAAGATCAATGACACAACTAGTTTTAACTTCATGTGGACTTGAAAAGGATATATGTCCAACTTTAATATATGAAGATAACTCAGCATGTGTCGCTCAAATGAAAGAAGGATATATCAAGAGCAACAGGACAAAACATATACCTCCAAAGTTTTTTGAGTACACTCAAGAGCTTATAAAGAACCATCAAGTTGAAATCAAATATGTTCAATCCAGTAACAATGCAGCAGACCTTTTTACGAAGGCACTTCCTACTGCAATATTCAGGAAACATGTTCATGGCATCGGAATGCGACATGTGCATAGAATATAATGTGACATATGTCTAAATAAGGGGGAGTAAACTATACACTGCACTCTTTTTCCCTTCGCTAAAGTTTTTTTTCCCACTGGGTTTTCTTTAGCAAGGTTTTTAATGAGGCAGTACTTCAAGGTTGAACTCTAATTTGAAATGATGTCATCCAAGGGGGAGTGTCGTAAATAATTGAATGACAACATTTCCTAATGTCAAATGTGTAAGAGTTATTTTCAAATCTTATGATAAATATGTCAAATATGTGTAAGAACTCATTAATTATGTCTAGTGATTAACTAGTATAAATAGCACTATCACATATGTAAAAGATACATCAATTTGAATACTTTATATAAGTTATCAAATTCTCTCCAAATCTCCTTTCTTCTTTCTTCTTTCTTAAAGATTCTTAGTTTAGTTTTACTAATCTTCTTTTAATTACATCAAATTTATAACACCATAATGTAACTATAAATTTTAAACAAAATAAAAATTAAAATCCATTTATTTCAATAAATATTACACAAACAAGAAGCGGTAAAGCTAACATAGCATACAAGCCTAAAAGTAGATGAAATTCCATATTATCTTCGATGTTAAAGATTGGGATAAAAAGTAATATGACTATTATAGTCATGATTATCACAAACGGGTGAATCATCATGAACCTTGATTTCTTGAAATTGATTTGTTTGATAGAAGAGAGAAATATTTATTGTGGGTAAAATAACCAGGGTAAATATGTTTACTTATAGTAAAAAAAAATATAGTCGTTGTTTTTACTGTTTATAACCGTTGCACATATATATATATATATATATATATATATATATATATATATATATATATATATATATATCCGTTTTGTATATTTATAAATCATTTAATAAGATTTATAACTAATACATAACTTTACTTTATATAATTTTACTAATTAGATACATTAATAAATATTAGTAAATGTTAAAATAAAATTATGAAGAGTAACAAATAAACATTGACATGTATAAATAAATATAATTTAAATGTTAGTATGCATAAAGAAAAGTCAGTTGCATAATATAAATGTTTGTATGCATAATTAAAAGTTAGTTGCATAATGTAAATGTTAGTATGCATAAATAAAAGTTAGTTGCATAATGTAAATGTTAGTATGCATAAAAAAAAATTATAATACATAAAGAAATGTTAGTATAAGAAATAAAAATCGTTAGTAGTCCATAATGTATAAGTTTTACTCTTCATAATTTTATTTTAACATTTACTAATATTTATTAATGTATCTAATTAGTAAAATTATATAAAGTAAAGTTATGTATTAGTTATAAATCTTATTAAATGATTTATAAATATACAAAACGGATATATATATATATATATATATATATATATATATATATATATATATATATATATATATATATATATATGCAACGGTTATAAACAGTAAAAACAACGGCTATATTTTTTTTACTATAAATAAACATATTTACCCTGGTTATTTTACCCACAATAAATATTTCTCTTTTCTATCAAACAAATCAATTTCAAGAAATCAAGGTTCATGATGATTCACCCGTTTGTGATAATCATGACTATAATAGTCATATTACTTTTTATCCCAATCTTTAACATCGAAGATAATATGGAATTTCATCTACTTTTAGGCTTTTATGCTATGTTAGCTTTACCACTTCTTGTTTGTGTAATGTTTATTGAAATAAATGGATTTTAATTTTTATTTTGTTAAAAATTTATAGTTACATTATGTCCAACATTGCAAAGCTCGAGTTTGCAGCACTTGAAGTTAGCGGGAAAAACTATGTGCCATGATGATAGATGTAAAAATGCATCTTGAGTCCATGGGAATCTCAAATGCTATAAATGAATTTAATAATTGCTAGGCACAAGACAAAGCAAAAGCACAAGTTTTTCTTCTAAGCATATTGATGAAATGTTAAGATTTGAATATCTTGATGTTACTGATCCAAGTATTCTCTGGAATCTTTTGAAAGAAAGATTTGATCATCAAAAGGAAGTTATACTTCCAAATGCTAGAGATGAATGGAGAACACTGAGGTTTCAAGACTTCAAGAAAGTAAATGAATACAACTCAGCTTTGTTCAGAATATGTTCACAACTCAAATATTGTGGACAAGAAGTTATTGATGAAGATATGTTGGAGAAAACTTACTCCACATTTCATGCAACAAACATTACCTTGATGCAACAATATCGGATGCAAAAGTTCACAAGATATTCTGAACTGAATGCATGTCTGCTCGTTGCAGAGCAAAACAATGAACTCTTGATGAAAAACCATGAATCTCATCCAACGGGATCAGTAGCACTTCCTGAAGCAAATGCTACAAATATTGATAGTCATCAAAACAATACACGTGGACAAGGGCGTGGTCGTGGTCGAGGACGAGGCCTATAAGTTATCAAATTGGTGTCCAAATCTCCTTTCTTCTTTCTTCTTTCTTAAGGTTCTTAGTTTAGTTTTACTAATCTTCTTTTAATTACATCATTTAAATATATGTATATATAAATATAAATATATATATATATATATATATATATATATATATATATCCGTTTTGTATATTTATAAATCATTTAATAAGATTTATAACTAATACATAACTTTACTTTATATAATTTTACTAATTAGATACATTAATAAATATTAGTAAATGTTAAAATAAAATTATGAAGAGTAAAAAATAAACATTGACATGTATAAATAAATATAATTTAAATGTTAGTATGCATAAAGAAAAGTCAGTTGCATGTATACTACACATCAAAACCCCGATGTTTTTATTTATTTTTAAATATTACAATAGAAAATTAAAAGAAGTTGGTATATATCATTACCAATTTGTACCAACCAAACTTGTTGGTAGCCAAATAAATTGGTACCAAAATTGGTACGGTAACAAAATTGGTACGGTACCAATAGCAATTTTTTTATACCAATTATAGTTGGTATGGTACATGGTTTAGAGAAAAATGAATTGGTACCGTACCAATTCCACCTCTAACTAAAAGATGACTAGATCACTAACACTCCTTATGAGTTTTTCGTTGTTTGTTGAATAATTTTATATCATGTTTCGATGACTAGACCATTCACTAAAACTAGATTACTAGAAGATGACTAGATCGCTAACACTCCTCATGAGTTTATCGTTGTTTGTTGAATAATTTTATATCATGTTTCGATCACTTATTGACTTATTGTTTATCATGTTTCAAACATTTTCTTTGCTTAGTTGCCAATTTTTTTATTGAATGTGATATGTTAATACTTCTTCTTTATAGATTTTTTTTTGATGTGTAAATTTTTTCGATGCAAATGCCACATCAACATTGTAATATGCCCAACCGATCAAAACTTGACTAAGGGAGACCTAAGGAACACATTTCATTAGGTAGCACGTTAATACTTCTTCTTTATAGATTTTTTGTTGATGTGTCAATTTTTACGATGCAAGTACCACATAAACATTTTAATATGCCCAACCGATCAAAACTTGACTAAGGGAGACCTAATGAACACATTTCATTAGGTAGCTACATTGGTTATATGGACAAATTCAATGGTTATAACGAGATAGATAAAACATATGTTGTTACTTTGTAGAAGATATAATATAAAAGTTTAACAAAAAATTAATTAAACATGTTATTGTTATTGTTATTGTTGTTCAACTATTTTTCTGTTAAACTTGATCATATTCAACCGTCAATATTTATTTTTGAGTAAATTAAACGAATGGTCTTTTAGCCTTTTAGTTTTTCCCTAAAATAGTCTCTAATAAACGTTTTCCCTGAGATGGTCCCTAAGAAGCTAACATTGCATACAAAAGGCCCCTATGACTAACTATGTTACTAAATTTTGTTAAGTTTTGTTAAATAAAAATACCCTTTGTTTTATGCACACAACTGGTCCTTATAGCTCTCTCTCTCTCTCTCTTTCTCTCAGTTATGGATGGATGAATGAACAATGTTTGACTAAAAAAGTCAAAATTGGATCCACAAGCGTTTCTCCTCCCTTCAATCTCTATCAACAATCGACCACACCCATCCCTTCTTTAAAATCAGATGAAAAAAAAAACCCATGAATGCCTCGTCGGAATCAACAAAGGAAAGACGATGTCGCCATCTAATTCTCGTACTCCGACACTACACCCACCAGTGAAGACCACCGCTACAACAACCAGCGACCACCGTCGCAACAATTTCTAGGGAAAATGATTTTTTAATTGTGTTGTTAAACCAATCTACGATATTTTCAAGGCACCACATTCAAATTGGCTAAATGATGATGATATCAATGAGTACTTTTGGAGCAGAAGGTGATTCAAGAAATTGAAGTGGCCTATAGACATCGGGAGCAATTTTTTTCGAAACAATAAGAAAAGGGAAAAGGGTAGGGAAGACATGTTTCGTGGAGCAGAGATCCTTTCTAAAACTATAGAACAAGCCTATAGACATCGAGAGCAATTTTTTTGCTTTAGTGTTCATCCTTCCAGAAATTCTAGCTTTTCTTCTCTTTATTCTTCCATGTATTCTTAATTTCTTTGAAAACACCAATTGGAGAATCATCTATGTCATCACATGGTGGTTCCAAAGTAAAACTTCTATGGGCCATGCTTGTCACACCCCCAAACCGAAACGACAGAAACGTTCGGGGGCGGAGGACGTCATGCTCAGTATCATAACCATAGTGAAGAAAGTAAATACAACCATCATAAATATAATTTAAAAGGTTACATTGTTGCAAAAATACATGTTTCCAAATAAATTACATATGATGTCAAAATAGTTCAAAAGAAATGTGCACCTTAGCGTCTTGCCTTCAAAATCTTGTGGTTACCTGTATTACTGAATACCTGAGAATACAAGT
Source organism: Lactuca saligna (assembly GCF_052625555.1). NCBI lineage: Eukaryota > Viridiplantae > Streptophyta > Magnoliopsida > Asterales > Asteraceae > Lactuca > Lactuca saligna. The sequence goes on along the minus strand of NC_136421.1, from coordinate 21,999,386 downwards.
TGTTTTTGAAAGAGTATCAGCATTAAAGCTGGTGAGTTCATAAGCAGTTTATGAATGAAAAATGAATGTTGTTCGTTAAAGTTTGTTACAAGTTTGTTTCCAGAAAATCCAATATTTTCTAAAAGGTTTATTGTAGTCTTAATTGAACCAAGACTTAGTATATGTAAGTAAATCGCCATACATGTGTGTGGTTTTATATTTAAATAAAACTCCTTTTTGTTAAATCATTAAATTGCCGTGAACTATGAGTTTTCTTAATTTCCCATGTGAGTTATTATAACCGTGCTAAGACTCGAAGACCACGTACTCGAACTTCTTTAAGCGCCAGAATATTATGACACTTGTCACCCCAGACCTGCTGGTCTAGCTGTTGCAAGCAGCTTAGGTGCGGGTTTATCATACCCAATATAGATCTATACACAACTATCACGCTCTCCCTACAAGATATCCTGGCTATAACTACAGGACTTTACTGTTGTACTAAAGAGTACTCCGAAGATGAATGTCTCACAAATTTATGCATTAACATGTTCACATGGTTCGTAATAAAATACCCGTTTATTAAATATATGGTATTACCATTTCTTTGTTAAATGAGGTGTCCAAACTATACCTATTATAGTTTATCAAAATGTTTTATTGTTTAAATGAAACCTTTTTATGCATGACCTTGTATTTCAAAAAAATGACACTGAAAATGCTAAGTATAAAATCTTACACACCTTGCTCAACATATTACAAGGTGTGAATAACTCTTTAACTTGTTTTCAACAATATAACTCTTAATTGTCACTGTTTTAGATTATTTATAGAAAAATCATCGTAAGTCGAAAACTAAATCCGTAAATTCAGAGAGTTTAGAAAAAGAGTCTACTGTGTTCGCAAATTTCCTTAAAAATTTTGGTGGTCTCAAACCAGTGTGAAAATGTGCATTTTCATAACCTGGTCCGCTTTCGTTGCTGCAGTGATAGGCAGTTTTGTAAAAATCACCAAAAATTGTAGAAAAATCATATGGAGATTTGAAAGCAGTCATTTTAAAAGGTATAAACCTGAAATATCTGCATATTGAACAGTTTTGAAAAATATTAAGTTTAAGTTGGGTAAAACACTTCGTGAACATGTCACAACTTTTCTGTTGTAAGCTGTCAAGTTAAGTTTTAAATATGTTTTAGTGTTTTAACTTGTCTTCCCCCCTTGAAAACTAAAGAAAACTAGAAAATATAGAGGTATGAAATCACCTTGAGTGCTTCTTGGAAGAGTGGAAGGTCGAAGACAAGGAGTATCAAGTCAAGAACACTTGATGAACACGTGAAAGTTTGGATGATCCTAAGAACGATTTTTGGCGTTAAGATATGAGTCATTAATCCAAGAGTGTTATGAAATTATGGAATAACACTTGAGTTTAGATGGAATACTTACCAAAAAGTGCAGTAGCAACTCAAGAACACTTGCACAAGGTGTTGGAAAGTAGAGAGAAAGAAGCTTTCTTGAGGTGATATGAGAAGTGTGTATGTTTGAAATGAGCAAGTAAATCAAGAAATCCTCCAGGGATATCTTTATATAAAAGGTTGTTGGAGCAATTTGTGAGTTTGAAGTGATGTGTGCATTGGTTTGTGTGATGTGGATAAGGTTGGATTAATGAGAGGATGACACATGGAAGGCAAGTGGGCACACTTGACCCACTTGTGGGGTAAATATCCTCTTAATATAAAATAATGATTTTTTAATTAATAAATCCTTGAGAAATAAATAAAATATGATTTTTGGGGTTTTAAATGGTTAAAATATGAATTTGGTGAAAAATCCCCATCAAAAACAGACTTAGGAAGCGAATGTGGTCGAAAATCGGACAATAGGGACCGAACCTGCGAGGTTCGGCTCTAAGAGGATGAGAACCGAGAGAACGGAAGAAGAAGGACTGAAGGTGCAAGGGGGAGAGCCGAAGGTCGGGTCTCGATCTGAAGTAGCTGAGGAACCGAAATAGACCAAACCCTTGATCCATTTTGGCTGAGAGGGTTTCGGTTTTGATGCATGTTCGGTCCGAGAATGGGAGGTTCGCTTCTGACAGGTTCGCTTCTGACAAGTTCAGCTCCTAATAGGTTGGGCACCTAAGAGGTTCGGCTCCTAAGAGGAGTTTCGGTCCTAATTAGCTGTTTTTCGATATAACTCACCGATTCGAGCGGTTTTTGGTCAATTTAAGGGTCGGGATGACCCGATTGACTATAGAAAGTTTGAGAGAGACTTGGGAGAGATTTAGGAGAGATTTGGGGGAGATTGGGGGAGATTTGAGAGAGATTCACTTTTAGCCATTTTCATCGAATAATCTTGCAATGCAAGGTCCGTGGACCCCATTATACTTCGTTTATGATTATTTTAAGTCCCTAAAAGGGTACATAGTCGTGTTTTGATTTGTTTAACTCCCTTCTTAGGGTTTCAGATTGATAAACACATAGATTTATTGAGACACTCGAATTCTTGACAGACAAATGTACGTTTTCATAAAAATAACTTTTAATCATACAAGTATTATACAAGATTGACCGGTTTGACTTGTTAGTTTGACTTTGACTTTGACTTGTTGAATTTGATTTGACTTGAATTTGACGGTTTTCACAATGGTCTCCATGGTCTAGTAGACAAAATAAAGTATTCTTTATTATAGATCATTGTTCTTGCCACAAACTTCTGTTTCAGTTACTTCTTGCAGATAAAACCAATTATTCAATCCACTAAAGATCTTCTTGACCTCACAAATGTTACATACGAATGGCTCTAATTCTTTGGTAACAACAATATGTTTGTAATAGTTCTTTTTTGGTTTCTAGTTGTATTAATATATCTCATGGACACACAAATCTGGTACTCAATCTACTCTTCCTTCGTAGGTGCAGCAGTAGGCCTTTTATGGCTTTCAGTTTTTGCAAGTGCAATACAGTTCAATCTGTGAGATCTTCTAGACCTCACAGATGTCACATACGAATAATACCAATTCTTTGGTAACAACAATATGTTTGCAATATGCTTTTAAGTTTTCTAGTTGTATTAATCTATCTCATGGATACACAAATTTGGTACTCATTCTACTCTTCCTTCGTAGGTGCAGTAGTAGGCCTTTATGGCTTTCAGTTTTTTCAAATGAAATGCAGTTCAATCTTCTGACTCGAGGGACTTTTCCACTTGATTTATGGATTTTGTGTGTTGTCAATTATGGAGTGTATGAGTTCATGTGCGTTGAATTTGAACCTAGATCTTCATCAGGTTCATCATTGTGTATGTTAAATTAGGAAGAGAGAAAAAGAGATGTACAAGAGAGACAGAGAGGGGTGTGTGTTTGTCTGTGTTGAATCTAAACCCAAGATCGTCATTTAGTTCATCCCTAAATCTTCATCTAGCTTATCTTTTTGTGGTGTGAAGAGAGAGAGAGAGAGAGAGAGAAAGAGAGAGAGAGAGAGAGTTATAAGGACCATTTGTGTGCATAAAACAAATGGTGTTTTTGTCATTTAACAAAACTTAACATAATCTTAATCACAGGGGTTTTTTGTGTACAAGGTTTACTACTTAAGGATCGTCTCAGGAAAAACAAATTATGTAGAAATAATTTCAGAAAAAAACTGTAAAACTAAAGGACCATTTAGATAATTTACTCTTTATTTTTTGTATTATAAATCCGGAGTAGTTATTTTACACGTTAAAGATAAAAACGGCTACTTAGTTTTTTCTAGCTTATGTGCCTTTTTTTCTTTTCTTTTTAAATTTAAATATTACTATGAAGTCAATATTTTACTACCTTACCTAATTACAAAAGTAAAAAATATGAAAATGTTTTAAATAAATAATAGGTAGAATTTCATATATATGTTTATTAAACATCAAAATATCATATTGGTACAACTTAAATTTTAATATCATATTTATCATTTATAAAATTTTAAAATATCGTATATATTCTTCTTCAACATCAAAATATCATATATGTCCTTCATAAACATCAAAATATATATATATATATATATATATATATATATATATATATATATATATATATATATATATATATATATATATATATATCATTCTTAAACATCAAAATATCAATGATAATATCTAAAATGTTATTCATCTAAAACATGACAATATTCAAAAAAAAAAAAAAAAAAAAAAGTAAGCAATCAATGCACACATTTCATGGAGATGATTGAAGATGAAGCATTTTGTTTGTAAAGATTATGACATTCCAATAATTTAGAAATAGACGTTCCATTATTATATACGTAGGGATATAACATGATTTAAATAATTTTAAGATATAAAAAATAATTATAAACTATAAAAAACAATGTAATTTTTTTTTTTTTTGAGCAAAGATGATATTTTGAAGGTTTATAAATGGTAAATATGATATTAACAAATTAAGTTTAGCAAATATGATATTTTGATATTTAAGGATATATATGAAATGTATTAAATATTTGAAATGTTTCAACATTCATTTTTTTTTTGGATTTTGGTTTAATTCTCATTTGATTCTCTAGTCAAACTTTTGTTCTTGTTAATTCTGACTAGCGAGGGATGTGATAGAGTACTCGATTGAGTTAATTCTCATCAATGATGGGATGTGTATACGTTTTGATTTGGAAGAGGGTGTCACTCTAGTTGGTGATAGTGGTAGAACAAGATATGAAAGCGAACACGACGTTGTTTGAACGATGCATGAGATAATTGGGAAGAGCAACTTTGTAGATCTAGGATTTGATGAAGGTTTACAATATGGGTTTCGATTTGGAATTTTGTTCAAATCATTTTTTTTCTTGATTTCTTTTAATATAAAAGGATTTAATTATGATTTGTATTTGGTTTCGATTTGGAATCACATTCAAGAGGTTCAAAGGATATGATCTTATGTTAACGTTTGGTTTATATGGGTTTTTTTTCATATTCTTTCGTTTTAGTTTAAGCTATTGTTGGTTTTGATTGTTATGTTTGTTAATGAACGGAAGATGATAATGGGATGTAAAAGATGGTATGAGAGAGGTGGAAGTTAAGGTGTTATCGGATTCAAATGAATATAATTTTGAACTTATACTAATAATAATTATTATTATTATTATTATTATTATTCTAAAGTTAACTAGAAAATATTGTTAAAAGAAACTAAATGGATATCATATCAACGCAACACATTTAAGTCTAGTCGATAAAAATGCAACTTGGGATGCCACATCACTCTTGTATCTGCCACCTAAGCTTGATTACCATATGATTCTTTCATATTTGTCAAAATAGTATTTTTTTTTTTTTCATATTAATTTTAAATTTTAATGATTTAAGCATATAAAAAACAATACTTACTAATCAAATGGGATCGAAATCTAAAAATGAATAGATAGTTAGTAACTACATATAAACGGATTTAACGAGTTCCGGTTATAATTAGTTTTAGGCCCAATTCAAAGTTTTGAAACCACACTTAAGGTAATGGATCTTGGGCTTGGTGAACAAAGGGCATTAACAACCGTGTTTTTTTAAACCCTTCTAAATTTCGTTGTGTTTCACCATTGATTTCAAACTTACACTTCATAATTTATGAAAAATCTTAACTAAAATGTCATCATCACTTTACCTACTTTTTCCCACATTTTTCCTCGAAATTCAAGCCGACACCCATGATGATCAAATTATTGTTTAGATAATGGAAGTGGCTTTTACAAAAACAAATAGAAGATGCAACAATATTGATAATGGAAATTATTTGTGTTGTGAAGGAGACAGGATGTGTTAGTACCAAGAGTGTAGGATTGAGGATGTGTTTTTAATAAGTGTAAAGATTTGTTATTTTTTTTGTGAAAGAGTCACAATGTGTTCTTAATGAGTATACAAGAAAGAAAGGAAAAGCTTTTGAAAGAGTTTTGAAACAGTGAGAATTCGGATGAGAATGACAATGATGAAATGACGATTATATTTTTGTTTTATAAAATTCAGATATTAATTATATTTCTTCATTTATGTCTTTTTAATATTTGTTGTTTTCTAGTTTTTTTAATCTTGCCTATTTTGATGTAATTTTTTAATTAATAAAGAGGTTTTTATTTTTAGGTAATTTTTATGTTTTTTACTCATTTAATATATATATATATATATATATATATATATATATATATATATATATATATATATCAAATAAAATTATTTTTATTTTAAAAATCAATAAAGAAAAACTTTCCACACATATCAGTTTCAGAAAAATAAAAAAATGATAACGTCACCCGCAAAATGTGAAGAAAGTTTCCCACACCCGTCCGGCCTAATAGAAAAACAACTACTTTTTGAAATACTTTTTGATACGAGTTAAAGATCACCTTTATAAATATTTTAACATAGGGAAATTACAAAAAAGAAAAATGTGTGTTATGACAAAGGGAAAATGATTTAAAAAGGTAACGAAGTTTTAAAAATGTACAAAAAAGACCATTGTTTTATTTTTAGTACACAAAATATCATTTTACCGGCTATTGTAGGTTACTAGGTTTCCAAATGTTCAAAAAAATACCATTGTTTTTTTAGTACAAAAAATATCATTAATGTTACTATTTGTAGATAGAATACCAACGAAGTACACATGTGCTCAACTAAAATATTGTGGTAACCAAGTACTTCAGGTAAACGGAAATATGACTTAAAAGTGTAATGAAGTTTCCAAAATGTTTAAAAAATACCACACTTTTTGATAACTATGTTGCCGGATTATGTAGAACACAATCACCGGAGATCATGAACTCTCATATCAGTTCACAACAATAATGCAAATATCTTTCATTCCTTCACTCGATCGTTCTTGTGATAACAAGATAAGTAAGTGGGTAATAACATTAGTTATACATTCTTGCTTCCCGATCACATTATATGTCTCAAACCTAAAACATATATACGCTATATAGATGCATATATTATGCATCAAAGTTAGCCGTTCAATAGTGTTGCGGCATAAGAGATATACAAAGCATAAATGAGTGTCACGTTGTGTCATGAGAATTCCTAAAGATGGATTTAGATAAAAATTGATCGAGTGATAGAATGAAAGAGAGTACACAACTACTGTTGAACTGATACGATGGTAACTAATATCTAATGATTGTGTTCTATATAATCCGGAAACAACAAAATTAACAAAAAGCACTCTAAAAAACAATGGTTTTTTTCTTGAACATTTTGGAAATTTCAATAGTATTTTCTATACTAAAAAAATAATAGTATTTTTTGAACATTTTTGAAACTTTGATACATTTTTAAAATATTTTTCCGTTATTAATCTGTTACCCACAAAGTTTTATTTGAACACATGTATAATGGTATTTTGTGTACTAAACAAGAGATGATTTTTTTTTTTTTTTATATTTTTGAAACTTCATTACCTTTTTAAATCATTTTCCCATGATAGAAATCAGTTGCATTCTTTTAAAGAGAAATGGGGTTTTACTAACCATTTGGGTGTTCGAAAATGCATAATTGAAGTGCTTGAGGTTTAGCGCCTCGTATTAAGACCTTTTAAGCGTTTAGATATGATGATTTCATAAGCATTTATCGGCTTAAACAAAGATTTTTGATAAATTAATCCATACTTATTTTCCTTAATGAATTTTTGATAGATTAATTTTAAATTAAATTTATATGCATCATTTACCAAGCACTAAAAATAACTTATAAATTTATTACATTTTCATTCCGATTAAGTTAAACCAAACACCCTTTTTAAATGTTCATTTTAGCATTTGATAAACTAAAAAACAATTAATAAAACAATAAATTGTATTAAAATAAATTATACAAAACACCACATTAAATACATAATTTGTCTGGTTACAAACCAACTTAAAACAAAAACATATTTTAACCAATTCAGACTTGGCCAAAAACGATTTTTAAAAAAACCAGTTTTGAAACCCCTCTAAGATCATATTGTAATGACTCGAAGGATTACTTCGTAGAACACATTCATATTTATTTTGAAGGAGGCTAACAGTTATAAAGTATAGCATTTCAAAACATTCATCATAAAAGAGTAGAGCACATTTGTAAGAAGTTTAAAACACAAATATGATCAAAAAGTAGTTCAAATCCAGCAAATTCAGAGTACTCTGCCATTGAAACTAACAGTAATAATCATAATCAAAATCAACATCAAAAATAGAAAAACAAACCTAAGCAGTAAGAACAACAGCACCACCAGCCTCCTTAATTTTCTTCTCAGCACACTTTGAAATGAGCTTCGCCTTAACAACCATAGGATGTGAAAGAGGCACAGCTCCCTTTCCCAAAACCTTAAAGTATCCGAATTGAGTAACATCGACGACTGGAACCTTATCAGCTGAAGCCTTCTCCTTCGCGTCTTGTGGAACCATCGACCAGAGCTTGTCGACGTTCACGATTGGGCAGTAGAACTTGTTCCTCAGCCTGTGGAAATACCTCATACCGACCTTACCGAAGTAACCGGGATGGTATTTGTCGAAGAGGATCCGGTGGTGGTGCATACCTCCGGCATTACCACGACCTCCGGGATGCTTTCGGTGCTTTCCGATACGACCATGTCCAGCGCTCACGTGGCCACGCTTCTTGCGATTCTTCCTCAATCTGGTCGTCATTATACCCTACACAAAACGATAAATCACAAATCTCATACTCTGATTCATGTAGGTAGATGACAGTTTCTCCATATAAAACACAAATTGCAAAATATCCACCGATTCGATTTCGAGTTTGAAAAGAATATAAGACTACTGAGAATAAAATCTAGATCGGTAGCGAACGACTGGTGTTCAGGATAGAATGCACAAACAAATCAGAAACAGGCGATTGTGATTGATGATTGTCGATGAACATACCTGTTAAGCAAATTCCGGTGAATAACGGCGGAAGAAACCCTGCGTTAATAGTCGAGCGCAGGAAATGAAACCCTACTTTGGTTTTATAGCAAAGAAGTAAGAAAATATGGCAGGGCGTATCACTTGATGGGCTTGAAAGTGTGGACTTGTAGTCTACTAATGAAGGGCCATTTTATAAGACAAGCCCACAACGTTTATCTTACGAAAATAAAACAAAATGTCATAAGAATTTCTAATATGAGATATTGATATATTCACAGGAAAAAAAAAAAAAAAAGTCTTTAGCCCACATGTACGAGTACGAAGTGGATGTGACAATTTTGACACATATAAAATGGGACAATTCGAGTTGCTTTTTCTTTTCTAATTTAATTGATTAAATTAAAAGAAAATTTGGATTATTATTGTAAAAATATAGTTTTGATACATCAAATTTTTCGTAAGATAAAAAAAATGAAGATCTGAGAAGGTAATATACTATGATCTATGAGTATATTTAATCATTATTTTGTATTTTCGTACATAACTTTTCATTAGACTTTTATCAACTATTCAAAAATTGTTATTATGATAAGGTATTGTATGTTATGCTTCTTACCTTGAATGTCAATTACGTGGATATTAAATAGATAGTGTTAATCGCTTGAGATGGTAATGGACGTTCATTATACACATTTACTTACTAAACATTTTTAACACGATTTATCAATGGGGTTTTCCTTTTTCTATACTATTTAAGTTGATGAATTCTTATTTATGGAAGTAATGAACAAAAAAGCTCCCCCAAGAAGAAGCCCCAGTATGTCTGGTGGATAAATGATAGGAAAACTTGAAATTGAAAGTTCCTAGTATGTGTTTCATCTTATAATGAGTAGTATTAGTTTATAACTATCATACAAATATTAATTTGGTTGATATTGACGAAGTTAGTTCTAGGAACATTAGTTCTTTTATATAAAATTTCTTTGTTTAGGCTTTTATTCTCATACATCACTTTGTATACTAAGCATATATTAGGTCAATACTCAAAAAATTGTCCTAAATCTTCCTTTACTGTGATATAAGATGGAATTGGGACGCAATTCCCTAAAATCTAGGCAAAAGTTGTACTACTTCTATGACCAATAAGTTAGAAATTACTATTATGGACAAGGTCACCCAATGAAACCATATAAAATTCTCATGACACTTGTTTTATTAGTCCACCATGGTTTACTTCAGAGTTCAGAACATGCATGTAGTAAAGTCTATTCCAGCTAGAGATAAAGATCTTTGCAGGTTTCATGCTAGATGATTATGCCAAATTTGGGTTTTAATTTTTATATTGGCTTCAAAATTCAACATCTATTTTGGAGATTTGTGATCCATAATGAAATTTGTTGATGAGTACTTAATCCTAACATTTTCTATATGTTCATAAATGAACATATGTTTATATATGAATCAATCAAGTTCTTTTGCTCATTTTCCATTCATCAAGTTGATCATTCGTTGCTTTTGTATTCATAAATGTTATAATGTTCAAATTCTAAACAAAATGACTTTATTATTCCATTTTAGTTAACAGATTCTTCCTTTTATCCTTCACAAAATTGCATAATGATGCACCATCAAATTGGATCGATAAGACTTTTGAGAAAAGAATTGATGAAAAGCAGTGGGAATTCAAGTGGAAAAATATTGAGAAAATTTGTTGTGTTTATGTTGATTGGATCAATGAACATTGTTCAATTAAGACCATATGTTCATATATCACCATATGTTCATATATGAACATTGGTTCATCCATGATCATTGATCCATATGTAATTGTTTTAGCTTTTTTTTACAAGCATAAAACAGTGTATTTCACATATAATCATTTATGTAATGTTTTTGAACTCTTATTATCTTGTTCATCTTCTCTCACTTTCATTGTGTAAAATGCTTTTCAACATTGTTCATTTATGAACATATGTTCATATATGAACATATATTCATGTCTGAGCATAGAACAATGTTCATAAATGAATTTATGTAGTATTTTTGAGTTTATTGTAAATACGAACTTACGTTCATTTATAAACATTTATGAACATTAAAGTTTTTTAACCATCGTATCCTTTTATGTAACCCCTTATTTATTTATTAGATATATAAATAAATTAATGAATGAATGGTGGCCCTAAAATTAATAATTATATACTGAGGTGTTGGTTTTGGGAAACCAAATGTCTAGATCTTTTAAGATTCATTGAACTTTTCAATGACATGTTTAATATCGATTATGCCCTTCAAGTTTGTGATTGAGATACCGAGGATCACAAACAAGATGTGAATAACCATGCAAATTAGTTTGGTAGTCTCGATGTCATTTATCACCTAATCAATGTGCCGGATAACCACACACGCTCCATTGATCAACAGTAATTTATGAGAAACCCATTGCCATCCTTCATTAGTCAACATTAGTGTGCCGGTTAACCACACACACTCCACTAACCGACCAATAAGGTGTAATGTGCAATTTCATGGATTAGCATCAAATTCACATTTTTCGTAAGTAACTAAGATTGAGAATTTATAAGGGTTTAGTTACATTATAATTCATTATAACTTTTAATGAGGGTTTAGTGTCCTATCCTACCCGTTCGACTAATGATCATCCACTAGTCAAGAGTGTGGTGTGTAGAAGTGGATAACCATTCAATCGTCATTTTATATGTAATTTCCTTAAACACCCCTTATAGACCAGCTTCGTGAATGAGGTCTACTAATGGTAAGACTGACTTTTAACTTATACATATATAATGTATTAAACTTTTAATTTTATATAGTATAAGGATGTATTTTACACATTTAAAATACTTGGTGGTTTAATTTATTAATAAACTATACTTTTAATTTAGTTAAACTTAAACCATTTAATTATAGATTTATTAATACTTTTTTAATTAATCTTTTAATTAACTATTAATAAAGCCATAATTATTATAAAAAAAAAAAAAAAAAAAAAAAAAAAAAAAAAAAACTTTAATTCTAGATTTAAGTTATGAAGCCAACAGATTTTCATTATAAAAATTCAAAATTAAAATTATTTAATTAGTTTTTTAAGTTATGAAACCACGGGTTGCACTTTATGAAAACTTTTAATTTCTAGAGTTAATGTTTTATAAAATAAACATTTTAAATTTCAAAACTTGAGGGTACGTTTTGTAACTCTTAAAAAACTTTTGGATTCCAAACTTAATGACAAGTTTTGTAACTCCTTAAAAAAAACTTTTGAATTCCAAAACTTTGATGGCAAGTTTTGTAACCGCTCAAAACATTTATATCAAATTTAAAACTAATAAAATAATCATATTATCTTTTATCAATTTAACCTAATACAACTCACTTATTGTAAGACAATTCAAATTAAATTACACAAATAACTAGGCGAATCCCCGCGCGTTGCGCGAGAATAGAATTATATAGTTAAAATAATAACTTTTACCAAATTATTATTTAATATTTCTACTTTGAAACAAAATGTTCGTAGTAAAGCAAACATATAGTTAACATATTAGTTTTACTAAACATTATAGTTTAATTTTTATATATACACTTATTTGATAATTTTATAAACCGTTTAAAATTGTGTAAATTATATATCAAATGAGAGATAATATAACGGGTAACAAAATATATGAGCAAAAATATGAACTGCAACTTTTAGTAACATAAAAATAGAAAAACATATATTATAACATTTGTATTAAAAAAAGATACATATACAACAAATAATAAAAAATATGAAAAATAAACACTATAACTTTTGACATCATAAAAACACTAAAACATCTATTATAATTTTTGTATTAACTCTTCATATTTAAATCATAAATCTCTTCAAATACATTAATGTTTTTAATGAATATAACTTTATAACCTTATAAAAGAAAGGAAAATAAAAAATTATTAGTGATTACTAATTAATAATCATAAGTTAAAAACTCTTGAGTTGTAACTAATAAATATATATAAATTAGAAAACTCTTGAGTTGTAGTGTGAGTTTCAAATGAATACGATTATTATTATTATTATTATTATTATTATTATTATTATTATTATTATATTCTTCTAAATAATTGGCTTTGATGCATCATTTTAACCCCTTCAATTATTAAACATAAAGATATTTAATTATAAATTTATAACATACATAGGTGCATATACATGTTAAACAAATCACACACACATACACACACACACACACACACATATATATATATATATATATATATATATATATATATATATTCATAAATGTCATATGTAGTTCTTGTCGTAGTAATATGGATAAATTACTTTCATATGAAGAACATATCATGATAAGTCTATCATAATTACATATCAAATGTTCAAAATTATGTTATCTTTTAAATATTATCTTTTAAATATGTTGTGTAGGAAAACCCAGTAAAAAAATAATAGAAAATAAACATAATCAAAATAGAAAAACTACAATCAAATAAATAAGAGCATTGAGTGGTTGAATATATAAATAAAGATGTTACATAAACATACATTTAAATCAAAAGAAAAAACTAACATTCGTCAACTTTGCTCAAACAAAAAAACTACATCCATTTTATGAATCTTCATTCTTCACTTAACATCATTCAACCATATAAACTTGATGACAATTCTTCACTAACCTGTAATCAAAATATTTTTCTTGAAAATGAGGAATTAGAAAGATATTTCAAGCAAAACATTGATGTTTGGAGAGTCACATTCAACATTGAGTAATACACACAAATCACATATAAAGATTAAATGATAAACTAAATATAAAGAAAGAATAGAAAAGCTTCATTTATTTTGGTTGAAAGAAAAAATCATATTACAATTACCATCGATGCAACATAACTCATTTCTTCAAATCATTATATTTGGATCGTGAATGCTTCAACTATATGAAAACTTTTGAATCACAGTATTTTCAAATTCTTCTTACACGTTAGATTTTATATAACACAAAACACACAAAAGATTGGCCTTTTGTAGTAAACTTTTCACTAAATGATAATTAAACATAATATAAGTTATAAAATTTTTGAGTGTTAAATCATAATTTAGAAAACTTTTGAGTTGCATTAGTTAAAAAAAGGGGTTTCAAATGAATGTGGTTTGAGAAAAATTAAAAATGGGGGTTTCAAATGCATGAGATTTAAGAAAAAATGCAAGCTTTATAAGTATGTATGATTTGTTTATCATACAATCTAGTAATTATTTCATAATTTGACAATTTATCTTGTTATTGGATGGGGATAATCATTACCATATTAGTAAAATCGAATTTTATGATCCAAAACAGTTTGTGGTAATGATCCTAATTCAAAACAGGTCAAAAACTCAAACAATTTGTCATCTGATGATCTAACTAGTCGATCCAGGCAATGGACTCGTTGAGTTCATGGTCGTATGAGTCAACTCATCGAGTCCACTCACGGGACTCGTAGAGTCCACTGTTCAGACTGTAAAAATCATAACTTTCCAACTTTGAAAACAATGCAATTGCATCTAAATAACAGAAAACACTCCTGGCTCTGATGCCACTGTTGGATTTTATGTACTCAAACATCCCTATGGTGCACATCCAACCCTAATGCTTTGGATCTAAGTTTTCTTTAGTTATACATGTAATATTATTTTCCAAAGCATGAAGCCTAACTAGTATACAAAATTTGATACATGAATCATAAAATGTTGGTGATTTGTTGTCATCAATATTATTTAAGTGTAATGGGATTACTTTATTGACCAAATGTGAACTTGATAAATATTAAACAAGTACGGAAGGTGTGGAGTACACACTTGTTTAAGTTTGATCAAGTTTTCAAAGCACGCTATCATTTAGGGGTGAAGCCCCTAAACGAACGGGGGTCCGGGGGCAGCGCCCCTAGGAGCGGAGTCCAAGGGGCGGCAGCCCCTGGCGGGGTCCAAGGGAAAGAGCCCCTGGATGGGGTCGACAGTTAGAAACTTCCGTTTTATGTCAGGTTTTATATTTTATGATAGTTAGAAACTGTCATATGACAGTTTTCAGACAAAGATCATAAATTCGGTTTTGGTCTCAATTTTTTGGTACAGACGAAACTATCATCAAAGCATTCTAAATTCTTGTCTCTCTGAGTCTTATCTGATTAAAGAATATTGGGATTACCACCTAAATGCTTTAATCTGAAAGTGTTTTACACAATTCTTAGAATTCTAAGCCTTACTATACCCCAATTTCTAACATAAAACAAGTTAGAATATTACCTCTTTGTTATAGCTTGTAGAACTTGGCCTTCAAGAGCTTAATACCTCAAGTGTGATGCCTCAAACAACTCACAAACACCAAGAGCAATTGGAGGATAATAATAGATAGACTAGGAGCACCAAAAACGGTTAGGTTTTCACCTTAGAGTACTAGTGGCTGATTTTGCAAGCTTAGGGGTTCAATTTATAGTTTGGAATTCCTAGGGATTGAACTTGTAAACTCTAACTCACTTGGGCTTTTAATCCAATAACTCCTTAGCCTTTTGGACTAACTATTCATGGACTCTCACAAAGATTTAATCTAATCCTAATCAACATGGATCATTAGCCCAAACTATAAATATCACTGATTTATCTAATCAGTCCCTGCATATTTAATTAGTCTCTTTTGGTCACCAAATTAATTCGTGACCAATACTAATTAAATAATATGATTTCTCAATTAATATATTATTCTTATAATATATTAATAAATCGCAAATAACCTCTTTCTCAAATATCATCCTGTCAAATTGCTTTGATGAAGGCAACCCGAAATGGACAATGCTACTCTCGGGTCGAGTACATACCAATTATAGTTATTGGTTTAAACACCTAATCCAACAGGTGATATGTTTATCAATGATAGTACACTGGTGAATTTGGATGAGCCTTCTAACTACAAGGAAGCCATGATGGGCCCTGAGTTTGCTAAATGGAAAGAGGCAATGGACAGCGAGATCCAGTTCATTTATGACAATCATGTTTGGAACTTGGTTGACAATGTACCAGGTCGTAAGATAGTTGGGTGCAAATGGATCTTCAAGAAGAAGACCGATATGGATGGAAATGTGCACACATTCAAGGCACGACTGGTTGCGAAGGGCTTTACTCAAACCCTAGGGTTGACTATGATGAGACCTTTTCATCAGTGTCGAAGAGCAATTCTATTAGGTTTATGTTTGCAATCGTTACATTTCATGATTATGGAATTTGGCAGACGGATGTTAAAAACGCTTTCTGATAGCTTATTTTATTTCCTTATTTTTATTAGTTTATTTTAGATTTTTAGATCTTTTTATTTATTTTTCTTTAGTATGGATCGTACTGGGTGCTTGTTATGTTGCATAAGATATTTTGTAGGTTTTTCGGTGCTTGTTGCGGTTGCGGGTTGATTGGAGACGGGCTTAGTGGGCTCCCGAGGCATTATTGGGCTTGGCAGAATCAAAGAGGAAGAATTGGGCTTTGAAAGTTATTGGCTTAGATTATTTGGGCTTGTGAAGATGGATCATAAAATTCAAATTTTGGGCTTGGAGCATCCATTTGGTGGCTAAATGATGATTGGTGCATTTCAAATTACATGGACAAGGATGGGGGGACCAAAGGAATCTTTGGTAATGGAATGGTGGAGTGGCTTGGTGGACCAATAGCATTACAGCAACATTTGCGCGGGTGGAATTTTCGTTGCGCGGGTACCCGCGCAACCACCCAGTTTGGGCATTTTGGTCATTTGGCTTGCCATAACCCTTGGGGATCAGATCTAGAGGCTCATTCACAATTTTCCACCATTGGAGACCTGCAAGAGGCGATTTTGGGAGCTAGAAATCATTTCCTTTCATCTTTCCAAATGTAACATCATAAAATTTCCAACCAAAAATTTTCATTTTTACAACCATCAAGACATGAGTAATTAGTTTAGATTCTCAAAATAACGTCGTAGTCTCAAACGATTACATAACAAAAGATAAAACAGTTTCCCCGAGTGTGTGTACGGTCACGCTGGCGCCTTCCCACGGTCCTCACTCGTACCTGAACACATAAAGCAACAACTGTAAGCATAAAGCTTAGTGAGTTCCCAAAATACAACATACGCACATACGCCTTTCCAGGCCTTGACCTTCCGGTCCATGTGTCTCAGGGGACTTCCGTCCCATCTGGGTAAACCTTCCGGTCCTACCCACATCAACCTTTACAGTCCATATGACCACGCCTTCCGGCCCATATCAAACATATCATACATGACACATATAGCAAATAACTTAACACACATAAAGCATATACATCGTATTCAACCTTCCGGTCACATAGTCAAGACCCTTCCGGGTACAGTATAGTGAGAAGACTCACCTCGTATGCCTCGCTAAGTTGCTAATCGTAAATCTTGGAATCACTCGGGCTCGAACCCTCGAGCTGCAATCCTCCTACGATATTATAAATCTATAAATATTACTTGCACCACTAAGGTGGACCATCCAAATCAAGTCAACACAGGTTGACCTGGTCAACAGTCTTTAGTCAATTTGGACTAGACTCGGCGAGTGCACAATAGTGACTCGGCGAGTCTACGCGTTTTTACCAACTCTCAAGAATTTTCCCTTTGACTCGTCGAGTACTCCCCCGACTCGACGAGTTCCACCTGGGCCTGAATCACAGGGCCACCGCGACTCAACTCGCCGAGTCGAAGGCCAACTCGGCGAGTCCCATCCTGACTCGGTCCACCTGTCAAAACCTTTCCAACTCTCTGCGACTCACTGAGTCGCCCACAACTCGGTCCAGTCTACACACAAGATGGTCTCAAGGACAATCTTCAAGTGACTCGTCGAGTCTGTTCTTCAGACTCGGCGAGTCCATGCCATGCACCAGCTAAAACTGGCTTTTGCGGTCAGATCCGTTCCATAAATACATAGATCTGGCCTTCCCAAGCTTATTTGTCACGTAAAGTCTCAGTCTTGGTTGCCATGCAATGCATACAAGGCTTATTTTGAAGAAACAACCTTTAATATGGCAAGTATAACTTCTAACTCAAAAGGATGGGCATAAAGCTTGTCATAAGGGGTCTCCTGGACCTGCTAAAGTCCAGATCTAGGTCCCATATCCCCATGGGACCTCTCATACTTCTTATTCAAGCCAAAAAAATGCAAGAAGAAACCCTAGATTTGGCCCATCAACACAAAACACGAAGATTGGCTCAGAAAGTTACCTCAAGAAGACCCCCTTGATGAAATAGCAACAGATCTAAGCTCCCCAACACTTCAAGCTTGCTCCTCTCCCTCCTTTCCTTGCACTAACACACAAAATGAAGAACAAAAGGCCTTCAAACACACATACAAGGGCTTACAGACGTATGGAGGCTCTTAGGGTTCAAGGTGGCCGCATATGAGGGCCATAAGGTCCTTTAAATAGAGCTTAGGACCGGGAAATTAGGGTTTCATTAAACAGCGCGGACTCGTCGAGTCCATCCCTTGGACTCGCCGAGTCCGGACGCGAACCCCTGCTAAAACCGCGACCCGACTCGGCGAGTTCAACCACCGACTCGCCGAGTCCCCTCACAGAATGTCAAAATATAAAAGAAATGAAGATACCTGGGGATCCGGGCTGTTACACCAAATCTTAGGTAGTTTCTTTATGCAATTAGATTATTGTTCTTGTTACTTTGTTGCCATGAGTGGCTAATACTCTTATTTGGTTGACTTTGGCTGAAAACCAATGAATGTTTGTGGGTTTTGAAGGATTTATGTTGATTATCAATTTATTCCATGTTTATGATTCTAGTTTGCAATTCTTATGCTTATTTGATACTTTGATCATGAGCTTAGTATTTGATTGAGCAATAGTTGATTTATTTCATTGATTTTGCATTGGATCATTGAATTTATCTAGAACAAAGGCTTTATGATGGTAGAAATCATCTCTAGCTTATGAATCATATCTCCTTTATGGATGTGTAAGCATTTGACATCCTCTAGGAATTGGGGATTCCTTCATTCTTAAGGCTAATTGATTTCTTGGGATTAATTGCTTCAATTGACCCTTGATCTTAATTAAGAATGTGTGTTGTGGGCTTCCCCAACCTCCATACTACCTATGAGGAATCTTGGCATATCATGCTTCATGATTGCTATAACCAATTTGGGATGAAGGATAAGCTTTGTATTAGATCCTAATGATAAACACACACATGTTCATTGTGTTGAATTGCCTTAGTTAACCAATTATTCACAATCTTTGAGCATCTCATCAACTTGCTTAATTGCAAGGTTTTTAGTTATTCAAGCATTTTAGTTTTCAAGTAATCAAACACCCCCTTTTATTTTAATTGTAGTTAGTTAGTTTAATTTCACTAGTTCTATTGAATTGCATTGGTGATTGAATACAACCATTTCCCCGAGGATCGATACCCCTTTTTACCATTATATTACGTTTATTTAGCAATCAAAGGGTGTAATTTGCTTGGTGGGCTTGACATCCTAACCAAGTTTTGGCGCCGCTGTCGGGGAAATTGGTTTTTGTTATTTGATTGTTTATGCCTAGGTCTACAAGAACCGGTGAACTACTCTACAATCCGGAAATTGAAAGAGAAGCAAAAAGGTTGAAAAAGTTAGACAAACAAGCAAAGAAACAACTAGTTCAAGCTTCTTCCTCTTCTCCACTAATCAACATAGAAGATCAAGTTCATACTTCAAGTGATACCGACACCGAACCGAGTTCTCTAATTGTTGGTCATTCCTTTGAAGACATTCCATTTGAAAACCACATAGCCATGAATCACACTCCACCTCATAATCCCAACCCAAACCCAATCAATCAAGATGCCAATACCCCACCCCATCAACCAAGACAACAACCACAAGAACCTCTCATTGATATGCCACCTTGGAATCAAGCCCCTCCTCAAAACCAACCCAATTATCAACCACCACAACTACAAAACCAACACTTCCACCAAAACAACCAACCTCAAAACACTTTTTTTCAAGTTCAACAAATACATTACCCAAATCAACCCAATTACCAACCCCTCCAATGTACCAAAACCCAATGTACCCACAACAACAACCTCCTTACAACCAATACCCTAACTACCAACCTTATCCACCACCAATCTACAATCCCCAACAATACCCATATCCACCTTACCAACAACCACCCAATTACTTGCAACAATATCCCAATAACCCCAATCCACCCAATCCTCCTCAAGAGTTGACACTTAGACAAATGATGGAAACGGATGTTACTCATACACCTCTTGCTATTGTTTATCCCGCAAACCGCCGAGGGATTGAATTGATGTCAAGTTTCATCCATCAACTTACCAAGTTCCATGGGTTGGATAGAGAAGATCCTCAAAAGCATTTGAAGTCCTTTCATATGATATGTGTTAGCATGTTGCCCGACAATGTGACATTGGATGATTTCAAGTTAGCCGCATTCCCGCTCACCTTGGAAGACAAAGCTAGAGAGTGGTTATTCAACTTACCACCGGGATCTATTCACATATGGGAAGAGTTACTCAAGGCCTTCAATAGCAAATTCTATCCCACCTCCCGCATTTCAAGTCAAAGAAGTGACATTTTGGGGATTCGTCAAGGGGAAAATGAAACATTTCATGATTTTTGGGAGCGCTTCAACAATTTGTGTACAAGTTGTCCTCAACACAATATACTCGAACAACTACTTCTTCAATAATTTTATGAGGGTATGAATGAAAAAGATCGGAGGATGATTGATGCTTCAAGTGGTGGTGACATCTTCAACAAAACCCCTCACGAGATCCGATTACTTTTTGGTACCATTTCTCAAAATCAAAGGAATTTTGGGACTCGAAATGACATGAAGAGAAATTCTACACAAGTAGTTGGTGAAGTTAGCAACACTCAATATTTGGAATCAAAGCTCTTGGATTTGACTAATGTGTTAAGTCAAATGGTGGTGGGAAGTGGTCAACAATTGATGGTATGTGGTATTTGTGCAATGACGGGTCATTATACGGATAAGTGTCCCACACTTGGAAGTGAACCGGAAGATGTGAATGCAATGGGCGGATATCAAAGTCAACCAAGACCCATGGGATTTCAAAATAACTTCAACCCAAATTGGAGGAATACCCAAAACAACCCTTATCCACCAAAGCAAAATCCACCAAATCTTTTGATGAGACCCCAACATCCACAATACCAATCCTAAAAACCTCCATATCCACAAAATTCTTATAACCCTCCACATTACCAACACCCTCCACAACAAGGTCAATCAAGTGGTAACCCTCAAATGAGCCTTCAAGAACTTGTTACTTTTCTTGCTCAAAGTCAAACCCAATTTCAACAAGAGACCAAGAATACCTTCTCAAACATTCAAGCACAAATCGGAGACTTGGCCACCGCTCTCAACAAGATGGAACAAAGGGGAAAACTTCCATCTCAAACCGAGAAGAACCCCAATGTGAGTGCAATAACTTTGAGAAGTGGGAAAACACTTGGAGAAAGCAACCCCAAAAGAGTTTCAAGAGAAGAAGAAGATAAAGTCATCATGGTTGAACCTTCAAAAGTTGTAGCTCCCCCAAAGGAACCGGTTGTGCCAAACGTTGATCAACCCGACTCTTCCAACAAACCCATCAAACCATTGGTCATACTACCTCCCTTCCCTTCCCGGTTAGCCTTTTCCAAGAAGATAGAGGTAGAAAATGAATTATTTGAAACTTTTCGCAAGGTCCAAATCAACATTCCACTACTGAATGCTATTAAGCAAATTCCAAGTTATGCAAAATTCATCAAGGATTTATGCACCAAGAAGAGAAAATTCAAGGAAAATGAAAAGATTCAAGTCAATGCAAATGTGTCTGCAATTATCCAAAAGAAGTTACCTCCCAAATGCAAGGATCCGGGAATATTTGCTATCCCTTGTACCATTGGTGATTTGCATGTCGAAAGTGCTATGTTAGATCTTGGAGCCTCGATCAATGTGATGCCATATTCGGTTTTTCAATCTCTCAATGTTGGACCTTTGGAAGAAACCAGAGTAATCATTCAATTAGCAGACAAGTCAAGTGTGTCTCCAAGAGGAGTGTTGGAGGATGTGTTAGTACAAGTTAATCAACTTGTTTTTCTTGTCGGATTTTTATGTCATTGATCTTGAAGAGAAGACTCCTTCCAAATCATCTATGATCCTCCTTGGAAGACCTTTCATGCATACCGCTCACACAATCATTGATGTCCATAAAAGAAAGATAACTATGGAGTTTGATGGAGAAACTATTCACTTCAACATCTTTGAAGGAATGAGGTACCCTAGTAACATTTCTCCATTGTATCGGGTTGATGTGATTGAGCCAATAAACAAGATAAGCCCTAATGTATGCACAGACATAATCATGGAAGATGATTGTAATCCTAAGAGGGAACCTCAAAGAAGATTGGATCCTCCAATGATGGAAGTGGTCAAGAAGAAGATAATTAAAAGGTTCAAAAGGTGCAAAGAGAAGAAAAAGGCATTTCATGACAAGCATATAACCCAAAAACACTTTATTCCGGGTCAAAAAGTTCTTTTTTATCATTCACGCTTAAAGTTATTCCCGGGAAAATTGCGATCTCGATGGCATCGACCTTTTATTGTTATAAAAGTGTTTGATCCTAGTTTTGTTGAAATCAAGAGTTTGGAAACAAACCAAATCTTCAAAGTGAATGGGCACCATTTGAAACTATTTAATGAAGGCTTTGACACGGGAGAATTCGACAACGTAACAATGGAAACACCGATTTACGAAGGCTGACGGAAGCGGGGCTATGTCTTGGCAAAGACGTTAAATAAATGCATTGTGAATAAATAATCTCCGCTTGAAGTTTTGGGTGTTTCTAAACTTGAAGTTGGCCTAAAAATAAGCATATAAAAGTCTTCCAGTGATTTTGGTGAAGTTTGAAAAATTCCAAAAATTTGACTTTCGCGCGGGTGCCCGCACAGACTTTGCGCGACCGACCCCAGCCGCGCAGGTCCCAAGTTCCAAATTACACTAACATGGGGTGCTCTCTGATTGCTGCGCGCGGGTGCCCGCGCAGCCGTTGCACAACCGACCCCGAGCCGCGCAGATTCCGAGTTCCAAATTACCCCAACATGGGATGTATTCTGACATGTGCGCGCGACTGCCCCCTACCCGCGTAAAGTTTGCGAGGGTACCCGCGCAAATATGTCATTTCATAAGAAAATTTCGAGCCATTTCATATGCGTCCTTTGCGCGACCAAGCTTTCATCCATGTGTATTTAGGCGGCCAAGAACTCCATCCAAGCATCATTATGCGATCCATGTGTTGCTTCCATACCATCCTCGCGGACCTCCTCCATCTTGATCCCGGTATGATCCTTCCTTACTCTCATCCTAAGCATTGAGGACAATGCTTAATTTTATGCTTGGGGTGAGGTAATCTAATCATTTATTTTTATTGCATTTAGGTTGTATATAGTTGCATTTAGAGTTAGTCATATAGGGCATTCATAAAAATTGCATAAAAAATTCAAAAATATTGCATATTTTCTTTCTTTCTTTTCTAATTTTCATACTTTTTAGATGCATTCTAGTTTAAGTTCATGCATTTTTATTCTCTCTTGTCTTCTCATCCCTACAGGTACCATAGCGTCGAGTCATAAATATTGAATCATAGATTGGTCCTGGGTCTTGATATGGAATTCCTTGTATTTGATGAATGGGGCACGTTTTGAGCCACACAGACCACTTTGAGACCGCTTGTGTGGGGGTCAGATGCAGGTAGCTTGATTGGGTCTAGGTGCGGAGGGATGTGGTTGGTCATGCCAATGTGTGCGAGCAAAGACTAGCCCGGTAAGGTATTTTGAAGACATTGAAGATATTGAAGACTCGCATCTTGGTTTTGGATGGAGTACCCCTTAGTACTCCCGAGTCTCGTCCGAGCCTTGCTTAGTTAGATTCTCACCACCTTTTTAGAATAGGTTATCATTTTTCTAGGGGTCTAGAGTAGATAGTTAGATAGATTTTGTTTATCACACCTTGCATTGAGGTGCTTGATGAACTTTGAAGTGGGACCCCCAATTCACATCTTTTGGGACCAAGTCTTTTCGGTAACACCCATTTTTGAGTCATTTCCCACCCTTTTTAGTTGATCTTGGCACATTGTCAATGATCATTAGGTGTTCATATTAGCCTCAATCTATCACTCAATTTTCACTATTGGAGTCCTAAATACCACAATAGAGTGTACATGTGTCAAAAACGCTTTGTTAAAAACGCTTTCTTTAATGGGAAGCTGGCTAAAGATGTTTACATGTGTTAAAGGTTTTGTGGATGCTAAATACCACAATAGAGTGTACAAGCTTGAGAAATCCATCTATGGATTGAAGCAAGCATCTCACAGATGGAATATTTGCTTCGATGAGAAATTCAAAGAGTTTGGTTTCTCTAGGAGTGAGGATGAGTCATGTGTATATATCAAAGCTAGTGGGAGTATAGTTAGCGTTCTAGTTTTGTATGTTGATGATATACTACTGTAGCACCTGGTTCCTGGTATGTATTTTAATCTAAGTATTTTTGCATTTTTTAGCTGGAACTCGGCGAGTTGTAGGCCCGACTCGCCGAGTAGAGATGAGATATTAAGCACATTTAACTTAGCGACTCGGCAAGTCCATATCCTGGACTCGACGAGTCCGCCAGTCGGGATGAAACCCTAATTTCAAAGGTGTGCACCCTATTTAAACATCTTTTTGTGCCTCATAACGGCCCCATTACATCCAGAACACTCCCTCACGAAGGCCTAACCCTTATTTTAGTAATTTGAGTGGTTTTGGTGCAATTCCTTGAAGTTTTGGAGAAAAGAAAAAGGTAGATCAAGAGGAGAGGAAGAAGATCCAGAATCTTTGTGCCATTTCAGAGCTTCTAGAGGTATTAGACTCGAAACCCTCTCTGTTCCTTCATTATTATCTCCTTAAGAGCTTAAGATAGTCATTTTAAGGCCTCTTCTAGGCTTGATCTTTGAGTGATGAGGTTATAGTGTTAAGGGACTTCAAATCTAGGCATGATTGAGCTCTAGGAGCTCGGATCTATTGCCTTTATGAGCCTAACTTGTGTATAAGTCCTAGATCTACTCTTCTAGTCCTTGTTAAGCCTCTTATTTTCCTTTTGATGCATGAATACACGTAAAGTTGGAAACTTTACGTGTAAAACCTACCCTAAGAACCCAGATCTATGAATGGAATGCATTGGATTCAAGCAGAATCGAGTATATAGTAATTGCATGCATGCGAATTGGTGACTCGTTCTTCGTACTCAACGAGTTGAGTCGCGAGTCCCCGATTTTCCTCTTTTGAGTTACGCTGAGTGGGATCAGTGAGCTATAAGTGGACTCAGTGAGTTGGAAGCCAGACTCAGTAATGGGGGGACTCGGCGAGTCCAAGGCAATCTTATTGCCTCAAGAACAGACTCGACGAGTTGTTCATACAACTCGGCGAGTCATGGACCAGAGTGTTCATCGGATGAAGATGAACTCGACGAGTTATTCATACAACTCGGCGAGTCGAATGAAGGACTATTGGATAGCTGTTTAGAAGGAGAACTCATCGAGTCAATGCCTAACTCGACGAGTAGGGACGAGAGTGAGGACAATCGACTGGATAGGGACTCGACGAGTTAGCGAGCCAAATCGATAAGTCGGGTCGATTGGAAGTTGACTTTGACTTTGACTTGGTCAGGGGTAAAATGGTCATTTTACCCTAAGGACAGTTAGCAGTGTTTGATTGAGTGTTTCGTGGGAATTACAATCGGAGGATTTCCGGAGCAACAACAAAAGACAGACAGTTCCCGCACAGATTAGCAACTACTTCGAGGTGAGTTACCTTCTAGTAGCGGTGGGTCTACGGCCACAATGTCGGCCCACCAGTAGAGGCTGTGTGTTAGATGATTGTCTTTGTGATATCATCTAGTTTTTGCTACTACCTTATATGTTCTATGCCAGCTTGATGTGTTATAGTAGTAGAGTTCGGTTGTTAGGATCGAAGGGTAGTCAGACACCCCAAATATGTCTGATAGTATGTTATGTTATGATATGTGATAGTAGTAGTGGTAGGAGTGAAATAGTCACCGAGATTCGGTTGTTAGGACCAAAGGGTGGTCGGCACCCCATAATGGCCGCACGGGTAGGTCGGCACCCCAGAATAGTCATACCGGGTAGGTCGGGCACCCCAGAAATGCCTGAAAAGTATGGTATGTTATATGATTGTACTGTATGTTATATGATTGTATGGTATGTAGTATGTTGGGGGAACTCACTAAGCTTCGTGCTTACATTTTTCAGTTTGGTTTCAGGTACCTCTTCATCAAAGGGGAAGGAGTTGGCGTGGTAGCGATACATCATACGCATACACTATTTTCCGCCTTACGAGATTGTTCTGGGATTTGTACTCTAATATTCAGTTGGTTTCGTATTTTGGGTTTTTCAAACATTATATGATTGTGGAATGATTTGATCAGACAATTTTTTATTTACAAATGCTTTCCAAAGTATTGATTTAAAAATGAAATTTTTGGACGTGAAAATTGGGTTGTTACAACTGCTCATAGGAAACGATGTTCCAACCTTGCAGGGAGTTAAGTCCTCGCTTGGAAAGTGTTTCGCTATGAAGGATATAGGAGAGGCTGCATATATTATGGGGATAAGGATTTTGAGGAATATGAGTAGAAGAATAATTGGACTTAGTCAAAGTACATACTTGGATAAAGTGCTAAAATGTTTTAGCATGGAGAATTCCAAGAAAGGGGAGTTACCTATACAGAGTAATACCAAACTGAGTAAGACTCAGAATCTGAGTATCGATGCATATATAGCGGAAATGAGTCGAGTACCATATGCTTCCTTTGTTGGCTCGATCATGTACGTTATAGACTGTACTCGCCCTGATGTGGATTTTGCTTTAAGCATTGTAAGTCGATATCAAGGGAATTTGAATAGAGCTCACTGGATAGCATAACAACATTCTTAAGTATCTGCGAAGGACTAAGGACTGGGTCCTTGTGCTTGGTGGCAGTGATAAATTAAGAGTCACAGGGTATAGTGACGCCATCTTTCAGACCGACATACATAACTTCCGCTCGCAGTCAGGTTAGGTGTTTACCCTTAATGGAGGAGTTATGGCTTGGAAAAGTTCCAAGAAGGAGGCTGTAGTTGATTTAACGTGCGAATCAGAGTATATAGCTATGAGCGAAGCGTCAAAGGAGGCTATATGGTTGTAGAACTTCATTGGAGACCTTGGAGTTTTACCAGCCATAAAGGAACCTTTGGAAATTTTCTGCGATAATGAAGGAGCGGTTGCCTTAACCAAGGAACCAAGGGAACATGGAATATCCAGACATATCGAAAAAAAATATCACTTCATAAAACATCGGGTAGAAGAAGGGCTCCTCGTGGTCAAGAGGGTATTATCAGAAGAGAATCCTACAAATCCCCCTACAAATGGTCTGAGTACGATTAAGCACGTTCAGCATGCGAGGAGCATTGGTCTGAAGGAATATATTAGTTTTAGTGATTAAATAGATATTTTGAAACTTGTAACAATATAAATGTAATTGACATTGAGGATTAATTAATGTCAATTTATTTATAAGTAATTGTTTACTGTCTTTTTTCAATTGTTTATTTTGTGTATCACTTTGCATGTTTTACTTCCTGAATAATTAGATTATTCAAATTATCCACAGTCGATCATACTTTGGAAGTAAGTAATGAAGTAAGACTGTCATGAATTGGCATGTATATTTTCTAAGTGCTTAGACATAGCAAAAGTTTGTTGCAGTGTTCATGAGTACTCCTGAAATAGGATTTGAGTATTGGATTAAACCCACGCTCATTTGAATTACTTATTGTGAAAGGATAATATCGTATAACCTTTAAACTGAGATATATGAGTTGTTGTTTACGAGTTGGTTGTGCATTGATAATAGATAAACGCATCAGTAACTTGATGTTATAAAACGTATTGTTGTGTATGATTTGTTGAGTAAATAGTACAAGCATATAAGTCAAAGTTTATTTGTTCCTTTTATCCCAATGGGTAAAAGCGATATCTTGGGCTCCTCGATGATTTTGTGTTGACTTATGTGTCAGGCCCATTCAAGACTGAATTGATGCGTTCAATTAAGTTCATTATCAAACAAATCTGAAATCGGGAAACAAACTGTTGAATATTGAGAATGATTCTATTCCACGTCTTTGTCCACACGATATCTTGTAGAACGGAGGATTATATGATCCCTTGTCTAAAGGACGCATCATTGACTAGGTCAGAGTTCGACAACGGCTTTTGAAAGCTACGATTGCTAATCAAATTCTGAAGTGATACATGCAATTTTAGTTATTAGACTTATCCATGTGGGATATTGTTGGATTAGGTGTCTAAGCTCGTAACTATAATTTGTATGTACTTGATTTGATATTAGAATGGTCCTTTTAGGTTACCTTCACCATAACAACTTGACATGATGAATTTTGGAGAAAGAGGTTAATAAATGATTTATTCATATATTATAAGAATAATATATTAATTAGAAATAATAATATTAGTATTTAATCAGAAATTAATTTGATTTTAATTTTGAGATTAAAGGAACCGATTAAAAGAACTGGGACTAGTTTTGCAAATCATTGATAGTTGCAAAGTTGGGCTGATGGACTCTTATAGGAGGAGTGGACGAAATCTATACCAAGCCCTATAGAAATTTGTATAAGGCTTTTGTTAAAAGGTTCATCGACTGCTTAAGGCCTAAGCAAGGAAATTAGGGTTTCCACCTGAAAACCCTAACATCCTCAACTGTATAAAGAACCACTTAGCATGTGATTTCTGGCCCTAAGCTTCCAAAAGAACCGATTTTCATAGTGCTTTACCACCTCTCTCCCCTCAGACGCTGTTATTGGTGTTAGTGACTCCATTAGAGGTGCAACACTTGAAGCACTAAAGCTTCCAGGAGTCAAGATCATCCGTGGAATTCTTGTTATTACCAGATAGCAAGCAAGGTATTCTTCTAACCCTAGTTTTCATATTGCTTTCGAAATTATATGCTAGTATTAAGGTTATTGCTTTGGAATTTCTATTTGCATGTATAACTAGTGAAAAACTTAGATCCAAAGCAATTAGGGTTACATGAACACATAGGAATGTTGTTGTGCTCAAAACCCATCGGATTATTCTATTAAGGTTATGTTTGGTGTACTAGCTAAAAAGCTAGTTGTTAGTTGAAAAGCTAGCTGATAGCTGAAAAGCTAGCTGTTAAATAAAAAGTTAGATAATAGCTGTAAAACTAATTGATAAAAAATGACGTTTGGTAAAACTAGCTGAAAAGCTAACTGAAGTATATAAAATTACATAAAACGACATTTAAGAATACTTGTTTCTATAATTAATTATGAGGTATATTTGGAAAAATTTTAAAAAAACTCCTAAAAAGCTAGTCTAAGATTGTGTTTGGCATACCACAGTTAGCTGATAAGTTAGCTTATTTTCCGAGTTTTTTTTAAGTTGTCATGTTTGGCAAGCCAAAAAGTAGCTGATAAGCTAACTTTTTAAAAAGCTAATAGCACTAGCTTTTTATGAGTTTTTTTTTAAATTTCCAAATATACCCTTAACTAATTATAGAAAACATATTATTTTAAATGTCATTTTATGTCATTTAATATCTTCCAACTAGTTTTACCAAACGTCAAATTTTATCAAATAACTTTTCAACTATCAGCTACCTTTTCATATAATAATTAGTTTTTCAGCTATCAGCTAGCTTTTCGGCTAACAACTAGTTATTCAGCTAATACGATAAACATATCATAAGTAGCTTATCAAAAAACTAGATTATAAGCTACTTTTTGGCTTGCCGAACACAATAGCATAAAAAAGCTCGAAAAATAAGTTGGCTTATCAGCCAGCTCTGGCACGCCAAACACTGCCTAAATTTCAAAATAAATGCTCTATAACCATTTTCTTTCATTCTTATTTCAAATCTCCCAAAATATATTGAATTACTTACTTTATTCATTATATAATTTGTATTTATATAAAAATACTAGTTAAAAAAAACGTAATGCTTACAACTTTATATTAAACTTTTTGTAACATCCAAAATAAAAAGGTATGTCATGAACCCCTTTAAAATTTAAATTGTTGCATTTTTGGTCCCTTAGTACGCTGGGCGTACCTAGGCGCACGCTTAGCGTACTAGGGCCTCTCATGGACGCGGGTGTTGGGAGGTACGCTGGGCGTACCAGGGTGTACGTGGGGAGTACGCGTCAGGGGCAGGAATACCCTAATGGCGGACTTGAGGCCTATATAAACGACTTTAAGCCTTTGGGGCTAAACCTTGGAGAGCCTCCATTACCCTTAAACGTCATTCTACTGCTGGGAGCTTTGAGGAATCATTTTGTGAGCTCTTAAGGTGTGTTTTTGTGCTCTTTAGTGTTCATTTCAAAGAGGAGGGTTGGTCTAGCATACTTGGAACATGAGGGGCTTCAAGATCTTGCATCATAATCATATTTCAGAGCTTTTGGAGGTAAAAAGTTTGCACCTTTCCTTGTTGCTCTTTAGTTTTAGCTAGGGTTTTTGTAGTTGGTCCTCTTGATGGATTTTGGGCCTCATTTGTTGGCTAGAACATCCCCATTCGTAAATAAGGTCGGATCTGGGGTCCTTAAACAAGTTGAGGGTATAAAAATAGGATCTTGGTGGAAGTCATGACCTTGTGCATGAATGAGAGGCTTGGGAAAGGTCTTAATGATGTCTTTGGGGGCTTAATGGACATGAAAAGGCATAAAGTTAGCAACTTTATGCCTTAAGAAGTATTAAAGGACTCAGATCTAGATTTTGGTCGTAAAAGAATGAAGTAATAAGCACTTAATGGAGAAAGTGCTTAACTCGGGCGTACTCCAAGTACGCTGCGCGTAACCCCTGAAGACCCAGTAAGCTACGCGTACCTCGAGCGTACGTTGGGCGTACGCGGAACAGTTTGGGCGAATCGTATTTTGGGCTGTCAAATTTTTGGGCTCTTATGGGTTCTGGGCCTGTTTGGATTCTTAGGGTAAAGCCTTTTATCAATTGGATCATGGACATATTAAGTAGGCCCATTAAGGACTTTGGACTTAGATTTTGGGCCCATTTGCATTGCAAGGGTGTTTGGGCCTTTGGGGTTAGGGTTTAAAGGTTGGGCATTCCCTTGGGATAATTTATGGACCATTCATTGATATTATTATTATTATTGTCCAGTTTAGAGGTTGCAGGTCTTTGAGAGTGCATTACTCGTATTCTTCGGGCAAAAGTGAGTCTTCTCACCATACCCATGGGTCTACGGCACCAAGGCCGGCCCATTATGTGATTACTCTGTGTCTTGATATGTATTATGATCTTATGATTGCATGAAGACCCCGGGGGGAGCCCGTGGCCTTGGGTGTAAGACCATGTGGGGTAGCCCAGGGCAGTCCAAGTAAAGACCATGTGGGGTAGCCTATGGCCTTGGGTGTAAGACCATGTGGGGTAGCCCATGGCAGTCCAAGTAAAGACCATGTGGGGTAGCCCATGGCCTTGGGTGTAAGACCATGTGGGGTAGTCCATGGCAGTCCAACTAAAGACCATGTGGGATAGCCTATGGCATTTGCTGATTCTTTGTATACATGGCTTATATGACTTGTACTTGTGTCTACGTATATGTGGTATGCTCTGGGGAACTCACTAAGCATTTCGCTTACAGGTTGTTCATTTGTTTCAGGTACATCGGAGCCGAAAGGCAAGGGCAAGGCTTGATGGCGCGGCGTGCACTCTATCTATCTATATTTTTGTTCCTCGATATGTTGGGGGCCTACTATGATATTTTATATATAATGTAAAAGACGATGTTTTAACTAAACGTGTGTTTTATGGATTTCACGACATTATATATATATATATATATATATATATATATATATATATATATATATATATATATATCTAAATTAAATGAAAAAAATTTCTGTTGTAAAATTGGGCTGTTACACTTTTAATTTTAATAAACTCGTACAATACACGAATCTCACACGTAGTGTCTAATAAATAAATAAATAATTTTATCAGATGTCAAACTCTCATTCATTTTGTCACATGTTATTTTATGGTTATCATAAATTAGATTTTTTCCAAATGTGATTTTATGTTTTTTTTATTAAATTCAACATAGTATTTAAATGTATTAATAAATGTATATCAATTTCATTAATGCAAGTTTTATTGTAATTTCAAAATTCATAAATTAAAAGCCAATTGTTTTATTTGTTTCTTTATTTAAATTAATTGTTTAAATTTAAATGAAAAATAAACAATTTAATTTCAGCAATTCAATATTTTTCTTATTTTTCTTGTAAATTCAAACTTTCAAAATCTTTAGACCTTCATATATAACCATTTTTTTAATAAACTCGTGTAATATACGGATCTTACAAATAGTGAATAATATATACGCATGATTTATAAAGTTATTTTCACACAAACGAATTAAAATATAATATTTTTGTGTAACCAATTTATAAAGTTATTTTCACATAAAAGAATTAGAATATAAGATTTTCGTGTAATCAGTTTATAAAGTTGTTTTCACGTAAACAAAAATGAAAGCATAAGTCGATAAAGTTTTTAACAATTAAAAGACATCCGAATAAATAATATTATGTTCTTGAAGCACAATGTAGGGAACTTGAAGTGTCTATAGAAGTATTTTTTTTTTCAATCTCTCCGTAAAGGTTTTTACAGCGAAATAGTTATCGTCAAAGCTTCAATATTGTAACACCGTGATTTTCAAGACAAAATTTTTTATTGAAATAATCAATTTAAATTTTAATACACTTATTTAAAACCCCGTTCATAATAGAATTACAAAACGTAGTTTCATTTTCAGTTAAATAGAAAACCAGGATCCTCCAAAACACAACTCTTTCTTCGGTGTGTACAATCGAACCGTTGCCATCCCGCGTTACTGTAAGAACCTGAAACAACATAACATAAACAACGTAAGCACGAAGCTTAGTGAGTTTCCCCAATATACACCTTACGCACGTACGCCTTTCCAGGCCCTGACCTTCCGGTCCACTGCACAATGCCTTCCGGCCCATGAGATAATCGCCTTCCGGCCCATAAGATATTTGCCTTCCGGCCCATAAGATAATTGCCTTCCGGCCCATAAGATAATTGCCTTCCGGCCCATAAAATAATTGCCTTCCGGCCCATACACATATATAACACATAATACAATTACTCTAACACATAAAGCACATATATCATATATCAACCTGCCTTCCGGCCCGAAACATACTCTAACACATAAAGCACATATATCACATATCCTACCTGACCTTTCTGTCACATAATACTTTGCCTTCCGGCCCATATAACATGCATATCACGCGTAGCTACTAACTTCCATTTACAGTATGAATACATAACGCATAACATGTTCGACCTTCCGGTCACACAATCAAACCCTTCCGGGTACAGTATAGTGAGAAGACTCACCTCGCGGACGCTGGGAGATAGCAACTCCTGAAGTCCTTTGCACTTGATCCTCCGAGCTACAAACTCCCTGTAACATCATATATCTCTTATTAACACTTCTATCTTCCACGTTAACTGACCCTAAGAAATCACACCGGTCATCTCTGGTCAACAGTCCATTGTCAGCTCGACTGGACTCGGCGAGTTCCCTGGCGACTCGGCGAGTCTGGTCGTTCTTCAATCCTCTAAAATTCCCCTTCTACTCGTCGAGTATCCCCTTTGACTCGACGAGTTACTCCTGGAAGAATCGCGGGGCCACCCCGACTCCACTCGCCGAGTCTGAAGAACAAACTCGGCGAGTCCCAGTGAATCTTCAAGCTACTCGCCGAGTCTGATCATCCGACTCGGCGAGTCCACGCCATGCAGTCGATCGAACTGCTTCCTGAGGTACATATTTTCCCGAATATACAAACATGGATCCTTCTGGACCTCTAAGGGTCCTAATACAAGGTTATAAACGTTGAATAACAACACAACCAACCATCTAGACTCCAAATGGGTTCCATAAACCTTAAATCTATATACACATCAATCACAGGAGAATGTAATCCGAGTTATTACCTGAATGATGTACCTTCCATGTCCCCAAACTTCAGAACTCGAACTCCCTGCAGTTCCTTTAACTAAAACCCTTCTCCTCCTTGCACAACAATTCCTTCAAGGTCACCCATGGCCTTCAAGCTTGCTCTAGACGCCTCAGTCGTTTAGGGTTCTATTCAATCGGCCAAAAGACGAGCAATGACGGCATAAGATCCCTTATATATGTCCCAAACTGAATGGCTAGGGTTTTCCGCTGAACAGCGTCGACTCGCCGAGTCCATACCTGGACTCGTCGAGTCCAGCCGCGAACCCGCGACCACAACTGCGACCCTACTCGGCGAGTCTGGCTCCAACTCGCCGAGTCTCCCCTTTAAAACACCCCAAAATGCAATTAAACCATACTTGAGATTTTGGGCTGTTACAATTCTCCCCCACTAGAATTAGACTTCGCCCTCGAAGTCTCACTCTGAAAATAGTTCTGGATGCTGCTCCCGCATCACACGTTTCGGCTTCCCTAGACACTTCCGATCTCTTCCGAGGTTGCCACTGAATCAATACCAGAGGTACCTCCTTGTTCCTCAGAAACTTGATCTTCCGATCCCTGATGGCCACTGGCCTCTCGGCGTAACACAGACTCGCATCCACCTAATCGTTCTCTAGTAGAACCACTGCTGACTCATCTGCTATACAACTCTTCAATTGCGACACCTAAAAGTGTCATGGATCCATCCCAATTCCGTTGGCAGCTCCAACCGGTAGGCCACTTTTCCTACCTTCGCACCTTCACGCAAAGACCCAACATACCGGGCCCCTACTTACCCCTCTTCCTGGATCGAAACACCCCTTCCCAGGGAGAGACCGTCAGGAATACGAAGTCGCCGACCTGAAACACATGCTCGTAACGGCGTCTGTCTGCACAACCTTCCTGTCAACTCTAAACGATCTTTAACCTCTGATTAACCTGTTGCATCTGCTCTGTCGACCAAAACACGATCGCTGTACTGTCCACCACTTCCTGCAACCGAGAATTTCCCAAGACGCGACTCTGCTCTAAATCTCAATGATCACACGACCCGTAAGGGTTATGAAACTCTGAATCACCGGTTCCCCGATCCTAAGCCCACTTTATCCATATCGGAACAACTGAGGGACCTATTCTCAATTCTCAGAGCAACTCTCACGAGTTCACCTCTTGCAATCGTATACACATGCTGCACTCGTCCCAACATACCTTTCCCTTCCCTCACTTAGTGAAATCCGCTTAACAACCTTGCCACTACTCCCTGTATCACACATGCACTGGATCTGCTCGCAAGGACTCTCGGGTCCATGCATTACCTTTCCTCAACGAACGAGGTTCCGACATCACCTTCCATGCAACAGCTCAAAGGGCGGCATACTAATGCACTAATGATGGCTGTTAATATGGAACAACTCAACCAATGATAATTACGTACCGCGGCTTCCTCCGACAGCTAATACACATGCCCGAAACATGTCTTCGAACGTCCGCATCGTTCGCCCTCTCTAAAGTGTCCTCAGACGTCATCATGATAAGCTCCTTTCCCATATTCCTCTTCAAGACTAAGTACCAAATCAACTTTTGGCTCCACATCTGAGCCCCCAACGGTCACCCATATCGCGATCCAAATATTCCACTGACTTTTCTCCCCGTGACCACTATCCCGACCCAGTGACACGTAAGTCACAAAATCTTCTTTTCCTCGTGAGAGAAAATACAATCCCACCGAGGATCGTCTCAACTCTAACCTCTGGTTTCTGCTGTGCCTCTTCCTTGCGTATCTCCCCGCATCTCCCGACAGAGACAAAGACCCCCGTCTCGCCCCCGACTCAACATCCAAGCTCCAAAGACTCAATATCAGGGCTACCCAAACTCGAAACTCTTCCACCTCATACGCTGCTCGAAAATATTCCAACATAAAAATTCTCTTGCCACCCAGTGAGTACTGCAACTCCACGCAGTATCACAACACCCTCTGACTAGTGAGTACTGCGACTCGAACATCCACCACAGACTATGGAGGCAATCAACATAACGAACGCCCGTCTTGCGAAAATCCACCCTCTCAAATAATCTCCCTGAATGCCCATACCCGAAGACTCCTACTAAATCCGCAGATACCTGATATGCCACACGTCGATTCAATTCGGGATTCCCGAATAACTCCAAAATAAGGATATCATACCCGAATATCCCAGAATACTACCACCACCACTGATCTCCTGCACCCCATAATTAAATCTATATTTTCCCCGCCTTACAACCTTGGTGCATCTAATTTCTCGATTGGAATGCGAGATAACGTTGACGTACGAAATGCGCTGATAATTCTCCAAATCCCTTTTTCCCGACACTCAAAATCCAAACAAGGATACGCATACCGACTCCGGAAGTTGACTGCCCAATCATTCTCTATCTTCTTGCAACAACACCAATCACCTGTCATGAATACGTTCGTTCTCCTCTTCAAGTACTTCCCGCATTAACTCACTCTGACCCCTTTACTCGATCATCGACACCTCTGGTCTCATGATTTCCTACTGCATCTCTATACTCCACTTATAACTACTCTTGGCAATTCTTTGTTTTCTACGTACTGCACCCGGTTCTCCCCCACTAGGGTTCGAACCGTCACTAGTTAGCATACCATCAACCCACGACTATCTTTCACCAGCGAAATCGTACCTGCTCCAGGAAAGTGCTATGCAACGCCCAATAGTCCCTCCCCTTATGAAGTCAATCAACCCTCTATACTCTGAACCTCTGGTTAACTCTCCAAGAACTTCTCATCACGGCTGCCCCTAATCGTTCCAAATCCCATACCAATCTAATACTAAGCACCTGCACTGCTCGATAACATCTTTGACTCGTAGACTGCACCGCAAAATCATCGTTCCTCTCATCTCAACTCATCAACCCATATCCAACGCCGGATTTGTCCCAAGGACAGGAACTCACTCTCAACATAGACGAAACTCTCTGCACTGCAAAACTCGACTGAACTCTTCACTGCTACCACTATAACACAACCTGTCATTCTCAATTAGGTGTGGTGTGGTTCTCGACTACCTCAGTCCCAACTGACTGTCTGCTCACGGTAAATCATTGTCTCGCGGCACACCCGCTACCTGATGCTCTGAGGGAAGTCATTATCGAAAACTACCTGCAGGGTGTACTCCCAAATCCAGAACTGAAACACCAGACCCCTCGTGTCCTGCACACGAACATAAATGGCACTACCCACCTAGAAGGTGACCTCTCCTCTATCGACTGATTTCTCGACTCAGACCGAAATTTCCCTCTCCCTTTAACTCCCTACCACAATACTCTGATAGGTACTCGCCTTTCCTCCTCTCAAGGAACGCCTCTCCATCCTCAATCATGGTCCACAGGCCTAAAACCCATAGCGTCCGATCTCTACCTCATCGATCATAACCGGATAACAAGATAGTCACCAGCATCATCCACTACGAACCATGGTACTCATCCCATGACATGCCTTCTCAATTTGCTTCGGTGTATGGTACCTGAACTATAGCATCACCCTCAATCTGCTCCAACGTATGGCACTCGAACCACAACATC
Organism: Lactuca saligna; assembly: GCF_052625555.1. Taxonomy (NCBI): domain Eukaryota; kingdom Viridiplantae; phylum Streptophyta; class Magnoliopsida; order Asterales; family Asteraceae; genus Lactuca; species Lactuca saligna. The sequence goes on along the minus strand of NC_136421.1, from coordinate 21,961,753 downwards.
TATTTCAATCTGTTCCGATGTATGGTGCCCGGACCATAACATCACCCCGCAATCTGCTCCGATGTATGGTACTCGAACCATGACATCACTCCTCATTCCGTTCCTTAGGACCTTCAGAATGCTCCCTGTATCAAGTATGGGTCCTCTGCTTTCAGTAGTACGGGCCCATACTACCTGCCACATCTACCCATACTTTCCACACGGACCATCCCAGAGTTCCTAAGTAGCTGATCGAGTTACTCTTTCACCAATCCCATCGCGCGTGCTCGCTCTCCAGCGAAATCCTCTACTCTACCAGCGCACTCATCTGGCTAGGTTTACTCCCTAGTCCCTTCCGCCGTCCCCCCACTTCTTTGCTATCAGCTGCTGAAGAGTTCCTAATGATGCCAGCCATCTACCTCCTGAGTATCGTCATACTCCCTTAGTAGCTGACTCCCATCATCGAGAACTCCACAAAGCACGAAGCAAGCAGCATTCGAGCATCGAAGCATACATAGGACTCCCTATCCTTGATAGCTCCACCTTCTCGGCTCATCCTCGGAAGTACCACTGTACTCTGTAGCTCTACCCCTCGTGCGTTCTAACTAGATACCCTCACTCATCACATACACACAAAAGCATAACGCACATATAACAACAAACCCTAGGCTAAGGCATCACAAATCAGGCCACTCTAGTCCTAAGATATGAAATTCCTAGCCTGTCTCTAGCATGCAATAATATCTCATAAAGTGCATAATAGATATTTCATAACACAAAAGTAAGGGTATTTTGGGAAATCACCGTTTGGCTCTGGCTGATTGTACACACTGCTCTCTTGCTTTCTCTTTGAACTCTTATTCACTTTTAGAAAACTATTTATTTGAAAACTTTTTCTTACTCCCTCAGTTTGAGTCCAGATTCACCCATAGGCGCGTCCGAATCCCTCAAACCAAGGCTCTGATACCAATTGTAACACCGTGATTTTCAAGACAAAATTTTTTTATTGAAATAATCAATTTAAATTTTAATACACTTGTTTAAAACCTCGTTCATAATAGAATTACAAAACGTAGTTTCATTTTCAGTTAAATAGAAAACCAGGATCCTCCAAAACACAACTCTTTCTTCGGTGTGTACAATCGAACCGTTGCCATCCCGCGTTACTGTAAGAACCTGAAACAACATAACATAAACAACGTAAGCACGAAGCTTAGTGAGTTTCCCCAATATACACCTTACGCACGTACGCCTTTCCAGGCCCTGACCTTCCGGTCTACTGCACAATGCCTTCCGGCCCATGAGATAATCGCCTTCCGGCCCATAAGATATTTGCCTTCCGGCCCATAAGATAATTGCCTTCCGGCCCATAAAATAATTGCCTTCCGGCCCATACACATATATAACACATAATACAATTACTCTAACACATAAAGCACATATATCATATATCAACCTGCCTTCCGGCCCGAAACATACTCTAACACATAAAGCACATATATCACATATCCTACCTGACCTTTCTGTCACATAATACTTTGCCTTCCAGCCCATATAACATGCATATCACGCGTAGCTACTAACTTCCATTTACAGTATGAATACATAACGCATAACATGTTCGACCTTCCGGTCACACAATCAAACCCTTCCGGGTACAGTATAGTGAGAAGACTCACCTCGCGGACGCTGGGAGATAGCAACTCCTGAAGTCCTTTGCACTTGATCCTCCGAGCTACAAACTCCCTGTAACATCATATATCTCTTATTAACACTTCTATCTTCCACGTTAACTGACCCTAAGAAATCACACCGGTCATCTCTGGTCAACAGTCCATTGTCAGCTCGACTGGACTCGGTGAGTTCCCTGGCGACTCGGCGAGTCTGGTCGTTCTTCAATCCTCTAAAATTCCCCTTCTACTCGTCGAGTATCCCCTTTGACTCGACGAGTTACTCCTGGAAGAATCGCGGGGCCACCCCGACTCCACTCGCCGAGTCTGAAGAACAAACTCGGCGAGTCCCAGTGAATCTTCAAGCTACTCGCCGAGTCTGATCATCCGACTCGGCGAGTCCACGCCATGCAGTCGATCGAACTGCTTCCTGAGGTACATATTTTCCCGAATATACAAACATGGATCCTTCTGGACCTCTAAGGGTCCTAATACAAGGTTATAAACGTTGAATAACAACACAACCAACCATCTAGACTCCAAATGGGTTCCATAAACCTTAAATCTATATACACATCAATCACAGGAGAATGTAATCCGAGTTATTACCTGAATGATGTACCTTCCATGTCCCCAAACTTCAGAACTCGAACTCCCTGCAGTTCCTTTAACTAAAACCCTTCTCCCCCTTGCACAACAATTCCTTCAAGGTCACCCATGGCCTTCAAGCTTGCTCTAGACGCCTCAGTCGTTTAGGGTTCTATTCAATCGGCCAAAAGACGAGCAATGACGGCATAAGATCCCTTATATACGTCCCAAACTGAACGGCTAGGGTTTTCCGCTGAACAGCGTCGACTCGCCGAGTCCATACCTGGACTCGTCGAGTCCAGCCGCGAACCCGCGACCACAACTGCGACCCTACTCGGCGAGTCTGGCTCCAACTCGCCGAGTCTCCCCTTTAAAACACCCCAAAATGCAATTAAACCATACTTGAGATTTTGGGCTGTTACAAATATTGACTATGCTACATTGCGAAACAACATATAACTTTATGACAACCTTTCATAGGCTCTTTGACCAACCTAAAATTTTAGGTCAACTAGAATATAAATACATTTCATTATTGTAACCATATATAACTTTTTATTAGAAAATAAGAGTATGAACCACCGATGCAATTATAGTTAGATATGTATAACATTCATTAATCATTACAAGAATCTCTTTAGTTGCGTGTACACATAACTTGATTATCCTGATCTTTTGAGCATCATCACCCATTTTGTGTTATTAAGTTTATCGAATTTGCATTTCAATACCCAACACTTATCATCAAACATTTTTTTTTGTTGTTGTTGTTGGAATGACTGAATTTTTATAAACACAAGTTAGCTAGAGGCTAACAAGAAAAGAAGAGAACAATTAATTCTTGAATGATTTTGCATCCACTCAATCCAAATTTTTCTAGACTTACGAGTTCTAGACGAAATCCAATTAAATGAAGGGAACACATATTCTTTTCTTGTCGTAAATGGATTGCTTAAATTGTCTTCTTCCACTTATCATCTATTTATATTTTGATGTTACATAAAGGCTAATTTGTTTTAACCATAAACTTGATATTAATCCTGATTAAGATGCTTAAAGTGTCATTTATCTACTTATATTTCGATGTTACATAAAACCTAATTTGTTTTAGATATCAACATTATATTAATCTAGATTGAGATGCTCTTTTTCTACCATATTACCTAATTTTGCTTAAAACCAATAACATTGTACTTTATGTCGTTTGAAACACGTCTAAAAATTTATTGTGTCTCCATCAATTCGTGTACACCCACAAGAAAATGTAACAATAACAATTTTTTAAAAACATCTACATACCTATTCGTACATGTTATAGAATTTTGTATCAACTCTAAAGAAAAACGAAAACTTATGTTCTAAAAAACCATACTATGAAACAACTCTAAGTTGATACCAGCACGCGTGATCATCATGTACGTAATGCACATTCAAAAGTAAAAGTAAAATCAATCAAAATTCCCTGAGAAACATGCACACTCAAAAAACTTTCGTTCAGACTGAAAACGAGTGATTTTCAATTCATTTTTACTCGTTGTAGGGATATCAGATGGAGAAACCACCCCGCCTGCAACTTGTCGTTGTTGACCGGTTGTTGTGACTTGTTTCCCATTGCAAATTATGGAAACCTCACAAAAATCCGGAGCATTCTTCTTAATGAACTCTCCTTTTCCCAACCCTTTTCTCAATCGCCTACACCACAACACAAATAGTTTATATTTATCTTTTTTATGGAGAAAAAAGTTTAACATTATTACAACCAAGGGCTTTGAAATTTACCTTAGTGGAGGGGATCGTTTAGTTCCAATAACAAGATTGGTAATGTTGACGACATGGATTAGATCAAGGATAGCCTTTGTTGTGGTGTTACTCTCTAGAAGCATTGTCTCAACAACTATCTGTTTATGATTACTTAAATTCTATTATTTTACATACAAAATAAAGTCTATTTTATGTGAAATATTATAAGACGAAATACACCTTGGCATCAGTGCAAAGACGTATATACTTTTGTAGGAGGCTTCTTCTCTTATTATTCTCTTCGTTTACGTAGATTTGGACTTGATCTTTGCTTAATTGGCTTCTTGATAGCTTTCCAACTTTTATGACATTAAAAAAAAAAAAAGTTAGATTAATAGAATTCATTTCCCGTAATTATCACTTGTACTTTCTAACTTAAGTTGATAAACTATATATAAGTGGTCCTTTTTTTTAATGCTAGAAAACGATTTTTCTTATCAAGTCTAACTTTTTTAGGACGTTTGAAAGACACGTTTGTATTTATTTCATTTGTATTCCATTTTGTTAAATGTACCGGTAGTTACTCAATTTTTTAAAACATTATTTACATAATACTTAACGAAAATAAACAAGCCTAGAAAGCAAATTGGAGGAAAAAAAACATTATATGATTTATCGAAAACGAACTACATCTTTATTTCAATAACAAGTTTTTGGAATTTATGTTGAATATCTTTATTATCTAAATGGTATTCTTAAGAATGTATAAAACAGTGTTAGCAGATCATCCGACCCGACCCGTAATTTAAAGTCAAAATTGCAGAGGAGTTGGAGAAAACAGAAATGGAAGAAAATTGAAGGTGTGATGAGTACCAGGAGTCTGGATGTGTGTGACGGGAGGGAAGACATGAACGAGATAGAGACGAGCTCCGGGAGAGATAAGGTGATCGACGGCCCATTTCACGACGTCGAGATCGTTCTTCCCGACGGCGACAAAAACGTCGACGGCGTCTCTGGTAATAACGTTTGGGCGGTTTTCGTGCTCTTCGACCTCCACAATCTCCGGCGACATGACTCGCCGCCAGCTATGGCGTGAGGTTTCTTCTTCGATCTCCATTATCTCATGAACATCATCACTTTTTCTCTCTCCTGACATAAGAACTACCAGAAGATAACAAAGAAAGGTGGAGATGAAAACAAAGGTGTGTGTGAGAGTGGTGGCGGTGGCTTATTGTGAAATATGAATTCTGTCTCGTTGCTTTCAAAGCCTTTTTCATATAAAAAAAATGCTTCATTCCTTCTTGGCTTAAATTAAGAAATAATAACTTTCATCAATTTAGTAATAATCTTCCCTTTATATCATTTTTCTAATATTCTCTTTTTATTAAATAATAATATATTCTTAAAAGTCGATTTGATCACCATATTGTATTTTTAGTTTTTTATTCAGATATAGTATTCTAAAATTATTTTCCTTATTCATATAATTCCTATAAATAGATAGATTTTCTAAAATATAGTTTTATAATAGGAAAAATAAATATAGAATATTGACGAAATTGCAAAAAGGTCATAGTAGTTTCCAAAAAGTATAGTTTAGGACTATTTTACTAAACGTTACATCATTGGTCCTTATGTTTCTACAACTTTGCAATGTATGTCTCATTAAGTTTAACTTTTGACATGTGCTATTTTTTAATGACCAATTTACCTATGGACTAAAAGTAATACAATATACCCCCCCCCCCACCCCCCCTCCCCCCTCTTTCATTTTAAACAAGAAAAACAACCTAAAAAAATCTTATTCTCTAGTAAACACTTTCTTCTCAAACAATAACCTTCATTGGTGACTCCCACCTTACTAATCCTAAACTCAACAGCAAGTGCTCTTATGTTAGTCTCTAACCTACCACCCTAGCAAGTTGTTGAGTTTTTGATGAACAATCTGATATATAATAAGATTGTACCAAATTACTTCATATAGTATAAACACCAAAATTTGAGAAAAAAAAACCCTATGCACAACATATCAACATCAACTAACAAAATCAATTCATCCGGATGGGGATAATGTTTACATCAATCAACAAATTGAGTCCTAAATACCAAAAAAATGTCTCCTTAATCCATGCTTTGATGTTTGATTGTTCATATTAGTCGATGTATGTATACAATGTTAAAGCCCTTGAGTGTTTACTTTGACAAGTCTTTGTTAATCAACCATTGAATACTCTCGTCATTAGAATCATCAAGAACTTGAATTAAAAATCACTGTGTATGCCAATCAAGTTGACACACAACTGAGATTGATTGTTTATATACATATGGAAAATGATGCTCTATAGTTTAATAATGATTTTGAAAAAAATGATACTATGAAATAAACAAAGTATCAAAAGGCATAGATACTCACATCTCTCTCTCTCTCTCTCTCTCTCTCTCTCTCTCTCTCACATTACACAATGGAATATGAACAAGAACCATAAGGTATATGTATTTATATACTTAGGTACCATTATAACTAAATGATATATATTGATTCTTTGCTTTATGTTCTTGTAATTGATCTAGAAGCAACCTAGAAAAAGTATCATTTTGTCTAAAGATTAAGGAAGCAGTGACTTATTATAAGTCATTAGAGTTGCTTGCAAGTGACGAATGTTGGAGTTGTAAGAACGACAATATGCAATGACCTAAAGTGGATGACTTTAATATTAAAAGGTTATAGTGTGAGGCGATTAGCGGAGTTGCTTGGGAAGGTGAACGATGGGAGCCCGTTAGGCTCTTATTTAATCTTTTAAAATTTTATATCAAGTAGTTATAGTTAGTTGATTGGTAAAAACATAATAGACAAAATATGGGTATTTTGATCATTTTACTCATACTTAAAGTCCAATTTCTTAAGGAGTTAGAGAAATGGATCAATAATGTAAGACTTTGAAACATAAAAGGACCATCAATGTAATGTGTTGCAAATTTATCCTAATGTCGAGCCTTTTGAAACCCACATGAACCATTTCCACAATTTTATAAAAAACACAAAGTAAAGATATATTATTATTTTATTATTTAAAGACTCATATATTTGGTTATATGGATATTTTAGTAGAATAATAAGCGCTATAAGAGGGAGCACTACTTATTACAGATTTTACCTTCATATCAAGATTTGCAACTCACATGTCATCATTAGTCCAAGGATGAAGTGATTTCCATATTAGAATCATCATTAGGTTTAGGGTTTCTCCACCAGTTTCACATGGAGGAGGAACAATGATAATGGGCTTAATATGTCCATCGATAATGGTTTTGAGAATTTGATGGTTCTAGTGAAGAAGGATTAACTTATTTTTTTCACATTAAAAAAAATAAGTTTCATCGATGAATGGAACCTTGCTTAAACTAATATTAGTAGGATTGTTTATTTAGAAAGACATTCACAAGGAAAAAAAAAATGTTTCATCCCATGTTCTCTTCTCTATCTTTGTGTATGTGTGTTTTGGGAAAATCTCACGTACCCAATGAAATTTATATATTAGTTTTTATATTTTTTCCCCCACACCAAAATATATGAGTATTATTTAGGGCTAATTAATCATATAATGGGGTAACAAATTATCCAAATTGTTTTTCGACAGGTAACAAATTTTTTTATTTCCGTTTTTAAATGACAATTGTAACCGGAAAAACCACATATTCCAAGTTATAACGGTCTTTTAAAAACAAAAATAAAAATTTGTTATATTTTGACAAATTTTATTTGATTCAATGATATTTCAAAACGTTTTAGATGAGTTGTTACTCATTTAGGCTTTATACCATGTTAACAAGAGTAAAAATAATGAAAACCCTTAAGAGTTTACAATGTATTTCATTGAAAAACTATATAATATAATATAACATCCCATGTACTCTATACTATGACATTATGTATATATACAAATAAACTAAACTATGAATAATGTATTATTATTTAATAGGATTACCTGTATTATTTAATAGGATTACGTGGGTATAGATTAATACTTAAAGATCTACAAAACAAAGAGTTAAATGACCATATGTATATTATATGAGATCGTCCATGCTATGAAACTCAAAATTTGGGACAAAAGACATCAGTGATAAATATAATGTAAAAAAAAGTAAAGGGTGAAAGCCAATGATGGTATATTTTCTCAAATATTTGATATAATTATACTTTGAAAGGTATTGGCCTCTTTTAATGGTGTATATAGGTTTTTGGATTTTGGTATGTTTTATTATATATTTTTTTCTCACTATACGAAATTCTTTTCTAAAAATACATGTACAAACTTGCAGGACCACATAGTCCGTCTGCAACAATATGCTTGCCTAATAGAACTTGGCCTATTCATTGATATTACATGATTTAGTTGATCTTTTGTAGCAATTTACTTTGACATTTGAAAGAAGGCATCTTTTGGCTTCAACCTTACATGTTTGTATCAAAGGGGTATTCAATTATAGATCACTTTAGTTTGGCTTTGTGCACATGCAAGATGTCCGAAGGCCAACATGTTGACCAGTGATGTTTTGTGCCGATGATTGGGTTTGTAAACTTTTGAGGTTATTTAGTTGTTTTTTATATAATGAATTCAATGAGAATATGGTTGTTACACATGAATGTTTACTATATTATTAGTCTAAATAAGACTTTATTTATTTATTTTCTTTATTTTTTAAAACGACAAACTAATTTACTCCCAACTATCACCACATATGTTTCAACACGATTTGAACTCATGACCTCTTAAATGAAAGAGTTACTCCTTACCGTTAGACCAAACACCTTTTGGTAGACTTTTTTTTTTTATTATGTTCGTGAATTTTGTTGTTTACACGTTTACCTTGTAACACTGGTTCATTGATTCCTTTCAGTGTGTATGTTGTCATTTTTTAAACATTGTTTAAATAACATTTATATGGATAATGGATACTTGATAGGAAAAACATGACCAAAATTAACTTGTTTTTCATCCCAAAAATCCAACATTATTTGTTCCTAACATCTATCGAATTTTTTTTGGAAAGGGAACTTCCCTAACGAGAGTTTCTGGGCCAGCTTTCGCGCACCGATTAATCCCCCGCTGCAAACATAAAGCTTTGTCTCATGCTCTGGAGTCACTGCAGGCGAACCTCCATGGCCACAAGGACTGAGTGGTGCCAAGATTTGAACATGGGTCAATAGGTTATCTACCATATCTTCCACATGCCTTATAAGTCATCACAATCCAAGTGGTTAACATCTATCGAATTGATATCTCTCTTACAAGTCAATTCTTTTTTTGTGATTTTGTATAGGCCGTAACATATATTCTTGATGCCAAAAATAAAACAAGACACTTTAACTGAAATTAGCTCCACAAAAGGCTAAAAAGAAACATCCAAATGATGCAAGTTCCATCATAGAAAATAGTGATTAGTATTAATCAAATTTACTGGATATATTCGACATTATAGTCCCACAAATTCTAGTGCCTTATAAAAGTCACATGATATTGAGATGCATTGATCTAATTTGATGTGTACCCATTTTGCATAATGGCAAGATTACTTAATGGAAGCTCGGGTTCAAATCAATGTGATTTGATATTTTAAAACTAGGGTTTTCAAATGATGGAATCCCCAATAAGTATTGATTTAAAAACTTTTCCCTAGATTTTCCTCCACTTAATTAGGAAGTAGCACATATCGGTAGTGCTCCCCCCATTTATTTTTGTTTCATTTACAAATTTTTAAGAAAAAAAAAAAATAGGCAACACCCACCATGGGAGCATTAGCACAACTATCGATCATGCCATCCTTGTAAATGAGCACTAGAAGTTTGGCATAAAATTAGAAGCACAAAACCAAGACTAGATTAATTAATTTATGAACATCATTGCATTAGCATTGGGCGCTATTTGTTACCAACAAAATTTTGTAGTTTTAAGGAGAACACATAGGAATATTATTAATAATTAAATATGAAATACATTAATTATAAGAAATTTCATATTTAATTATGTAATATTACATATAATTAATACTTCTTATTGTATTTGATGTATGTTTGACTAGACCGAGACTCATTCTTGATTAATTTATTATTTGTGTAAGACTTAAAAGCCCTTGAAGATCGTTAAAAACTATTATCTATAGTTAAATAAGTGCAACCTTACTTTTAAAAAGAGTTGAAAGACAAGTGTCTCATGCATGTCCTTGTTATTGACAACTTGAAGGTCTTGGCAACCTGTTGCAGGAAAACTGAGTGCAAATTAAGGACCTCCATAACTGATTTGCATCTGGACCACCACGTGTAACATTCTTATGCGATCTGCAAAATTCCATTCCACTTCGAGGTTAAAAACATGAACATTGTGGCACTCAATCGGTTTACTTTTAACTATATCCTGGACCAGATTCCCGTTCAATTCCCTTATCCAATTCCTAGTATATATTCAAGTTCCTTATATGTCGACAAAACAGATAAAAACCACAGTTTACTCTTCGAAAAGTCAAGTGAATTTAGTCTCTGTTATCAAGATATGGATTTCCATGAATGAAGATTGAAAACGCCAAAAAAGAAGAGTGCAAGAAGTGGATGGGACCAAGAATCCACTATATAAATGCGGGTCAATTTTGCTAACGAAAATAGATTCCAAAAATATCATGAGTTTGACAACATGCGAAAGCCAAACTCTACCATCACTATGTCCCAATAACATAATATTCAAACCGTTATTCTTGCACTCCATTTCCCTCGTAGGTACGTAGGGCCCACGTTTATTTGAAGATAGTGTGTTGAGTTCTCGGGTCTGAAGCAATCAGACTCGAGACAGTGTTGTTGAGTTCTCGGGTCTTGAGTTCTCAGGTCTGAAGCAATCAGACTCGAGACACTGTTGTTGAGTTTTCGGGTCTTCAGTTCTTGGGTCTGAAGCAATCAGACTCGAGACAATGTTGTTGAGTTCTCGGGTCTGAAGCAATCAGACTCGAGACAGTGTTGTTGAGTTCTCGGGTCTGAAGCAATCAGACTCGAGACAGTGTTGTTGAGTTCTCGGGTCTGAAGCAATAGACTCGAGACAGTGTTTTTGAGTTCTCGGGTCTGAAGTAATCAGACTCGAGACAGTGTTTTTGAGTTCTCGGGTCTGAAGTAATCAGACTCGAGATAGTGTTGTTGAGTTCTCGGGTCTTAAGTTCTCAGGTCTGAAGCAATCAGACTCGAAACAGTGTTGTTGAGTTTTCGGGTCTGAAGCAATCAGACTCGAGACAGTGTTGTTGAGTTCTCGGGTCTGAAGCAATCAGACTTGAGAACTCAAAAACATTGGTTTCACATTGCTTCTTAACTTGATTATCAGGACTTCATATTATAAGTGTATTTGTGTCGTTTATTGTAATTTGAAGTCGGTTTGGACTGATTTTAATTTTGATTGTGATTTTCTGATTAGTTTATAAGGTTAAGAAAACTGATAATCAAGATAAATGAAAAATTACCTATCTCTAGCTATATAAACAATGATTATCTATGATTCTTGTTCTGAAGCTTCACGTCACAATACTTGCTACCAATACTCATCTCTATATAAATCTTTTTTTGTTCGTTTGTGTGTAGAAATGTGAATATTAAATTATCAATTCCCGAAAATACAACTGTTCGTCTTCCACTTCGTGTTGACAATATAAAGAAATTGTATGCTATCATCTTTGAAGAGACTTGATGTCTTGATGCATACAAGCCATGTGTTTAAATTCTAATGACAAGGGGAGAAATACAAATGATTAATATGATAAGATTATTTGAATACTATCATATATCATGATGTAAACTGTACTAATGGTGGGGTTTCACTAATGATATCCATATCTAATATACACACACACGCACACATATCTATGTATATATACACACACTCACATATTTCATATCTCCAACTTGGTTTTCACAAACTTCTGGAAAAGAAGTCTTTCGCACTGACATAAGTCCCGATCTTCTTCATCGTAATCAAACTCAAAAATGGCGAAAGCTTTTCTTGTTGTTCTCAAACTTTTAATGGTCTTACTAGCCCTCGGGTGGGTATCTATTTGGGTTCTGAAACCGACACAAATATGGACAAGAACATGGAAGGAAGCTGAAGATGCTGCAAGAACTTCAGTTTTCGGTTATAATGGTAAGATCTTCAAGTTCATATAGAAGCTAAATATATAGATATAGATTAAGAAATTAAACGCAAAAAGCCAGAAATCAAACGATTTTCTAACATGATCATACACCTACTTTCAGGTCTTGATTTCATTGTTTTGTCATTGCCTATTATCGTCTCTGTGATGATTGGATTTGTGTACATGCATTTCAAACCAAAGGAACGAAGACAGAGGTAAATGATAGATAATAATTAATTATGATTAAATTCGTTGATAATTACATGTAAATTAATGTTTTGGGGTGTTTTGCTTTGAATGTTTGAAGACAAGGGAGGAGTTTCATCACGGCTTTATCGAATCCAATTATCGTCAATGGTTTTGTGGGTGTTTTGTCTGCCATGGAAGCCCTTGTGATGTCCCTTTTCGTCATCTTTCTCGTGTGGACGTTTTACATACGCATCTCTAATGACTTCAACAAGATGATGCCAGTCAAATCACTCAAATTAAACATGTGAGTACTAAGAATATAAACAAGTAATATATATATATATATATATATATATATATATATATATATATATATATATATATATATATATATATATATATATATATATATATATATATATATATCCCAATTAATTTATAAGGAACTCCTAGAAAAAAATTTCTGGCTTCACCCCATTAAATACGTGTGAATAAATGATGTTTAAGATATTTAAGAAAATAATGGCATACTTGGAAAAATGAAGGACCATGGCAGCTTGGGACGAACCGGAAAAAGAAAAAAAATGTTCTTATCATTATTATTTTAAATAAAAATTTATATATAATATATAATAAAAAAAAATAGATCGTGTATTTTGCACTCCTTAACGCCAAAGACAAAACTAATTGAGTTTTTTAAAAATTTAGTAATTAACATTGGAAAGCCTTTGTTCCTCATATATTTTCAATTAAAAAAAACAATAATATATAACTTACGAGATTAAGTCAGATACTCATAAGATATTCGTATCTGATAGGTGGCAATATAAGACATTTAGGATAGCAACACGGTTTGGATTGCTAGCAGAAGCCTGTCTAGGGTTGCTTCTATTCCCGATCATGAGGGCAATGGCGGTATTTCGCTTATTCGGTATCCAATTTGAAGCATCGGTTCGATATCATATCTGGCTCGGGACCATGATGCTATCATTCTCCACTCTACATGGTGTTGGGACTTTATTCATTTGGGGCATCAAACATCAGATTCAAGACGAGGTAATCTACCTTATTTCTTCGGTTTCGCAAAATCTCGGGGTCAAATGAGTAATTTTTCAATTCGCCTTTAATATGACCCGTAAGTGATCATTTAAGATTTAAACACTTTAAAATAAAATTATTTCTTGGAGTTTTAATTCAAGAATCTATTGTTAAAAACAAAATATGAATAATTTTTCCAAGGTCAATAATGATATTAATTATTAGTCCTTTTCGCTTTTTGAGATGCATTGAATTTTAATTCAATGACAAAACTACAAAGAGAAAAAGGTGACATGATTGAAAAAGGCCAAGGTTTGACCTAAAAAGTCAAACTATGTTTCTTGTTTTTAGTAATGTTTGGTAAGGGTGTTCGCATTTCAATAACCTCAAACTTTTTTAGATTTCTAATTGCTTTTCAGCCAAAAAGCAGAACCCAAACTTAGACTCATTTTGCAGTTTGCGTTTAATCTTTGGTTTGGTTATACAAAAGTAATCAACCCACAAAAAAAAATGTAAAGAAAAATTAGTGGAAAATTCAACATCTCCACTTAAAATAGTACAAGTTGGTGGAGTTAACAGGACTAGACTTTGTGTGTGTCTGTTTTTTTAACTTAATGGAGAGATATTCAAGGATTTTTCTTTTTTAGTCTGTCTTATTTTCCTCTATATTTAAATATAACATGTAGTTTTTTTTTTAATTGTTTTTATGGGGAAAATAGATATGGAAATGGCAGAAAACGGGAAGAATATACCTCGCTGGCGAAATTGCACTTATCGTTGGATTAGTGATTGGGATCACATCACTTCCACAAATTAGAAGAAAAAGATTTGAAATATTTTACTACACACATCACTTGTACACCATCTTCATCATATTCTTCTTGTTTCACACGGGTGATCGTCACTTCTACATGGTGTTTCCTGCAATTTTTCTTTTTGCCATTGAAAGGTTGCTCCGAATAATACAATCAAGGCCACAAACATGCATTCTTTCTGCACGAATCTTCCCTTTCAAGGCCATTGAAGTTATACTTCCAAAAGAACCAAGTGATTATTTATCTATCGTGTTATCAAAAGTGAATAAAGATAATTGATTTTATAAAAGTTTTGAATGACGTATATATGTATATATGCAGGCTTGAAGTACACCCCCACAAGCATAATCTTTATAAAGGTTCCAAGAATTTCGAAATTTCAATGGCATTCGTTTAGTATAGCTTCAAGCTCAAGCGTTGATGATGATACGATGTCGGTTATCATAAAATGTGATGGGTCGTGGACAAATTCTCTTTATGACATGATCCAAGGAATGCCCGTTTCGGGTCCTAATCAAAAAGTGGAAACATGCATTCCGGTTTCTGTTGAAGGACCATATGGACCCACATCAACGGACTTCTTAAGGTAGCAAATATAAGTTCTCGTCACTAAGGCTAGATTTGTTACAGATAAAATGGGCCAAAATATATTTGTCCTGTCCCTACTAAAAATACGTAAATAGGTGTGAGATTTATATATTACATTTGTTTATTTAAAAAAAAAAAAAAAAACTTAATACAAAATTCTAATTTGAATTTATAAAAAAAAGTAAGAAAATATTGAATTACAAAAATTAAAATGTTTTTTTTGTCTATTTTAAATTAAAAAAAAAATAATTCAGATAAATAAATAAAGAAAATTAATGAATATTTAATTTAGTAAATTTGAAATTAGAAAGAAACTTCATTAATGAAATTGATATACATTTATTATTGCATTTAAATACTATCAAAAATTTTATAAAATGAAAAAACCATAAAATGACATGTGGAATAAAAATTAATTTAAAATAACCACAAAATTACATGTGGCAAAATAAATGAGAATATGATATGTGTCAAAAATATTTTTATTTATTAGAGAGGATCAGTAATCCAAAGAAAATTACTTTTACTATCTTCTAAATATAATATTTTCCATAAAAAATTTCGACTCTTTTGAAAAATGGATTCTGAACGGTCGTCCTTGTTGCGGGCCTATTTTCTAGGACCATTTATGAATTCGATGATGAGGGCTAGGCATTTAAGATTGTTCCACCTTTTTTTGTAGATCAAAAAGTTGCAATTTTTATTAGCCTAAATTTTTTGTAGTATTATATTATCTCTTTTAAATATTCAGGAGAGATGGTAGACTCCAAAATATATAAAGACCAATGTCAGTTTGTCATGTCATGTGGGACCTACGTAATGTAATTTGTCTTGTGTCTAACTTTGTAACACCATACTTTATGATATAATGCCTTTCAGTAAATACGATAGTTTGCTTTTGGTGGCCGGAGGAATAGGGGTGACTCCATTTTTGAGCATATTGCAAGAAATTTCCTCGGCTCAAAATCATGGGAAAAAGAATTACCCGACAAATATACAACTCGTGTACATCACGAAGAAACGCAATAGCATCGGCATGCTCAATTCAATTCTACCTCTTCTCTCAAACAAAAATACCAAAGAATTTCGTTTGAAATTAAAAGTATTTGTTACCCAAGAACCGAAATCCAGCACAACACTTGGCGAATTAATAAACGAGTTTTCTCAAGTTGAAACAGTCGATTTTGACATCGGGCATATAAGTTATTCCCCAAATGGATACGGGAGTTCACTCTTTATGGCTACTATTATCGGATTATCATCTATTTTATTTTTAGTTTTTTTAATCATTTTGAGCCATGTTTTTTTGCCTCAACCTAAAAAACCTTCTTCCAAAGAGAAAACCCAAACCCCCTCATCATTTGTGGATCTTGTTCTAACAGGCTCGTTTATTCTATCCATCCTCATTGTAACAACTATCTCTTTAGTTTTGAAATTGAAACATCTAAAGAAACAACCTCCATTGATGGGGATTAAGCATGAAGGAAAAGAAATGCAAGCAAGTTCCTTTCAATCAAGAAATCTTGATGATCATGAACTACATTTTGGAGCAAGACCCGGGTTCCAAGGTACAGTTTTTTTTAACGTTAATTATGCTATAAATAAAGATTTGCATTCTTGTAAGTACCTAATCTTGTGCAAATTGAACAGAAATATTTTCGAAATTCCCAAATGAAACGGGTGGGTCCCACGTAGGGGTGTTGGTATGTGGACCGGAAGCAATGAAGGAGTCAGTAGCTTCGTTTTGTCAATTAAGTTCTCAAGGTTCAATCGCTGGTGCTCTAAGAAAGAAGACATATTTCCATTTTCACTCCCTCAACTTTAGTCTTTAGGAAGAAAGAAACCTATTAATAGCTGAATAATGTGTATATTTGAAGTTATATTTGCTTTATGTTATTGTTTTTGTCTTAATTAACTTTAAGTATATTGAAAAGTTCTAATTTGATAAGTATGAACACAAGACTAAATTAAGTGGGCTACAACTTAGAAAGAGCACCAACCACAGTTGACCTGAATTCTTTAATGAACAAAGATTAAGGCCCGATTTTATTGAATATAAATTAGAAATCAAGAACAATTATTGTGCTTTGCTATGAATCAATTCGATTTAGTAAGAATATAGTACAGAATTTCAAGAAAAGTCAAAATGTATTGAACTAATAAACATATATTCCATGAAGAATGCCACAAAATAAACTCAACATACCCATGAATCAATCCAATTTTGCAAGAAAACAATACACAATTTCTAGAAAAAAAAAAAAAATCAACATGTATAGATGTAATATACAAAGATGCCATCAAGATTGCCCTCAGTGTCAAACTGAAAGTATCAATATGTAATAGTAATACAATGAGGGCAACCTCATGGTAGCTATTATGTAACAACAATAAATAAATCAAATTGTGAAATATAACACACAAAAAAAAAAAAAGGCAAAATATAATTACATGATTATGGTAGCAAGAGTGGCATCCTCACCCAACAAAAGCGCAACCACCTCCTTCATGGTGGGCCGGTGTACCGGATCAGGGTGGCAACAGCTTAACCCTAGCTTCAAAACCGCCTCCATTTCTTCCACGTCATACTCCCCTTTAATTCTCTCATCTGCAACTGTAACCAACTTTCTCTCTTCATACTTCTCTCTAACCAAATCCACTAAAACAACATCCTCCTCTCTCTCCTGCCACGTTTCTATAGGTTTCCGGCCACATGCCACCTCTAGCACCACCACTCCAAAGCTGTAAACGTCACTGGCGGTTGTCGGAGATGCAAGCATGGCCAATTCCGGTGCTAAATACCCAAGGGTACCCACCACTCGTGTAGTCCCAGGCTCTTCACCATGTGTATACAGTTTCGCTAATCCGAAATCACCCAATCGAGCTCTCATATCAAACCCTAATAACACATTGCTTGATTTGATGTCTCTATGAACCACCACTTGTTCCCATCCATGGTGGAGGTAATTTAAACCCTCGGCTACATCTGTTAACACTTTCTTACGCCCTTCCCAATTTAAAACTTTTTTTGGTTTATCGAAGATCCATGTGTTGAGGCTTCCGTTTGGCATGTAATCGTATACGAGTAATAATTCGTTTCCTTTTCTACACCAACCTCTCATTTGAACTAGATTCTTGTGTTGAAGTCTACCCATGCTTGAAATCTCAGCCATGAATTCTCGCAATCCTTGTTTTGAGTCGTGATTCACGCATTTTACAGCGACTTCTGTCTTGTTGGTTAATGTTCCTTTGTAAACTTTACCAAATCCACCTGCGCCAAGAACTTCCTTGTCTGAGAATCCGTTGGAGGCTTCTTTCAGCTCTTCGTATGAGTATCGATGAGGCCAATACTCAAGCTCCCAGTCTTCGATTTCATCTTCTTGATTTCTGGAGTTGTGTTTCAGCCAGACATAATAACAAACACCTAGCAGGCATAGAAAGAATGCCACTGAACCACATATTATACCCACCTTAGCTCCTGTGGATAAACCAGAATTTGAATTGGATTGAAGTAAGAAAACTGGTAGATTAGTAGTATTGATGTTTCTTGCAACGCCGGTGTCGCTAAAACTCCATGCCAGAACCCTTTGTGCTTCCACCCAAGTGGTTTTAGAAGCAGAAAATCCAACATACATATCAGAAGTTACGTAATTAGCAATAGCTGGATTGCGATAAGTGAGTAACGGTGTGATTGGCTTAGACATACCCGCAGGAGCAATTGTAACGTTGATTTCCGTTCTAGATCCATCGAATTCGATCCAAGCATGTACGTTTTGCCCATTTCGCATATCCACCGAAATTAAATTCCCTGTAGAATTGTAGTAACCGGCGCTAACTTTCACCTCTGATTCAATATTATTAAGGTCAATTCCGACGTGATTTCCATCCGTCTCGTTGAATTCCGTGTTTATACCGGTGTCGAACTCCACGGCAATAAGCGGAGCTACAGTTCGTGCAGCGGAGTTGGAGAACAATCCTAGATACTGACCGCCGATTGCTCCGTTGGGTTCGGTGCTGTTTGATAACACGAAAGTGATGCCGAAACCGGGGCTGGAGCTGATTTCCGGTAAGATTGAAAAGACGAACTGCGTCGAGAATACAGTAAGGTTACTGGATCCTTGCCGGAACATTTGAATTGGCGTTGAGTAGAAAGCTCGGCCGATTGACCACTGATTGGAATCATTAGATAAGCGGATCACCGGTGGCTCGATGCGGGCGTCACGTACTAGCAGGAGGTTGGCGGTTGTGTTAAAGGAGTTGAAAAGGAAGTCCACGGCGGCGATGGGTGGTGATAGGAGGAAGAGTAGAGTGATTACAAGGCTTCCGGGATTCATTTTCGGAGAATATCTGCAGATGGGAAAAGGGGTTTTCATACCTGAAGAAATTGTTTTCGAGCAAATCTACAAATTGTGTTTATTGATATCTGACTATGAAATGTCTCTTCAAATTTCAAAGTTGAAGATTTTGGTTTCTTTTATACGAATTAGATCTTGTATAGATAACATCTCTATCGAGAAAGCTCGCAAGTCATTTGCCATTTCAAAATTAGCAAGACCATTTCCAAAGAAATCATTATTCATCAACCGAATAAATGTGAAATTCAGAAATTTAATATTATATAAATATGAAAAATGTTAATAATAGTTATTTTTTAAAAGTTTTTTTTTTTTTTTTTTTTTTTTTTTTTTTTACCATGAGATAGCTATAAAAGTGAAAGAAAAGGACTAAAATCTTCTTAATTTTTGTATTTCGAAAATGTAGTTTTCAAATTCTCTGTATTTTTTTTTCCAAACTTCAAACCTTCATAACTTTTTCATATAGATTTTGTTTAAGTTGATTTTTTTTTCATCGTTTTATTTGTAACAAAAACATTCCATTAACATATTACACCTTAATTTTGGATGTTAGAAAATCATATTTTTTTGTGTATTCCAAACAAATATCTTTTAAGTTTACATCATAAACTGGGTATTCACGAACCATCACATAAATACCACACAACGAATATTATTTCATAAAACATCATTAAATCATAAAACATCAATTCAACATAAAATATCATTTTATTATAAATAAACATCATATCATCATAAAACATCATTTTATTATAAATAAACATCATATCATCATAAAACATCAATTCAACATAAAACATTATTTCAAAAAAAAACATCATATCATCATCATAAAACATCATTTTTCTTTTAAAAGACAACATTTTTAAAAGAGAATATCAATAATTCACCATAAATCATTTTATCATCATTTCAACTTTTAAGATAAATCATTTTATTTTCCAAAATATTTTCTGTATAAATATTTTCGACTAGTATTTATGGAAAGCATGTAGCATGTAAGAAAAAATAAGGATCACCAAAACTTTTCATAGCATATTTGCAAATCATATCATATGAAAACTTTTTAAAGGAAAGTTCATAGTTTGGGAAATATGCTCTCGGTAAACTAGCCTTAGTCTAATGTGTAGCAACATAACACTCTTCTTCACTTGAATAAAACCTATCCAAACTTATGTTTCTATGTCAACACCTATTATCATCATCATAAGGTTGTCAAATGACCAATATACCCTTATATAGGTTAACTCATCATTCTAAACACATAATGCTTCTTAAAGTGTCTTATTATAAATTATGGAATCCAAAGGAGACCAAAAGGAATGGATTGCACTCAAGATACAAGTAATTATAAAAAACATATCAGACTACCTGACATAACCCATGTCAGATAAGCCTTGAGTGACACAGCCATTGTCATGCCTATACACATGACACTTTGTACAACTAACCTTAAATATGAATCAAATGAATCAAGGAGATTTAAATACATGTTATAACACTCCAATTGACATTAGAAGAGAACCCTATGTGACATCTCCAAATCCACGGTCATTTTAAAAATTTTATTTATGCTTATTTGAAAATCAGAGTATTCATTTTAAAGAATAATATTGCAGAATTTGTTCCTAAAAAACATGATAAATATATTATCAAAACATTTCCGAAGAAATGTATTTTATTTATATTAAAATTATGGGATGTCATCGTCAATACAGAAACATAATCATAAACAGACCTTACATTCATTTACACTAATGATCTATATCTCTTTAATCTCTCGGTGTAATGTAGCTTCGTATCGACACTTATCATACATACTTATAAAGCTAACATTTTTTCTTGAATCTCATGCATTTGAAACCCCTTTTTTAACTACCTCAAACCACATTCATTTGAAACCCCATTTGGGGTATGTAGCAATAATAGATAGAAACACCCTCCAATCGAAACCATCCTCGAGAACATGGCAAGAAAAAAATATGGAGGCATTGTTGTATACGGGTCACTATCAAATCGTCTCTCCATCAACAACCTAATCCAAATCGTCAGTTACTGCGAAAGTTATGATACTTTTGTTATTAATTAATAAATAAAAAGCAATTACGATAATAAAATAAAAAGATAGTTACCGCTTCATCCAACCATCCGTTATGTGTGACATCCCCAAAATCACGGCCATAAAAGACCGATTTTTGTTTATGCTTTATGAAAATCAGAGTACTTCGTTTTATAAAAGGTTGCGGAATTTGTTCCCAGAAAAAAAACATGGTAAATACGTTATTAAAACATTTTCGAGGAAACGTATTTATTTCATTTTAAAACGTTTGGGATGTCATCGTTAATACCGAAACATAAGCATAAGCAGAACTTACAATGATTTACACTAGTGATCTACATCTCTTTAAATCTCTCAGTATAATGTCACTTCACTTCGTCACCTGTGATATACATAAACTGAGTACATAGGGTTTTCAACCCACAATAATATAATTATTATGTTCAATCAAACAATCAACCCAATTACCCATCCCCATTATCTTCTTTACTCTTAAGGATTTAACCTAAGAGTCGTCTATCCTGCATTCGTTTATTCCGAAGTCCCTTACTTCCAGGGTCATAGGACTGACACTAAATCCATAGCTACCAATGTTCGTTCGTAAAGCACTAATTCCATAGCTGCTATATCTTACTCATCGGGTACTAAATCCATAGCTACCAGTGCTCAAC
This sequence comes from Lactuca saligna, assembly GCF_052625555.1. NCBI lineage: Eukaryota > Viridiplantae > Streptophyta > Magnoliopsida > Asterales > Asteraceae > Lactuca > Lactuca saligna. Next base: position 21,939,898 of record NC_136421.1, on the reverse strand, counting down.
AGGTACTAAGTCCATAGCTACCAATTCCTACAGGTACTAAATCCATAGCTACCAGTGTCTAACTTATAGGTACTAAGTCCATAGCTACCAACTCCTAACAAGTACCAAATCTATAGCTACCAATGTCTGACAGGTACTGAGTCCATAGCTACCGGTGTTTGTCCCATAGACACTAAGTCTATAGTTGCCAATGTATACTCACGTCATCCTCTATCTCTCATCATTCATCTACCCATCATCATACCCAACATATTCGTATATAAAATACGTTATACAGTTTAAATCCTTTAAAACATGTATAAGACGTTCATCCAGCATAGACAACAAGTATTCAGATAATATGCACACATAGCACGTAGTTTATATAAAATACTTCATATCTATGTGTAAGATGAAAGGGACTATGCACTCACCTGATAGGTGGTGACTCAACACTCGGACAACGCTTCGATACTCTCAAAACAACTTTCCTTCGATAAAACCTAGTATCAACACCACTAGGGTTTAGTATACCGATATCCGCGACAAATTAATAGTCTGACTATTATTATTATTATATAAGCGTTAAATAACACTCAATATAACTCATAATAATATCCCAAATAATTATTTTAAGGTCCTAATAATGTTACTATAATTAATTAGAAGCTATATTAAAACTAGCGTAGGCGTAGCTCACTTACAACAGGTTTTTCGCAAAACCGGGCTTCGCTGGAGCAGCGTTTCCCGAGTCGAAAGACCCCTTTTCTCGGGACTCCGGGAGCCTCGGGGCTTCCTTCGGGTGCTAGGGGGTTTTCCTAGACTTTAGGGGGCTTAAGGAGGCTTAGAGAGAGATTCTACAGAGAGAAAGAGAAGTTGGAAGTTGTGAGAAATGAGGATGCCCCGGCACCCTTTTTATAGGCTGGAAATCACCAAAACTTATCGAGTTTACCTCAAACTCGTCGAGTTTTATGGACAGGTGTCACCATCTGGTGGCTAGCCTTGGGGAGGAAGCAACGACCAGGATTGCGCCACGTCACCCGATTCCGCACAGTAGCCTCCCGACTTAGAAAAATCATAACTCTCGCATACGAGCTCCGTTTTTGACGTTCTTTTTTTCCACGCGTAGGTAAAAACAAGATCTACAACTTTCATTTTGAATCCATTGGCTAATTCTTGACTGATTTTAAATTTAACAATATGAGGAGATTAGACTGCTAAATGACCGCGAATAATTCGTAACTCTTTCATACGGACTCCGTTTTCGTCTATCTTTATATCGTTGAGTTCCTATTAATGAGATCTTCAACTCTCATTTAGGTTGAGTAAGCCAAAAACCGCTCGAACTAAGATTCGAGTTTCGGACTGTACACTGCTAAGCCGAATCTTAGAAAAATCATAACTTCCTCATACGAAGTCAGATTTGGGGGTTCTTTTTATCGACGCTCTTAGTTTAACATATTATACGAATTTCATTTAGATCACTAAGGCTAAAAAGTCATACATCGTAAATTCACTATTTACGCTTCCCGGTGCCGTGCCGGTTCCGTCGCGAAACATCGACGGGCCATAACTTCTTCGTTATAACTCGGATTTCGGCGTTCTTTATATGTACGGAAACCTTGTGACATATTCTACAACTTGGTTAAGATTATTTATTCTAAATAACCTTTTGTTGAAAATTCATTTTCGACCTCTATTGCCTCTAAATTGACTAGCCCGGATCTACGGCCGTTACAATTATCTCCCCCTTAGGATGATTACGTCCCGGAATCATCAATGAAACACGATTGTATAATGACTCCATACGTTATCTCTTCATCCTAGGTAATAACTATAACTTCTATGTCGCTTCGAACGAGTATCTAACTCTTGGAATCCTTGACTGCAGGCGGTGCTCGGTCTTGCACCTGCTCGTTGGACTTTCAATCATGACCTTCGTGTCACAACCTCATTCTTTATCAGAGACTCCTTCTTTTTCTTAACAAACTTAGGATAAGTTAATTTGATTACTACAATGGACCGATGTGTCATATTCTAACGACCTATCATCGTATGTAGCAATGCTTAGACTCAGGTATCTTAGAGTCAAATTCCGGAATGGGGTATGCCTTCCTTCATGTTCTACTGTGATATAATCATACTTTAACATGTAGCATTTCTAGATACCAACGAGCGTGATACTTCTATTGATCACTTTGATTTTAATCGTTTGGTTTAAGTCGGATGCTATATCAAACTTGGTTCTCTGAACCACGTAACCTACTCATCGTAGTCGGACTCAATGTGATATGACCACTAGGGTCGGGATAACAACAATCTTCTTAGTCATTACCGAAACAATGGTAATGACATACTTGAATAAAACAAAATCAATTACTAGTTTCTTGGTAACCTTGTGACTTTCCCTGATCCAAGTGTGAGTCCTGTGCTTCCGGTAGTATAGGCCTCTACTACCATTCACACCTACTCATACTCGTCCCAAGTATTGTCTCGCAGTTTCCCAAGTCACTATGCAGCAAATCACACAATCATTCAACACATCAGATAACAAAACGAAGGTTTTATATTATTTCTTGAAACGATTACATAGGTGTTCAAGTTTACCCTAGACTATGCCTCTACTAGGCTACATCATACGAAACTATGGCTACTGCATAATACGATCTTCGGGTAAGAAGTCCTCATTCTTGATTCCTTGCATGGTTCTCTGCTTCGTTGAGGATCATGTGAAATGCTCTTGGCCTTGGTGGCGTTTCTGGTCTTGCTGCTTTATTTTTCCTTGGGCAGTCTCTGGACATGTGCCCCTTGCCTCCACATCCGTAGCATACTTTGTCATTATGTGTGCAGTCTTTGGAATAGTGACCAATCCTCCCACACTTGTAACAAGTCACTTCTTCGTTGCACTTCCCACCATGCTTCTTCTTGCATTTATCACACCATCTTGCTTCACTTCCATCTCCTCCTCCAAACTTTGAGAATTTGCTTTCCTTGTTCGACCTCGAAGATCCTTCAAACATCCGTTTCTCTCATGCCTTATCTTTTTCTAGACCCTTTTCTCTTATCTGGGCCTCTACGTTCTTAGCTGCCCTAACAGCTGCTTTCAAGGTAGTTGTCATTTTGACTATTGGGTCAAAGTTAGTGTGTAGCCCGTTAGCAAACCTATCAATCTTGAAGAGTTCAGTAGGCACCAAGTAGGGGAATAGCTTCATCCTCTCGGTGAATGCGGTGGCATACTCATCAACACTCATCTTCCCTTTCTTCAGGTTCTGAAACTCGTTGTTTAGGTCTATCAGATCTATCTCCGAGCAATATTGCATTTTCAACTGTTCCAAAAACTCTTCCCACGACATCCTTAAGGCTTCTCCTCGTGGCATCGTATCTGCCAATAGCTTCCACCAGCTCAAGACTCTAGTTTTCATCTGTCTTACTGCGAAGACAGTCTTCTGTTTCTCGTTACAGCTGCAGCTTTCAAACACCATCTCCATCTCAGAGATCCAATCCATAATCTCAACCGGCTTTGGGCTTCCTGAGAGGCTTGGTGGTTTCGCACCCAATAAATTCTTGTACATCCGCCCATCCTTGTTGTTTCTCCCTTCTGGGCCATCCCTTTGTTCACCTTGAGTCCCTACTTGACTCACTTGGCGGCTGTAGTTCCCTTCCTCAGATTGCTCGGGAACTGGCTCCGTCGGTTCAACATGTACGGTAGGTTCGTCCCTATTCAACATCTGTCTCATTTCTTCCCTTTGTTCATCTAACATAGCCCGAATCATGGCTTGAACTCCAGCCATGGTGACTGGCTCAAGCGCAACTTCTTCAACAACAGGTATTTGCTGAACCACTGGGGGTTGGTTCCTGTTCCCATTTGCGTTTACGTTTCCGCTATGGGTCCTTACCATCTCGATCTATACACCGAATAAGGTGAATTTAGACCTTTACTTGACGTTTAAATCATCCTTATCACTCTGAAACGTTTACATGCTAGTTCTAATACCGTAGTCGTACGTTTAGAATCCTAAACACATAAGGTTTCCAGATCCGGTTGGCAACAGACCATAGATCCGAACAATTAACAACATATCATGCACAAAGCATTTAGCACATAAAAGCAATTTAGGCATCATTCCTAAAATAAGCTAGTGCTCACACTTCACAAGCATCGCTTAGCATTCAAAGTTTAAGTCTAGAAATAAATCCATATTCCTAGTTCGCTTAAACTAATGCTCTGATACCAACTGTGACATCCCCAAAATCACGGCCAAAAAAGACCGATTTTTGTTTATGCTTTATCAAAATCAGAGTACTTCATTTTATAAAAAGGTTGCGGAATTTGTTCCCAGAAAAAAACATGGTAAATACGTTATTAAAACATTTTCGAGGAAACGTATTTATTTCATTTTAAAACGTTTGGGATGTCATCGATAATACCGAAACATAAGCATAAGCAGAACTTACAATGATTTAAACTAGTGATCTACATCTCTTTAAATCTCTCAGTATAATGTCACTTCACTTCGTCACTTGTGATATACATAAACTGAGTGTGTCAGGTTGGGAAACCTGGTGAGTACATAGGGTTTTCAACCCACAATAATATAATTATTATGTTCAATCAAACAATCAACCCAATTACCCATCCCCATTATCTTCTTTACTCTTAAGGATTTAACCTAAGAGTCGTCTATCCTGCATTCGTTTATTCCGAAGTCCCTTACTTCCAGGGTCATAGGACTGACACTAAATCCATAGCTACCAATGTTCGTTCGTAAAGCACTAATTCCATAGCTGCTATATCTTACTCATCGGGTACTAAATCCATAGCTACCAGTGCTCAACAGGTACTAAGTCCATAGCTACCAATTCCTACAGGTACTAAATCCATAGCTACCAGTGTCTAACTTATAGGTACTAAGTCCATAGCTACCAACTCCTAACAAGTACCAAATCTATAGCTACCAATGTCTGACAGGTACTGAGTCCATAGCTACCGGTGTTTGTCCCATAGACACTAAGTCTATAGTTGCCAATGTATACTCACGTCATCCTCTATCTCTCATCATTCATCTACCCATCATCATACCCAACATATTCGTATATAAAATACGTTATACAGTTTAAATCCTTTAAAACATGTATAAGACGTTCATCCAGCATAGACAACAAGTATTCAGATAATATGCACACATAGCACGTAGTTTATATAAAATACTTCATATCTATGTGTAAGATGAAAGGGACTATGCACTCACCTGATAGGTGGTGACTCAACACTCGGACAACGCTTCGATACTCTCAAAACAACTTTCCTTCGATAAAACCTAGTATCAACACCACTAGGGTTTAGTATACCGATATCCGCGACAAATTAATAGTCTGACTATTATTATTATTATATAAGCGTTAAATAACACTCAATATAACTCATAATAATATCCCAAATAATTATTTTAAGGTCCTAATAATGTTACTATAATTAATTAGAAGCTATATTAAAACTAGCGTAGGCGTAGCTCACTTACAACAGGTTTTTCGCAAAACCGGGCTTCGCTGGAGCAGCGTTTCCCGAGTCGAAAGACCCCTTTTCTCGGGAATCCGGGAGCCTCGGGACTTCCTTCGGGTGCTAGGGGGTTTTCCTAGACTTTAGGGGGCTTAAGGAGGCTTAGAGAGAGATTCTACAGAGAGAAAGAGAAGTTGGAAGTTGTGAGAAATGAGGATGCCCCGACACCCTTTTTATAGGCTGGAAATCACCAAAACTTATCGAGTTTACCTCAAACTCGTCGAGTTTTATGGACAGGTGTCACCATCTGGTGGCTAGCCTTGGGGAGGAAGCAACGGCCAGGATTGCGCCACGTCACCCGATTCCGCACAGTAGCCTCCCGACTTAGAAAAATCATAACTCTCGCATACGAGCTCCGTTTTTGACGTTCTTTTTTTCCACGCGTAGGTAAAAACAAGATCTACAACTTTCATTTTGAATCCATTGGCTAATTCTTGACTGATTTTAAATTTAACAGTATGAGGAGATTAGACTGCTAAATGACCGCGAATAATTCGTAACTCTTTCATACGGACTCCGTTTTCGTCTATCTTTATATCGTTGAGTTCCTATTAATGAGATCTTCAACTCTCATTTAGGTTGAGTAAGCCAAAAACCGCTCGAACTAAGATTCGAGTTTCGGACTGTACACTGCTAAGCCGAATCTTAGAAAAATCATAACTTCCTCATACGAAGTCAGATTTGGGGGTTCTTTTTATCGACGCTCTTAGTTTAACATATTCTACGAATTTCATTTAGATCACTAAGGCTAAAAAGTCATCCATCGTAAATTCACTATTTACGCTTCCCGGTGCCGTGCCGGTTCCGTCGCGAAACATCGACGGGCCATAACTTCTTCGTTATAACTCGGATTTCGGCGTTCTTTATATGTACGGAAACCTTGTGACATATTCTACAACTTGGACATAACTTCTTCGTTATAACTCAGATTTCGACACTTGAATAAAACGAAATCAATTACTAGCTTCTTGGTAACCTTGTGACTTTCCCTGATCCAAGTGTGAGTCCTGTGCTTCCGGTAGTATAGGCCTCTACTACCATTCACACTTACTCATACTCGTCCCAAGTATCGTCTTGCAGTTTCCCAAGTCACCATGCAGCAAATCACACAACAATTTCACACACCAGATAACAAAACGAAGATTTCATTATTTCTCGAAACTATTGCATAGGTGTTCAAGTTCACCCTAGACTATGCCTCTACTAGGGTACATCGTACGAAACTATGGCTACTGCATAATCCGATCTTCGGGTAAGAAGTCCTCATTCTTGATTCCTTGCATGGTTCTCTGCCTCGTCAAGGATCATGTGAAATGCCCTCGGCCTTGGTGGCGTTTCTGGTCTTGCTGCTTTATCTTTCCTTGGGCAGTCTCTGGACATGTGCCCCTTGCCTCCACATCCGTAACATACTTTGTCATTATGCGTGCAATCTTTAGAATAGTGACCAGTCCTGCCACACTTGTTACAAGTCACTTCTTCGTTGCACTTTCCACCATGCTTCTTCTTGCATCTATCACACCATCTTGCTTCACCTCCATCTGCTCCTCCAAGCTTTGAGAATTTGCTTTCCTTGTTCGGCCTCGAAGATCCTTCAAACTTCCGCTTCTCTCCTACCTTATCTTTTTCTAGACCCTTTTCTCTTATCTGGGCCTCTACGTTCTTAGCTGCCCTAACAGCTGCTTTCAAGGTAGTTGCCATTTTGACCATTGGGCCAAAGTCAGTGGGCAGTCTGTTAGCAAACCTATCAATCTTGGAGAGTTCAGTAGGCACCAAGTAGGGGAATAGCTTCATCCTCTCGGTGAATGCGGTGGCATACTCGTCAATACTCATTTTCCCTTTCTTCAGGTTCTGAAACTCGTTGTTTAGGTCTATCAGATCTACCTCCGAGCAGTACTCCATTTTCAACCGCTCCAAAAACTCTTCCCACGACATCCTTAAGGCTTCTCCTCGTGGCATCGTATCTGCCAATAGCTTCCACCAGCTCAAGACTCCAGTTTTCAGCTGTCTTACTGCGAAGACAGTCTTCTGTTTCTCATTACAGCTGCAGCTCTCAAACACCATCTCCATCTCAGAGATCCAATCCATAATCTCAACCGGCTTCGGGCTTCCTGAGAGACTTGGGGGTTTCACACCCAAGAAATTCTTGTACATCCGCCCATCCTTGTTGTTTCTCCCTTCAGGGCCATCCCTTTGCTCACCTTGAGTCCCTACTTGACTCACTTGGCGGCTGTAGTTCCCTTCCTCTGATTGCTCGGGAACTGGCTCTGTCGGTTCAACATGTACGGTAGGTTCGTCGCTATTCAACATGTGTCTCATTTCTTCCCTTTGTTCAGCCAACATAGCCCGAATCATGGCTTGAACTCCAGCCATGGTGACTGGATCAGGCGCAACTTCTTCTACAACAGGTATTTGCTGAACCATTGGGGGTTGGTTCCTGTTCCCATTTGCGTTTACGTTTCCGCTACGGGTTCTTGCCATCTTGATCTATACACCGAATAAGGTGAATCTAGATCTTAATTTAGGATTGACGTCTTAAATCATCCTTATCACCCCGAAACGTTTATATGCTAGTTCTAATATCGTAGTTAAACGCTTAGAATCCTAAACATATAAGGCTTCCAGATCCGGTCCGCAACAGACCATAGATCCGAACAAATAACAACATATCATGCACAAAGCATTTAGCACATAAAAGCAATTTAGGCATCATTCCTAAAATAATCTAGTGCTCACACCTGACAATCATCGCTTAGCATTCTAAGTTTAAGTCTAGAAATAAATCCATATTCCTAGTTCGCTTAAACTAATGCTCTGATACCAACTGTGACATCCCCAAAATCACGGCCAGAAAAGACCGATTTTGTTTATGCTTTATAAAAATCAGAGTACTTCATTTTATAAAAAGGTTGCGGAATTTGTTCCCAGAAAAACATGGTAAATACGTTATTAAAACATTTTCGAGGAAACGTATTTATTTCATTTTAAAACGTTTGGGATGTCATCGTTAATACCGAAACATAAGCATAAACAGAACTTTCAATGATTTACACTAGTGATTTATATCTCTTTAAATCTCTCAGTGTAATGTCACTTCACTTCGTCACCTGTGATATACATAAACTGAGTGGGTCAGGTTGGGAAACCTGGTGAGTACATAGGGTTTTCAACCCACAATAATATAATTGTTATGTTTAATCATCAAACAATTAACCCCATTACCCATCCCCGTTATCTTCTTTACTCTTAAGGATTTAACCTAAGAGTCGTCTATCCTGCATTTGTTTATTCCGAAGTCCCTTACTTCCAGGGTTATAGGACTGGCACTAAATCCATAGCTGCCGATGTTAGTTCGTAAAGCACTAATTCCATAGCTACTATATCCTACTCATCGGGTACTAAATCCATAGCTACCAGTGTTCAACAGGTACTAAGTCCATAGCTACCAATTCCTACAGGTACTAAATCCATAGCTACCAGCGTCTAACTAATAGGTACTAAGTCCATAGCTACCAATTTCTAACAGGTACTAAATCCATAGCTACCAACGTCTAACAGGTACTAAGTCCATAGCTACCGGTGTTTGTCCCATAGGCACTAAGTCTATAGCTGCCAATGTATACTCACGTCATCTTCTATCTCTCATCATTCATCTACCCATCATCATACCCAACATATTCGTATATATAAAATACGTTATACAGTTTAAATCCTTTAAAACATGTATAAAACGTTCATCCAGCATAGACAACAAGTATTCAGATAATATGCACACATAGCACGTGATTTATATAAAATACTTCATATCTATGTGTAAGATGAAAGGGACTATGCACTCACCTGAAAGGTGGTGATTCAGCACTCGGACAGCGCTTCGATACTCTCAAAACAATTTTCCTTCGATAAAACAACGGGTTTTCTCGAAAACCGGGCTTCGCTGGAGCAGCGTTCCCGAGCCGAAAGGCTCTTTTCTCAGGACTCCGGGAGCCTCGGGGCTTCCTTCGGGTGCTAGGGGGTTTACCTAGGCTTTTAGGGGCTTAAGTGAGCTTAGAGAGAGAGTATAGAGAGAGAAAGAAGAAGGTTGAAGGTGTGAGAATGAATGGAACCCGACACCTCTATTTATAGGGGTGCTGACTGGCCTACTCGCCGAGTAGGGGGACCTACTCGCCGAGTTGGTCCATGTGGTGGCCTTCTGGTGGTGCCACGTGTCCAATTCTGGTGGTGCCACGCCACCCCCTATCGCGTATTAGCCTTCAAACTTAGAAAAATCATAACTTTCGCATACGAGCTCCGTTTTCGACGTTATTTATATCCAAGCGTAGGTAAAATCAATATCTACAACTTTCATTTAGACTCCGTCGACTAATTCTCGACCGATCTCAAATTTAACAGTAGGAGGCGTTTAGACTGTTAAATGACCGCGAAGAATTCATAACTCCTTCATACGAACTCCGTTTTCGTCTGTCTTTTTACCGTTGAGTTCCTATTAATGAGATATTTAACTCTCATTTAGGTCACGTAAGCCAAAAACCGTTCAAACTAAAATTCGAGTTTCGGGTCGTGCACTGCTAAGCCGAATCTTAGAAAAATCATAACTTCCTCATACGACGTCAGATTTGGGCGTTCTTTTTATTGACGTTCTTAGTTTAACATATTCTACGACTTTCATTTAGATTGCTAAGGATAAATCTCACTCTATCGTAAATTCACTATTTACGCTTCCCGGTGCCGCGCCGGTTTTGCCGTAAAACTTCGACGGGCCATAACTTCTTCGTTATAACTCGGATTTCGGCGTTCTTTATATGTACGGAAACCTTGTGACATATTCTACAACTTGGTTAAGATTATTTATTCTAAATACACTTTTGTCGAAAAGTCGTTTTCGACCCCTATTGCCTCTAATTTGACTAGTCCGGATTTGCGGGCGTTACATTTACGGTCCCTTTAATTATAACATATTGCTCTAACACCTAAGTTAATAAGATATAATCATTAATAAAAAATGTATGAATCTATTAACAAACAATAGAATAAATGTAAGTATAGAAACCTGTTCGACTTCATTATCATCAAAAGCGAACACATTATCATCAAATTGATTCGTACTCCGCCCCGCTTTGTGTATCCTCTCGTGCAACTCCTACATTTATAAATATTAACGGAAGGCACCTTAACATTTAATAATTTAAATCGTATTTGTAATATATATAATATCTTTCTCGTCTTGAATATCACTGAAAACATTTTCATTCACATTATTTTTATTCATCGTCTCATCATCTAAAACCTATATTTTCAGCTATAAAATATTAACAAAAATTTACAAACTTGTTAATATATTATATCATAAATGTAAGGTGTCACTAACATTTTCACCAAAATTTGTTTGGAATTCTATAGGTTCCTCAAAAGTGATGTTGTTCCATATGTTTTCATTATCCACTTCTTCTACAAACACCTTAGTAGGTTCTCGGTTTATAAACACATATTGTTCGAGTGCATGTAGTCGTTTCAACACCTCCTCTAAGCTTGGTTTCCCACTACATCCACCTCTACCGTGAGAACGACCACTAGTAGACATATTAGACGAATATTTGTCTTGCCTCCTAAAATGGTCTTGTATTGGGGATGGAATTGAATTCCGTTCACCATATACATACTCTTGACATGAGATATAATAAAAAGATGTCATCTCATCATCACTCGGTGACACGCTATGTCTTGGTTGCCGTTCCTCCTAAAACAATTTAACATATTAAAAATGCAAATAAAAGTGCAATCATGATTTTTTTTTTAAATTAAAATAATATATAAAAACCTTTGTCATGTCAAAAATCTTGTTCACATCAATCCATTTCAATTTTTTGGTGCCACACCATCATTTGATCCGAGGTGTGTCACTGTTTTTTCGTAACGCAAATCCACCAGCACGAACAGCTGGAAGTATCTCAAATAGCAATATCTATAATTTCACAATTATAGTAATAAAAATTAAAATAACTAACATGTCAATAATATCTTACAAATAATAATAATTTTTGTATACCCTAAATGGCGTCGTAAATCCAGAAACAGAGTATTTAAAAGTTTGGCGATGCTTCGACAATGAAAAATATCTATCTATCTTGTTTCACGTATCCTCAATGTCATCATAGGTAAACTCCCACAGATAGCTACGCAAAACAAAACTTTCGAAAAAATAAAAATTAATTATAATATACATTGACATTAATAATATGAAACTTTCAAACTAGACAAAAAATACCTATTCCACACATCCAAATTCTCGGCCAAAAAAAATTAGTTTTGCGGCACCCGATCATTTATTTATTTTTTCCCAAAAATCCTTCACACAAAATGTATATAAGACACACTCTAACTGCATCATTCTCCGTGGCTTCTAAGAATGAATGTTTTAAAATAAAACTTTTCAAGTTAGAAATTTTCACCGAACTATTTATATGGTTCTGAAATAGAATTCCCGCAATAAACATCTTTTTTTACGACTAATTTTTTTTTTCCGAGACTTTTTCCCAATCATTTTGGGATACACACCAAAATTAAACTCGGTTATCAAACAAAACTCTTCCGGGTTATAAACCATTTTCATATCCCCCAATCTAAAATATAACCGTTTTATTCCATCTGAGGATTGTAACATCCCAAAAATACAAGCTAAAAAAATTATTTTTAAGTAGGTCCTTATAAAACCAATAGTTAATAAAACATTTGTAATATCATGTCATGTCAAAACCAAAGTAGAAATAATTAAACATGTTATCATAAAACAATATCAGAGTGTAATCCCAAAGATCCCATGTGCGGAAAACCATAGTGTGATGCGCTGCGATCAAGCCGGCTCCTTTCCTTTATACACGAAGTACCTGAAACCAAAACTGAAAACCGTAAGCACAAAGCTTAGTGAGTTCCCCCATCATACCACATACCATATAATCACATAACATACATATATTGTCAGGCATATCTGGGTGCCCGACCTACCCCTTCGGTCCTCTCGACCGGATACTGACTAGCATATCTAGGTGCTGGTCTCCCCTTCGGTCCTCTCGACCGGATACTGACTAGCATATCTGGGTGCTGGTATCCCCTTCGGTCCTCTCAACCGGATACTGACTAGCATATCTGGGTGCTGGTCTCTCCTTCGGTCCTCTCGACCGGATACTGGGGAATATTTCACTCCCTACCACTACCACATAACACGTATCACATAATATATTTAACATGGCTGGGCTTGACTGCCCCTTCGGCCCTATCGACCGGTAACCTGGGGACTATCTCCCCTCCTATCACTAGCAAATAACATCATATCATACAAACACATAAATATAACACAGGTAGTAGCAACCCTAGATGAATATCACAAAGACAATCATCTAATCATATACTTCCTACTAGTAGGCCGACATTGTGGCCTTAGACCCACTACTACTAGAAGGTAACTCACCTCACACTGCTGATGTCCCGTAGACACAATCCCACACTGCTGAAGTCCCGCATACTCAACCCCAGCTGCTGGATGACAGATTCCCGAACTGTCAACACCAAAATAACACCCAATTAATAATTGGGTCCCAACACATAACCATAAATACATACTTGGATAATTACTACATTACCCTAAGATTTGCTTTATTCAAGTACAAGGCCCAAACCATAGGCCCAATGCGAACTAGGAATCGAAGCCCAGCATATGGCCCAACATGATACAATCATTAAGGCCCAACTATGGTCCATCTATGGCCCAATTTTCCAAATTGGGCCCAACCCCTTACATGGGACTTACCTTAGGCCCATTAAATTATTTTAGCCCATATAATTATTCTTGGATGGCCCATTAATAATCCAATTATTAAGGCCCAATAGAAAGGCCCAACAATAAACCCAAGTGAAGTTAGGGTTTCGCATAAACTGCCGATTAGGGTTAAGTTTCCTACTTAACCCATTAAGGAATTATTCCTTTAAGGACTTAATCCATTAAGTCCATTCTTCTAAATAAGTCATATGGTGTGATTGGGCTTAATCACACAATTCTATTCCAATGGCCCAAATGTGGGTCCTAACAAGTCCAAGCCCATAATCCTAAATCAGAGTTTTCACATGAAATGATGATTAAGGTTCAATGTTTCTTTCTTAACCCATTAAGGACTTGATCCATTAAGTCCATTATGCCTTACGCTAGTTTGCCAATGATTATTATATAATATTCCAAGTTATTATATAATTCCCGTGTGTCTCGATTAATTCCCCAAAATTAAGGTTTTGATGGCATTAGGGTTTCCAACCCAAATACTAGCCCATTTATTAATTTGTTGGCCTTTTATGTCAATTAGGGCTTTATTGGGCCTATTAATCCCACTAAAATATTATTAAGCCCATTAGGGTTTTATTGGGTCCAATAGAGTCCATTAAGCTTCATTAGGCCCATTAGAGCTCCTATGAGCCCATTAGGGTTTCACTAAGCCCAAACGAATCAATCACAAGGGGCAAAGCACACCGCCACCCGACACGGCAGTCGGTGGCGGCAAGAGGCGACGGCCACCACCCTAAGGTGGTGGTTTTCAAGTTCTTTTCATTATTCCCTTTTTTTGTTGTTACAATTACAATGTGAAATACTGAATTTATCCACGCACACATACACTAAAATACACACACTAAAAACATAAACACACACAGTGGTGGTTCATGGTGGCAGCCACCACCTCACGGTGGTGGCAGTGGCGGCTCTTACAATTTCTGGCCAAACAAACCACCCCATTTCACTGAAATAGACACTCTTTTTCCCGAAACAACATCACAGCCACCCACCTGGTGGCATACGAGGCGGAGAAGGCGCTAGATGGCGGCAGTTTGCGAAGGCAGCGACGGTTAACGGCGGTAGGCGGTAGCATACAACGAAAGGTGGCCTTCAGGAGCTCGTTTCCAGTGACCAAAAGCTAGCAGCCACACGAGTCTTGAAGCAACATCACATATCCTCATGAACTCACAGCCACCACCCATGGCGGCTGGTGGTGACGAGATAAAGTAGCGAAGGCATGCAGAGTAAGAAGAAGAAGAAGGAGACACGGAGGGGCGAGGGCACTTCAACGAACTGATGGGGAAGAAGGGTGGAGTGAAGCAGCAGCGGCGGAGACGAACTTCTCCTCCGTCTTCGACTGACACGGCGTAGGCAGCAGGCGCAAGTCTCACAATCCCCGCTCACCCACTCCTCCCGAATAACACAACGACACATGACTCTTCTTCTTCACCGGTAACAGATAGGTTGGCGGTTCACCAGGGGCTCACGGTAGCGACGAGTGGGACGAAGGGTGGAAAGGTGAGGGTGGCGGCTGGAGGATGGGAAACATAAGGGTGGTGCGGCTGAACAAAATGAGGCTAGGGTTAGGGTTTCATAACCCTTATATACCGGCTCCCCATACTATTTTTCCATAATGACCAAAATGGTCCCTCCAGCTCCAATTTAATTCGAAACAGATCCATACTTTACGTTTCAACCCAATCCATGGAGATCCCTTACAATTTAAGTCCCATAAGTTATCAAACAGCCCCTAATATCTTAATTATGATATAATCAGCCCCTCCACCTCATTTCCTTTTAAATTAAATTCAATTAATTACTACGGAGCCCCTGTCTTTATAAATATTTATAAAATGACCCAAACTCACGCTTTTAACCCCCGACTTCTAAAAATGATAATTTGCCCTTCGAACCATCCTTTGATATATAATTATTTTTTTAAGGACTACAAGCCATTCATTAATTAATTTATTTAACTAATAAATAAATGGGGTTTTTCAACTCTCCCCCACTTAAATTAGATTTCATCCTCGAGATCATTCCTTACCAATCCTTACATACCAAGCCACTATAGTAACATAGTCTTCTTCCCGAGCACACCCTAGCCTTCCCAAGGTAGTTGTGACCAATCTTCGCAAAGCCCTAATATCCTCATATGAACGAACTCCTCGCAACGGGATCACATCCACTTCGTCTGAATCTACTATCTTGAGATAGTTTGATTTCCTGAGAGACCACTCATACAGAATCATTATCGTGTAATCCAATCCGTTTATCTCACAACTAACTACTCAACTTCTGATCACTCGCGGTTCCCACTATAAAACAGGGTCACAGACCCATCTATCCTTCAATAACACTTAGACTCGGCCAAAGCTCAACTAATTCTACTGCGAGCGACTTGGCATACCCCAAACAACCTGTTATTCCGTCCGAACTTGCAACCCCAAACGCAATACTAATACTGCCCAGACACTGAAACTGCCCGAACAATGAACTGTCTGAAGCAATACACTGCCACATGGTTGCTTCCCAAAAGTTACCAAGACCTCTTGGGTCACAATTCGCTCGCCAATCATCTGAAATATCAGGTTTCTGCCCGGCTGTGGAGCCAAAAGACTCCTACTTAATCGTCTCGCACGACTTTTGAACGTGATCCTTCTCTGAAACTAGTAGTGACTAGTTATCATGACACTGTGACTCTACTACTTTCCGATATAACCGATCGGGTCCATACGTCGAATCCTGTCATCTTCAAATCCAAGGCTGAAAGTGATTGCTACCTGACCAATGGTAGCCTTATCTCACATGTCCTGAAGCAGTCTGTTGCTTCTCTGATCTCATAACTGTAGTGGTGCTCCTACAGTCTTATCACTGGCTCAACCAGATCTAATCCATCTGGGTAATTCCGAAATCCAATCCGTGGGTTTCCTTATCCTTACTACTACATCCGAACTGGTGGGAACTACTGTTCCTTCTGCGTCCTAACAACGCGCTCACACTATCTACTAACCTAGTGAATGTTGTGGCTACACCCGTAGTCTTACAACACTTTCCATACCATCTGACTACTAGTGAATGCTACGGCTACCCCCGTAGTCTTACAACACCTTCCATACCATCTAACTACTAGTGAATGCTACGGCTACCCCCGTAGTCTTACAACACTTTCCATACCGGGTCGGACACGCACTCGACCTAACACATCACTGAACTAGAGTCCTAACCGAAACTCTGACATGGTTCGCGAAACCTGCTATCATGTGGCCCCATTGTATCAATACCGTACCCATGCCCATGATCAAAGCGTCACCATAAACCACGAAGTCATCTACACCCTCTTGTAGGGTGAGAATCAGTGCCTCGCACAACTGCTGTCTGAGAATATTAAAAGCTGCCTGCTATTCAGACCCTCAACGAAAAGCCACCGACTTCTTGGTCAATCGGGTCAAAGGACCCGCAATCTCGAAGAAGTCCCATGTAAATCTCTGGTCATAACCCGCTATACCCAGGGAATTCCGAATCTCAGATGGAGACCTCGGAATCCCCCACTATATCACGACCTCTATCTTGGCCGAATAAACTAGAATACCCTTCTGGTTGACAAGGCGGTCAAGAGATTGCACCTTGCGCAACCAGAACTCACAGTTGGAGAACTTATAAAAAGTCTCTCCCCCACTTAGGTTCGACTAAGTCTTCACATCAAATGAGAATTTAAGGATTCCCGATCCTTCTCGCTTTCTAATATCCCAATGATGACAACCGGTGCCTGCCAATGCTAGCGTTTAATTGCCGATTAAACCTTGAGATCTCCCATCCTCGGAAATCTCAATGAGTACTCTTGAAATCTGATCCAGTCTGACACCTCAATCAATCCAACATGCTGTCGATTGAAGACCTTAACCTTCACTCTAGTTGACGAATCCTCGTTCCCACTCCCCAATCTTGCAGTACCACTGAACTCTAACCGAACACAACCCATGCGAAAATGCAATTTTCTTGAACATGCGATGACCAACCATTTATGCATCTAACACCCGCGACTGACACTACCCTCTTCCTGTCACCAGTTCTGTCCTCGCAACGGTAGTTCCTTGAACTCCAAGGTTCATCCATAAACAATTTTCGACCATACCTAAACAATGATAGAACCTCTGAATGTCGACTTCATTGGGGAACAATCACTCCAACCCTGATCGAGTATCCTCTAAATAATACTCCTGCATAGATCCCGACAAAGATCCAAAATGATAATGGTATGTGCGGAAGCCACTCCGCAAGATACGCTCCTCTTCGGGTTCATCAAGGACTTTTCGGCATGCAGGATGGCATATATGATCCTTGGTAACCCAAACACTAGCAGAAAAACCAACCCGAGGTCTGACTTATCCAAACTCACTCACAATTCCAACGCGATACGCATTCCAAGCATCCACCTAATATCATAGAAGATGACATTCCCGCAACATCTGGAGGAATACTGACCCCCTTCTGCTGACCTGACCAATCCTGCTACCATGTACCAGCCTAAACTCTTGGAGTGACAAACTCCCTCATGTACTTTCTCGTATGCGCTGCACTGACTCAGGCCCTGCTGGCCTTTCACCCGATGATCAGAAGTCATGGGTCTCTTCCCGAAACCCTCTACTATACGCACCTGGCATGCACCTCTCTTTCCAGCGTGCTTGCAAATCGATCCCACATCCGCAACTCTTGGAAATCATATCCTTCAGGGTCTGACACCCTATCACGCTCACTAGCTCGCATACCAATGGCTAAGCTGCAACAACTGGAACATCCTCTGTCCCCAAACTGGGTCATGAACTTTTCCCTGAAGCTTCTTAGATTCTCCCAGACTCTCACTGATTCGAGTATGGATCCTGTGCTTTCAGTAGTACGGGCCCAATACTACCTTCCACACCTATCCATACTTTCCTCAGCAATCCTCCCGGATACTCCAAGTCACTTCCTCAACTGGTACACCCAAGTCTAACTAAGCCTCACTACTAACTCACTGAAATATATCCTAGGCTTCCCTAGGTTCCCGAACTCACCCAGTCCTCAGTTGCTGAAAGATTCTCAGTAATGTCAACTAGCTACCTCATGAATATAGCCACATGCAACAGAGATCAGATAATCCTTCAAGTAACAGACTCATCCCTATAACGGTTAGACTCAAACGAGAGCTGCGCAATAGGGTCAAATCTATCACTCTGAGATTATCCAGCCCGTGCCACATGTGACTTAGCATATTCACTTAATAGCTAACTCACATTACTAAGAGTCCCACAAAGCACAAAGCAAGCAACATTCAGACAACGGAAAATCTAACCATCATATTCCAACCAAATCATTTTATCCTCTAATCAGGAATCTGTACATGCAATTAAAAGGCTCATACAATCAAGCATAACCTAAACAGGCTATCCTATCACTGACTGATCAGTACTAGCATGCAAGTCTACAAGCACAAATAATAGGCATATAAGGCATCCTCCTAGATCCTTAGCCCTAATCTAGCATGAAGTTCTCATAATCATAACATATCATATCATAACATGTATGGGTATCTTGGGAAAAAACTTACTTGAACTCGGCTGATTGCACACATCACACACCTTGTTCTTTTCAAAGTTCTTTTCTCTTTTCAAACTTCTTTTATAAAATGATTTTATTTTTGAAACTTTTCATACCAAGTCCTTAGTTTGAGTTCAGACACACCCGAGAGTGTGCCCGAATCCCTCAAACGAAGGCTCTGATACCAACTTGTAACATCCCAAAAATACGGGCTAAAAAAATTATTTTTAAATAAGTCCTTATAAAACCAATAGTTAATAAAACATTTGTAATATCATGTCATGTCAAAACCAAAGTAGAAATAATTAAACATGTTATCATAAAACAATATCAGAGTGTAATCCCAAAGATCCCATGTGCGGAAAACCATAATGTGATGCGCTGCGATCAAGCCGGCTCCTTTCCTTTAGAAATGAAGTACCTGAAACCAAAACTGAAAACCGTAAGCACGAAGCTTAGTGAGTTCCCCCATCATACCACATACCATATAATCACATAACATACATATATTGTCAGGCAAATCTGGGTGCCCGACCTACCCCTTCGGTCCTCTCGACCGGATACTGACTAGCATATCTAGGTGCTGGTCTCCCCTTCGGTCCTCTCGACCGGATACTGACTAGCATATCTGGGTGTTGGTCTCCCCTTCGGTCCTCTCGATCGGATACTGACTAGCATATCTGGGTGTTGGTCTCCCCTTCGGTCCTCTCGACCGGATACTGGGGAATATTTCACCCCTACCACTACCACATAACACGTATCACATAATATATTTAACATGGCTGGGCTTGACTGCCCCTTCGGCCCTATCGACCGGTAACCTGGGGACTATCTCCCCTCCTATCACTAGCAAATAACATCATATCATACAAACACATAAATATAACACAGGTAGTAGCAACCCTAGATGAATATCACAAAGACAATCATCTAATCATATACTTCCTACTAGTAGGCCGGCATTGTGGCCTTAGACCCACTACTACTAGAAGGTAACTCACCTCACACTGCTGACGTCCCGTAGACACAATCCCACACTGCTGAAGTCCCGCATACTCAACCCCAGCTGCTGGATGACAAATTCCCGAACTGTCGACACCAAAATAACACCCAATTAATAATTGGGTCCCAACACATAACCATAAATACATACTTGGATAATTACTACATTACCCTAAGATTTGATTTATTCAAGTACAAGGCCCAAACCATAGGCACAATGCGAACTAGGAATCGAAGCCCAGCATATGGCCCAACATAATACAATAATTAAGGCCCAACTATGGTCCATCTATGGCCCAATTTTCCAAATTGGGCCTAACCCCTTACATGGGACTTACCTTAGGCCCATTAAATTATTTTAGCCCATATAATTATTCTTGGATGGCCATTAATAATCCAATTATTAAGGCCTAATAGAAAGGCCCAACAATAAACCCAAGTGAAGTTAGGGTTTCGCATAAAATGCCGATTAGGGTTAAGTTTCGTACTTAACCCATTAAGGAATTATTCCTTTAAGGACTTAATCCATTAAGTCCATTCTTCTAAATAAGTCATATGGTGTGATTGGGCTTAATCACACAATTCTATTCCAATGGCCCAAATGTGGGTCCTAACAAGTCCAAGCCCATAATCCTAAATCAGAGTTTTCACATGAAATGATGATTAAGGTTCAATGTTTCTTTCTTAACCCATTAAGGACTTGATCCATTAAGTCCATTATACCTTACGCTAGTTTACCAATGATTATTATATAATATTCCAAGTTATTATATATTTCCCGTGTGTCTCGATTAATTCCTCAAAATTAAGGTTTTGATGGTATTAGGGTTTCCAACCCAAATACTAGCCCATTTATTCATTTGTTGGCCTTTTATGTCAATTAGGGCTTTATTGGGCCTATTAATCCCACTAAAATATTATTAAGCCCATTAGGGTTTTATTGGGTCCAATAGAATCCATTAAGCTTCATTAGGCCCATTAGAGCTCCTATGAGCCCATTAGGGTTTCACTAAGCCCAAACGAATCAATCACAAGGGGCAAAGCACACCGCCACCCGACACGGTGGCTGGTGGCGGCAAGAGGCGGCAGCCACCACCTTAAGGTGGTGGTTTTCAAGTTCTTTTCATTATTCCCTTTTTTTTGTTGTTACAATTACAATGTGAAATACTGAATTTATCCACGCACACATACACTAAAATACACACACTAAAAACATAAACACACACAGTGGTGGTTCATGGTGGCAGCCACCACCTCACGGTGGTGGCAGTGGCGGCTCTTACAATTTCTGGCCAAACAAACCACCCCATTTCACTGAAATAAACACTCTTTTTCCCGAAACAACATCACAGCCACCCACCTGGTGGCATACGAGGCGGAGAAGGCACTAGATGGCGGCAGTTTGCGAAGGCAGCGACGGTTAACGGCGGTAGGCGGTAGCATACAACGAAAGGTGGCCTTCCGGAGCTCGTTTCCGGTGACCAAAAGCTAGCAGCCACACGAGTCTTGAAGCAACATCACATATCCTCATGAACTCACAGCCACCACCCATGGCGGCTGGTGGTGACGAGATAAAGCAGCGAAGGCATGCAGAGTAAGAAGAAGAAGGAGACACGGAGGGGCGAGGGCACTTCAACGAACTGATGGGGAAGAAGGGTGGAGTGAAGCAGCAGCGGCGGAGACGAACTTCTCCTCCGTCTTCGACTGACGCGACGTCGGCAGCAGGCGCAAGTCTCACAATCCCCGCTCACCCACTCCTCCCGGATAACACAACGACACACGACTCTTCTTCTTCACCGGTAACAGATAGGTTGGCGGTTCACCAGGGGCTCACGGTAGCGACGAGTGGGACGAAGGGTGGAAAGGTGAGGGTGGCGGCTGGAGGATGGGAGACATAAGGGTGGTGCGGCTGAACAAAATGAGGCTAGGGTTAGGGTTTCATAACCCTTATATACCGGCTCCCCATACTATTTTGCCATAATGACCAAAATGGTCCCTCCAGCTCTAATTTAATTCGAAACAGATCCATACTTTACGTTTCAACCCAATCCATGGAGATCCCTTACAATTCAAGTCCCATAAGTTATCAAACAGCCTCTAATATCTTAATTATGACATAATCAGCCCCTCCACCTCATTTCCTTTTAAATTAAATTCAATTAATTACTACGGAGCCCCTGTCTTTATAAATATTTATAAAATGAGTCCCAAACTCACGCTTTTAACCCCCGACTTCTAAAAATGATAATTTGCCCTTCGAACCATCCTTTGATATATAATTATTTTTTTTCGGACTACAAGCCATTCATTAATTAATTTATTTAACTAATAAATAAACGGGGTTTTACAAGGATACTACAACATTTGGCCGTAACTTATGAAGAAACATTTTCAGGAACATCAATCCGTTCCCTTGTAAATAAGGGACGTCTAACAAGTAATCAAATACAATCTGTCTAAAACTTTCACGTAGTGCACCATGCAACACCTCCAATACTTCCTAAATGTTGCACTTTGATCCTTTTAGGTTGACAACAACTTTAACGTTTAAATTTCTATAATCATGTTGACAAACAACAACATATTAATAATGTGTAAACCAACATGTAGACTAAAAATATATAATCATATTATAACCAACTATTTTCTTTAAAAATATTCGGATATTAAATGGAATAAATAAACCAACATTCAAATTACGATTATTTTCTTAAAAAATATCCGAATATTAAATGGAATATATAAACCAACATTCAAATTACAATCATAACAAAGCGTAAAACAACATGTAGACTAAAAATATGTAACCATTTTGTAACCATTTTTTTCATAGTAACGACGAGTAAATAAACACTAATTTAAAGAACTAAACCGCATGTAGACTAAAAATATGCAAATGTAATACCACATCAATCAATAATGAATATTATCTTATTAAAAAAACTCATTTCACTAAAACTAATAACAAAAAATTACCATATATACAACAACTTAATGCATACTTTACGCATTGTATACTTGTACATTCATACAATAAATAACCAAATAGCATCAAACTTCAAGACTACTAATAAATACTACTCCATCTATCAAATAAAATACAATTACCTAATAACACACAATATAGCTTGTTTGTTTGTTTTTTTTTTTCAAAAACTAATAGAATAAATCCTAAATAAACAAAATATATACTTGATAAATGTTGATTAAAACACAAAATGAGTTAATATCTTACCATATTTTTGGGATTGTTGAAGAAATCGTCCATGACAGTTCTAAAGAAATTGCAGAGAGAGCGTGTATGAAAAATGAAGAAAAAAAAAGTTTTTATAGTGTATCCCACAAAATCGCAAATGGACTACACAAAATCGCAGATGGGAAGGGTAAAATCGCAGATGGCTTATACCCATCTGTGATTTTAGTGGCTAAAAATACAATTTTGGTTTTTTTTGATTATTTTTCATAAAGTAATAGTATTTAGCTAAATTTGCAATTTTTGTTATAGTGGATTATATA
Source organism: Lactuca saligna (assembly GCF_052625555.1). Classification (NCBI taxonomy): domain Eukaryota; kingdom Viridiplantae; phylum Streptophyta; class Magnoliopsida; order Asterales; family Asteraceae; genus Lactuca; species Lactuca saligna. Next base: position 21,916,454 of record NC_136421.1, on the reverse strand, counting down.
CCTAAGTTAACACACAAATATTTGATAAGCACTAAACAATCTTTTTAACTAAATGACATAATAAACCCATCTTGGTAAGGAATATAAAACCCCTTTATAAGGCAATTGATTATTTTGATGGAATGCACATTTCATCCAAATTTACAACCAAATACGCGTCGGAGTTTCATCGACCAGATTTTTGTCCATTTTATCTAAATTTTGAGCTATCACTTTCTATGAATCAAACAAACATTACCTTATGTTATGTTGTATGAGTTCTTCTAAGAATAAAAAAATATATATTATATTATTATTTTATTTCAATGAGACCCAGTATTAGGTTGGCCACCCTAGCAACATTTGGGGGCTTGGTTCACTATGCTTCTTGCTTGGTCTCTTTAGTATGACTTTTTTCATTACTCATTACATTAGTGTCAACTTTCACTGATGCACAATTGGGACCATTAGCCCAACGTGTGGTTCGACTGACCAAATTTAAATGGATGAGATCTTCAAGCATCGACATATATTGATAATTTATTTGACCATATTTAAACTCATATATTGTACTCAAAACTTGTACACTAGAAATTGAGAAAAATTATATATGTATATAGGGAAAAGTGAATATACCCTTAAGGGTATATAAGCTTAGGTACCCAAGCTCATCATAATACGTCGTTTTGTTTGATATATTCATTATAATATTGCTAAACTTCAATCCTTAACTTGATTTATATTCAATATTTTTTAATTTTCACTATTATATTCCACTTACATCACATCTTTTTGTCGAACATTTACTAGGTTATATATATTGTTGTTAAAAATGACAATTATGTAAGAGGAGGGTAAATACACATTGTAAATGTCCAATGTTCTTTTAATTCAACTTCTAACTTGATATAAGTCCAATATTTTTATAAATTTTACATTTATCTTCCTTTTACATAATTTTCATTTTTAACAATAATATATATAGCCTAGTAAGTGTCTGGTATAAAGATGTGATGTAAGAGGAAATTAAGAGTGAAATTTCGAAAATCTTGAAAGTAATCAAGTTAGGGTTGAATTTTAAGAACACTATAATGAATATATCAAACAAAATGACGTATTATGGTGAGTTTGGGTACCTAAGTTTATGAGTATATTCACTTTTCCCATATATATATATATATATATATATATATATATATATATATATATATATATATATATATATATATATATATATATATATATATATATATATATATATATATATATATATATATATATATATATATATATATATATATATATATAGGAAGTGTTGGTTTTTCTAATTGAACGATCAAGAATGAAATTGATGTTAAGATTGTGAAAAGTTGGGTGAATGTTTCTAAATTTACTTTTTTTTTTAAACGGCAAAATATATAAAAGGCACAACTTCTTACAAAGTAGCTAACATGAGGGCAAAATAATGGGTGCAATAACAAATTACAAAGCGAAATGAAACACAAGGGCAAAACAACAGGTACAATAACAAATTATAAAGCAAAATGAATAAAGGACGAAAAACTCAAGTGTTATGGTATAGAAAAATCGATGGTCAAAGAAGCACTTAATACACTAAAAGTCAAGTTTTATTTTTAGTCAAACAAAAATAATCATATTGAATTAAAATAAAATATCACTTGACATTTACTAAGAATAGTAGAATACGTCATTAAATTATGAAGCCTTTATATTTTTAACAATTTATCCCCGAGATTTATTATTTAACTATTATTTTCTACACACGATTATTTATATTTTAAAAAGGTTTTAGAAAATCATTCATGTCTATTGTTTTTTCCCTAACATCATTTTTTTTTAAATCTATTTTTTCCATAATACAACATAGTTTTATGTATTGTTTCATTAACAATGTTGCAGAAGTTTAATAAAAAAAATGTAAATTCCAAAATAATAATACAAGACGAAACCAACACATGCTAGAAAAAGGCACAAATGGAAATTATTGGTTGTAGATGTGGTGATGGACATTCTCGTATGACATTGGCGCACTGTAAAAGCAACAATGGGAGGATTCTGATGAACAAATGACGGTCAAACGAGGCAATGATGAAAGTCGTTGATAAAAATGAGTTCCAGTGAAGGATAACATGAGAGTTGGTCGACCGATTGAAGGCAACAAAACAAGGTAATGCTAAAAAAAAGATTTTCTTAATAGTATGATACCAAGTTAACTTAGAAAAAAAAGAATGAAAACTCGCTTGCGATATTCTACTATTTAGTGTATTGCATAAGAATAAATATTTACCATAATGTCCTTATTTCATCGTTTTGATTTGGATAATAAGATATAATTTTTGGCCCATATATATAGTCCAAAAGAAAATCATTCAAATCAAATTTTGGTTGGAGTAGGTATGGTAGATGTAGGTTGACACTCTTTGCAAAATTTCATTATACTCATTTCATTTGGGAGACCACCCACTACTTTCATCACTACCAACATTTAATTTTCTTTCTTTAGAAAAAATACCAATGAAATCTTATTATTAAAGATTTCAACAATTAGTATGTGTATCCTAATTTCAACTTTGTGCAACAAAATAAGTCATTCTCTCTCACAAGTAACAAATAGAGGTATAAACATGATTTCAACAACAAACTAAACCTAATCAAATAAACCTAATTGGCTAATTTAAGATTTAAACAGATAAACTTAAAAGGATAAAACCTTACTTGTATCATTTGTGAGGCCATGAAATCGAGACGTGAAGTCATTGTGTGAGTCTCACTAAGGGTGAATTCGAGAGTCGGGCATGCAAAATCGTGAAATCAAGGGGGGCGGTAACAATGTCGAAGCTGCCTTTCATCTTATGATTTTGCATGAAGCGTGGAATTGAGCAGATAGAGATTAAATACCAATATATTATAGATAAGTTAATGGACTAACTTTGTTTAATTTTATTTTCAAATTAACGCTTTTAGACTTCGAAGTTAGACTTATATATATATATATATATATATATATATATATATATATATATATATATATATATATATATATATATATATATATATATATATATTTCAAACTTTGTACCTATATATAAAAAAATGATTCAAAATTGTTTACATTGTCAGGAAAATTTGAATGACAAGCCAGGTTACCCCATGCTACACACTAGGTCCGCCCCTGGTATAAAATGTACGATAACGAGCTAAAGTTATATAGTATTTAACAATCGCTGATACACAATATAGTATTTAAGGATCGCTAATACACAATTATAGATTTTTGAACATGATATTATTATGAGAAAAAAAAAGGTTCGAGTATTATTCCTATTTTTCACATGTTATACCATTTAAAGAATATCCTTGCTTATACTTGAAGGCATATTTGTTGAAAGCATTTGAGCGTAATGAAACTCCAATTCAAAAGAGGAATATCCGAATAAATTTTAAGGAAGGTTTCTATTCCGTTCATATTTTGCGCGTGAAGTCTCTTTTAGTGAAACAGAATAGAAAGTTTAGGGACCAAAACTGCATAATAAAATATAGTCAAGGGACCACTTTTATGCTTCACGCTTCTTTCCATCCAAAAAACCCTCGCCCTATAAATTGACGCCACACGTTGCCTTTGATCCCCAAAAGTTCGCCCTGCAATTCTTCTCCTCTCTCCAATTAAGAATGACTCGCGTAACGAATTCCAGCAACAATACGTCAACGGCGACAATCAAGTTTCTTTACAGTTACGGCGGAAAGATTCTGCCACGTCAGACTGACGGCAAGCTCCGATACGTCGGCGGTTACACTAGAGTTCTAGCCGCAGACCGTTCCGTCACCTACGCGGAGTTGATCGTTAAGTTTTGGGAAGCGTGTGGATTCTCCGTTGATTTGAAGTGTAAGCTTCCGACCGAAGATCTCGACGTGCTGGTGTCCGTCACTTGCGATGAGGATCTCGCCGCCGTTGTGGAGGAGTACGATCGAGTTTCTCCCGACGCGAAGATTAGAGCCGTTCTTTGTCCTGTCAAATCGTTGAAGACGATATCTCCTGTTCCATCCGTTGAATCGCTCGTTGAGTTTTCAGCTTCGAAACCGCCGCCGTATCCAGTGGTGGCCAACTCCGCCGTCCGAAAAGGAACGCAACGATGCCAGGCGGTTGATTTCTCTGCATACAAGCTCCGTCGGCGTCTTCTTGCCGGACCTTGCCGTGATAGTCCACCGTCGGTATCCCGGTTTCGTGAAGAAAGAATCCCTATGCAAAATTACTTTGTTCGTCGATGGGATTACAGTCAATACTAAATCAAGAAATTAAGCCTTAGGAATTAGATGAACATATATAATCACCATACTTGATAAGAGTTTTTGATTCGCAAATCCAAGTTCTTATCTGAGACGATATTGAAATCTTAAATATAGGATCCATTAGCAAGATTGATTTGATGAATTTTGATTGTCTCAGGAGTTACCATTGCTAATTGCTACTAGGGTTTCATACTTTTGTTATAACGCCGTGACATTTGGGATCGAATTGTGGAAGAACAATTAAAAGGGAAAAGAATAAGGAATATTATTTTGGTGAACCAAAATTCAAAGTTGGTTGTAGTCTTGTGGAATTTGGACAAGTTTCCGAGATGCACAAAAATGGGGCCCGACTTGGCTCTTAACGGGTAACCAGTATACCAATTCCAGGCCTACATATGTATCTCGTTTTAATATTATTGAGAAGTATTACATTTTTCAATAAGTTTAAAACAGAAAATTATACATATTTTATAATAAGAAATAAATCAAAATAAATTAAATTTATAATTTTGTATTACAAGTACCAAATATTTTATATAAAATATTATTATGCAAATAGTATATTATAAAGGTATTTTCTAATATATATATCCTAAAAGCATATATAAGAAGTATTAATTGTATGAAATATTATCATAACTAAATGTGATAAACATTAATTATGTTTAATATTATCATAACTAAATGTAAAATTACATTAATTATAAAGAATATTATTTATAATTAATATTTACCAAATTTAATTATGATAATATTTTTTATAATTAATACTTCAATTAATGATTCTTATACAGGTCTTTTGAATATATATTAGAAAATTCCTATAAAATACATAAATTTTAAAAAAGAATAATCAAATTGAATAAATAAAAGTTAAACACTATATTTGGTGAAAATAAATGTAACACCGTTTACACTGACAGATAAAATACATACATTAGTGTTCTAATGGTTAAAACAGAAGTTCATTGTGTATCCTTAGGTGGTGTACCTGGGGAATCTCCCCCTTCATTTGTTTGTAATTTCGGTCATCTTCTCCGACGAGTCTTCGACCAACATGATTTTTCCGACAAGTTTTTAACATACACAAGTAAGGTTTTGATTTTTCAAATTAACAACTTGAACACACATCACACTAGATTTCTATTTTCAAATAAAACACAAACACACACACACAAACATGTCACTTCCTGATCGTCGTTAGACTTGGCAATTGACCGAGTTTGGAGCGGATCGACCTTGATCCAAACCCATTAAGCAATTTTCAAATGTTGATTCAAACCCGACCTGTAATCCGTAGAGTTTTAAATAATTACACCCATACTCTTATCTACCGGATCAATGAATTTTAAACTATTTTACTTGACTCATTTACAATATTAAAATTATGCTATAATTATGCATTACAACACATATAACATGAATCACTAAAACTAGTAAACATTCATTCCAAAACAAACTTCTATTATAGATTAATAAATAACGTTTCCAAAACAATACAAATGTCTAATATTGCAAACATGCAAGACAAAAAGACACACAATTGAGTAAATTTCAATAAGGCACGATTTTAATTAGTCTTCCGATTTTAGTTAATGATTTTGACATAATAACACAAGATTTTAGTTGCCAGTAAGGTAACAACAAACGATTTCAATAGGTCACAGTTTCAATAAGTCGATTTCAATAACACACAATTGGAATAGAGAATATGATATTAATCGATTATATTATAATTTTAGAAAACAAACTTGATTGTGGAATGTCGACTGTAAAAAAACCTTTCTACGAAACCAGATAGTTTGAATCCTATTCTTCTTGTTCTTGGTTGCCGACTATGACTGTAATACTAATTTCACATATTTATTTGTATTATTGAAATTCGGTCATTAGGAATTGGAAAGTGGAAGTGGAATGATTGAACTCTCTCAGCCTTGTACATTTCAGTCCTTTATAGAACATTGTTTCGATGATAAACATATAACTTATATATAATAAATTTATATTTTAAAATTTTAGACGTGACAGGTCATAAATAGATCAGATCGATAGTGATTCGTACCCAAATCTTTTAATAAAAGGGTTAACCGGTATGAACTGTTAAAGGGTAAACGAATCATAAAATATAGGGATGAGCAAAAGAACCGAACCGGTCGGAACCGGCCCGAACCGGACCGGAACCGGGAACCGGCTTCGGCCAAAATTAAGAACCGAACCGGCCCGGCGGTTCTACCGGTTCCGGTTCCACCGGTTCCCGGTTCCTACCGGTTCTTGTCGTGTCTTCAAATGTTGGAACCGATCCTTGAAAAATAGCATCATACGGTTCCGGTTTTTGCCGGTTCTACCGGTTTTTGCCGGTTCCGGTTATATCGGTTCCGGTTCCTACCGGTTCCCGGTTCCAAAAATCCACAAAAATAATGTCCCGGTCCCGGCCCGACCGGTTCCATCGGGTTCCGGTTCCGGTGCCGGTTCCGGTTCCAGTACCGGTTCCGGCCGGTTCCCCGGTCCATATGCTCATCCCTAATAAAATATTATCCAAACTCATTAACTTTGCATGGGTTTGGAGCGGATTAGGATCAAAACTTGCTCCATTGCCAGGTCTAATCGTTGTTCTCATCAACCACCACCACCAAGCCCTTATTCCTCCTCTATCGTCTTTCTATTAACAACTAAGTTACGTTTTTATGGGTTTGTTTATCCAAGCAACCCAAGCCACCATTAAAATCGCTTACTGTTCATCACTTTCAACCACCAAGCCACCATTATAAACGAGACCTTCACCACCACAGACCAAATCCGGTCTCAAGCTATCTCCGAGAACCTCGGATCAAACTTCGTCGACAAGTCCAAGACGATTCCCCTTCGTTTCGTTTTGCTCTGATGGTTGAAAGTCAACAAACTACACACTATGTAACACAATGCACAAGCTCGTCGAAGCATTATCCTTTGAACCAACACAGTGAGAGAGAAGGAGGTTGCAATCAAAATCGAAGAGGGTAAGTGTCGATTACAGTGGAAACAAGAAAGAGAAGGAGCCTGCGATCGATTCTTCTTGTGTCTCGGACACTTGGAGATCGGGTTTGAAAGAGAATGGGAGTACCCTTCTTGTTTGGTTCCTGTTTTCGTCATAGCGCACACAAAGACACAACAACAAATTAAAAATAGGAGTTTTTCTTGAAATTTATCACTTATCTGATGGTTGCAACCCATTTCATGAGAGAGAGAGGGAGAGAGAGAGAGAAAGAGAGAGAGAGAGAGAGAGAGAGAGAGAGAGATTTTGAGTTCGCCGGAAAAATCATGAATACCGGAGAAGATGATCCGAGTCACCGGAGCTGTCAAATATGCCGGAGACTGGTTAAACCTATGATTGCAGATCATGAGGATGTTTTTTGAACACTTTAACAAGTTCAATGAAATAAACAACTCAATGACTAAATATGTATAAAGCTAAAAATATTTTACCCTTTTAAGTTATTATCCCTTAGAACAACTTTACATCAAATTTGATGTAAAAAATGAGATTTGGTGTTAGGTTAGAAGTGTCTTAATTTGCTATTAGACTCGAGGGAGTCGGAAGGAAGCTTCCCTCACTTTTTGTGGGTCATACCCCCTTATTCCCTCATCTAAAACCCAAGGAATGGGTGGAAGTCATTCCCTCACTTTTTTTTATTAAATAAAATTAATTTTTTTTATGATTTGTAATTTTTAAATTAATGCTAAACATAAAATTTAATTAAAAATAAAAAGCATTTCATTAATTAAAATAAAAAATACATTAAACCTAAATTTAAAAAACTAGAATTTTTTTTAAAAAAAAAAAGAAAAAAGACACAGACTAAAAATCAAACAAACCAAGAACAACCTACGGAAAATATTTTTTCAGATTTTTTCCGTCTTCTTCATCACGAGCTCTAGAGCCGGCCCCGAGAGATGATCAGCGTATTCCATCAAAAGCTTCATACCCTCCATTTCTTGTCTCTCCGACCGCTCCTTTTTCCTTGTTTCTTCTTTTACTCTGTCGAATGTCAAACGTTCGGAGAAATTAAGATTATATCGATCAAACGACGATGTTATTTTCCGCATTTCGTCAATTTCCCTGTTAAAATCAGATGCACCCGAAGAAGCCCCTTTTCCCTTTCTCTTCGCTTTGTCCCTACCCATTGGGCGAATAATTTCTTCTAGCTCGAGTTCGTCATCCTGATTTAAATCTAGAACGACCCTTAGCATCGGAGGAGGTTGTGTAACCACTAGAGCCCGTTTTTGTTCGCTTTGATTGTCCCCTTGGCCGCTTTTCTGTTGGGTTTTTAGGTTGTTGTACAACCCGTTTATTTTTGAAACCCCTGCTGCTATTTCTCGAAACTTCGAATTCAGTTGATGTTTCGTACGGTAGTCGTCGCCTTTTCTTGCTCCTCTCGAAACCAAAAATATTCTCCCGGTTGTGCATTTTCTTGAATCGAATTTTCAGAAATGTCAACCCAAGCTTTGACCAAAACTAGCTCTTTGTCTGGAAGCCATGCAGTCGGCCTTTGTCTTCCCGGTTGTGCGACACTCTCGTGCGCTTGTTTTTTCCCTTTACGTCTTTGTGGGGGTGGTATAGGTTGAGTTTCGGGAACCATCTCTTCTTCCGAGTAATCCAACTCGTCGACAAGTTGGCGTTGTTGGTGGGTTTGGGTTTGGGTTTGGGTTTGAGTTTGGGTTTGAGGTTGAGGTTGATTTGGCGATTGTTGATCTGGAAACACAATAAAGTTTGAAAACCGTTGCAGCGAAACATTTGGAACTTGCATCGGGTAATATTGTCAAACATTTTGGTATTGAAATTGTAGTGATGATTGAATAAGAGCATCGAGTTGGAGCCGATAAACTTTTTGTGGTGATTAATCGATAGCAAAAATGTTTCGAGAAGAGATGTTTGTACTCAAACTATGACTTTTTTTTTCCTTCGATCGGAAGGTAGGGTTTGATTGTTGGGATTTTTTTTTTTGAGAAGAAAGTGGAGAGAATAGAGGATTTGTGTGAATTTTGTTTGATGGTAAATAGTTGTGTATTTATAGGTGTGTAAAAAGGTTTTAAAAAAAACAAAAAAAATGGATTTAATTCCATTTAGCCGTTACAGCCCCAAAAAAAAATTATTATTATTATTATTTTTTACCGTTGAATTTAAAAAAAAAAAAAAAAAAAAAAAATCAACGAATCACAGCAGGAGAGAGAACGCGGGAGAGGTTTCCCTCACCCATTCCCGCACCACCCTTCCCCGCACCGACGGTGCGGTGTTCCGCCGAGCAGGAAGCTCCCCGCAACCGTTCCCTGCTCCCACTCCGTCCGGCCTTAGAAAAGACTACAATAAATTCATTTTATAAAATAACAATGCAATCTGGATTGGAACCAAAATACAATAACAAGGTTTAAAAGGGGTGGGATCTTTTTCACTTTTCCTCTCCATGACATAACAGAATATACTAAACTGTTTAACAATATCAGTAAAAGAATGGTGTTATTAGGGAGTATACATTGAGGGATGGAATAACAAATAGTACGAGGATTAACCAGTTTCCTGCTCAAACTCATCACCTTCAGACTCTTCTGCATTGTCAGCATCATCATCGTCTGCATCATTGTCCAACTCTTCTTTCTCATTATCATCTGTCATCTTCCCTATCACAATTTGCTCAGTGTTTATCTTCCTGATCTCATTACACTGCACAAATGAATCTGTTAACATTTCTTTCACTTCTCCATTTGGGGGGTTTCATCTCTTTTTCTAGCATAAAATAAATACTCACATGATGATATGATATAAACATATACCACAGAATAAAGATTTATGTAATCTAGGAACATGTAACTAGTGTATATTAAATCCACACCTAGTTAAAGATCTGGGTGATCTTATATGCCAGATCTAGCTGAAGATTACATGCATTTGGGCCCAAATTGAAAATCAGTTGACACAAAATCTAGGTTTCCATGATATGAAATGGAATCAACAGAAGGAAAATCAGCAATCTAGTTAAGATCCAGGTGATTAAATATATCAGATTTAGCTTAGATATTAATCTGTTATCAATATTCATCATACGAATTTTGGAGTTCAATATACAAATTTAGGTTTTCGTCATATGAAATGGATCCATATTAAAATGAGACCTAATTAAGATCCAGCTCATTTAACATATCAGATTTAGCTTAATACAATCCATATTCATTATAAGAATTTGGAGTTCAATATCATATCTAAAATCCTTCCAAAATGCAAATATAAGTGAAATGGAACCAATCAACCAACATTATACAGCACGATGAAAACAGAGCAAAGAGGAATTTAAAAAGGGATTAAATAGTCGATTATAACAGGACATAACAAATGACGACATTTAAAGTGAATTTTCACAAACAATCAGCTGGAAGTATACTGTATATAATGACTGACCTTATCTTCGAAATCGGACTCTTCAATGGCGAGGAGAAGTTCCTCACTATGCGGCTGAGGCCACTGCGGAGTAAGAAGAAGCGACGTCGGAATCATCCTCGTCGATGACGGATACCGCGTCATGAATGCCGGAAACTGCAACATATTTGATTGTTCCAAATTCTAATCCAAGGCACCTTAATGAACTGAGTAACCACTCACCAAACTATTTTATACGTGGGCCGAGCTTTTCGCCTGATTGACATTGGCCCATTTATGTTTTTGTTTTCAAAAGGATAGACCATAGAATTTAGGTAGTAGTAGTGGACTAATGGTGCACAAAAAATTCCGTTCACGATCCGAACGGGTGGTCTAACCGAAAACTGGTTCATCCTTGAACCGGTCCCTGTTGAACCGATCCGATGTTGAATTAAACCGTCAGTTTTTAGTAATTTGAATTTCTAGCCGTTCGAACCGGTTTATGATGAATCGGTTTTACAAATTAACAATGCATATATTACCCATAATATCCTAAGAAACAAAGCAAACATTGTAAAAAAGAAGCAATTTCGTCGGTTTATTTTTTTGAACTTTTTCGAGGAACCAGTTTTGAACCAGTTTATGGTGAACCGATGTGAGGTGAACCGGTTTGTATAGGTTCGAATTATTTTGGTGGTGAACTGGTTTGAAACCGAACTGGTTTAGGGGTGAATCGGTTTTGACTTTGTTGACTAGAATCAAATCGGTTTTCTGCACCGGTCTAGTTAAAAAAAAAACCAGTTTGTGCACCACTAGGTAGTAGTACACAGGGATGCTCGATTGGATTTATCTATTCGATCTTATTCAATCAAGTGAACTCAAATTGATTTTGGTTTTCAAAACCTAAATCCGAATATATCCAAGCTAAACTCAAATATGATCTGATCCGATACAATTACAATTTGGTTGGATTGGTTTTATAATTCGGGTTTCAAAACATTTTAAAACGACGTATAATTATAATATTATATATCTGTATAGAAAAAAAAAAAAATTTACTAGTGATTTAAAATTTATAAACAAGTATTAAAAAGTATATTATAGTTTATTGTTTTATAGATAAACACACTTTTGAAAGAAAAGACATATTAATGTTTTTTATCATGTAAAATTTTTTGAACTTATTTGAAAAAATAAATTACATAATTAAAAAACAATTATATATATATATATATATATATATATATATATATATATATTAAAAATAAATAAATAATAAATTGTTATTCGTTTTTTTTATAATAAATAATGAATTGTTATTTTATATATATATATATATATATATAATTAGTTCATAACTTTTAAAAAAAGTTATATATTATGCCTAAAACTATAAAATTTGACTTTAATCCCTCCCGTTCTTTTATTTTTATACATATTCTATTTTTGGCCCTCTCAAATCAAAACTTCAAACTCTACCACTCGACTCTCTCATATACATGAGACATGCACGTTGGTTTCCTCCTGTGTGGAGGAATCAGCCTCATTTTGTCTCGTTACTAACTTAATCGTCGGAGGTCACTTCCTGGATGCATGTCGTAAAGCGGCTCTAATGGTGTTGACGATCATTGTTACATGTATCAAATTGGGACCAACTAATATAATTTTACCTTTTTTTTCTTGTAAATATGTCTAGCGATATATTTCTTTCATCACTAATTACGTTGATTATAATACTAAATGTAACATCCATAAAAATCATGCAAAATTTAAACGTTTTTCAAAACATTTCAAAACCATTAATTAATACAAAACTTGTTTTCAAAATAGTATTATATCAGAGTATCCCATAAACGAGTCATAAACATGAGGAGCTGTATGATCATGCATTTGTCTTCCTACAATCATCTGATGTACTTGAAACAAAAACTGAAACTATAAACCCAAACCTTAGTGAGTTCCTCCAAAATACCGATACACTGCACATAATAAATATACAAATAAAAACATGTATTGGGTCCATAACTTTACAGACTAGATTACCCCTAGGCTCACAATGTGAGTCTGGATTGCCTTTCGGGCCCACAACTCACATCTGGATTGCCACCGAGCCCACAATACGAGTCTGGTATGCCTCACCCGACCTTCAGCTCCTCCCGAGTCCTCAGTATGAGTCTGGCATCCCCCGTTCAACCCTCAACTCATATCTGGAATACTCTAGGGTTTGTTGGCTACCGCATGGAGCAGTACAACCTCAACCCAACCCACATAATATGTCGACATATAACATAGCTAATGCAGATACAAATAATTAGGTGACAATACAGGTAGTCCTACAGATATACCAAACTAAGATAACTGTGACAACCCGATATTTCAATTACATGTAAACGACCTAAAAAGTCAAGTATTGTAACCACATTAGTTGTAATAAAATATACTTCGAAAATAAAATATCCCAAAAATCAATAATTAAATTACCTATTATGTTAGATGTCATTAAACCGTGATCGTACGTAAAAATAACGCCCAAATCCGACTTCGTATAAGAAAGTTGGGAATTTTTCAAGTTCAGCTTAACGACAGACGGCTAAAAACTCAAATCAGAGATCAAGCGACTTTTGGCCGGAATGACCTAAATGAGAATCGAAGGTCTCAACAATGGTATTTCAGCGGTAAAAAGTCTGGCAAAAACCGACGTCAGATAAAGAAGTTATGAATTTCTAAAGAAATTTTCTTACCACAACCTTTTAAAAATAAATAATAAAAATAATTTCGGAATTTGCCGACGAGATCTAAACGAAAGTTGTAGAGTATGGTCTCACCTTCGCGTGGATATAAAGAACGTTGAAAACGGAGTTCGTATGAAGAAGATATGAATTTTTGAAGTTTATTAAATAATTTATATATAAATTTAATTAAAAACCCTTGGTATTATCCAAAGGGGAGTCACCAGATAGGGCCGAGTTACGCCCAGCGTACGCGAGGCCTTGGCCTCAGATCGTCCACATCGCGCCTGTGCGAGGCTATGCCCCGTCCCATCCGAGCTCCGAGGCAGTCGAGGACTCGGTCACGCATGACGCACGCGTACGCCCCACGTACGAGGTCGGTTCCCAGCCCCTATAAAAGGGATGCGAGGGTTCCGGGAAAATCACACCATTTCTCTCATTTCTCTTATGTTCTTGCCTCGTTTTCCGTGCCCGTGCTACCCCGAAGCCCCGATCACTTTGCTCAAGTCCCGAAGGTCGTTTGTGCCCCGAGATTCCCGAGAATCCCGAGGAAATCCACTTTCTCGAGCCGAAATTCTATCCGGTTTTCATCCCGCAACCTCCGATCTTACAAGTGAGTTCATACCCCTATAATTCACACTTTTAAATGTTTTATGAGTACTTTTACATGCTTTTAGGGGGGGGGGGGGAATACAAGTAAAACACTCGATTATTATCGTGTGTTATATAAACTTTCACTATACGCTTTTTATCAAAGGAATCATATGTGATTTAAAACTATTAAAGGGAAACTTTCATATGCAAATTATACCACGACAACATTTTATCTTTTGAAATGAGAAACGATTTATGTATTTATATAAATCAGATACTTTGCTTATACTACATTTCTGTGTGTCGGTTTTGGCACTACAAAAACTACACTTTTCATAACAAGTGAACATTTTCACTAAGGGTTTATTATACAAACGAAACACACTTTTAGGAAACTATAATATGTATAGTTTTATGAGAATACTACGAACTTTTACGTACATGGAAATACTATTTCAAGAAGCTACTTTCATATACAATAACGAACGAACGTTTTCACACGTAAATCTGTTTTATACTAAGTTTTGTGACACATTAACTTCACGTACGTTCGAGTACACATTTCAAGTCCTGTATTATATACCAGAATCCCTTGGAGAGGGAGCATGGTGTTTGTGTATAGATCTATACGGGCTTGACAACCCGCGCCCTGACTGTTAGCTACAGTCCACCATTTGGGGTGACAAACGTCAGAACATTCCAACGCCTGAAGAACGTTGTGTATAGGCATTCCTTGTCAATAGTATGGTTATAAAACTCACATAGAGTATTAAAAACACAATGATTTACGGGGTTTTTCAGACATATTGGAAATTTTATACGTACATACATTTACTAGAAATAAACATTGGTCTTGAAAGAAGGCTACATTTATACTAGTAGAAAATATAGGATTTTCTAGGAACAAGCAAACAAAGAACAAAAACATTTCATTTCATACAAACATTGTCATTAAATACTTATGAAACTCACCAGCTTAAATGCTGACCTACTCTTTCAAAACTACTTGTATGTCCCAGGGATTCAGTAATTACAGATAACAAACAGGTTTTGGAGAAGCGACGCTGCGGCGCCAGTTTAATTTCATATTTTGACATCATATTGTAATTGATTTTGAACATGTACTCTTTTAAACAATGTAAACTTTCAATTATATATATGATGGTTGTATTGTTTTCTTTACTATGTATTCATTTGTTACGTTACCACATGAAGTCATCCGCCCCCGAACATTTCCGCCGTTCCGGTTTGGGGGTGTGACAATAACAAACTCTCAATCCCCGACCACGAACTCCACTACCTATAGTTACCATAAGATAATTTCCATAAATTTCCAATTTACCAAAATACCTCAAAAGTCAACTAGTCAACCCTCGATCAAAGTCTAAGTCAATGGTCAAGGTCAACAGTCCATGTTGACCCGACTCGCTGAGTGCAGTTCACCGACTCGTCGTGTCCTTCCTGGACTCAAGAAGGATCCCTTGTTGACTCGTCAAGTTTCCCTGAAACTCGCCGAGTTCATGAATGTACAAATGTCGGGAAAACCCTAGCTGACTCACCTAGTCAACCTACTGACTCACCAGGTCCATGCAAAAATCCTTGTTCGACAATCTTCATCGGACTCACCATAATGCAACTCGTCGAGTCTCTTCAGTCCTTTTTCCATCCAGATGATTTTTAAGCCACTTTAAAGTTCCATAATGCATATCCAATCTCCTAAGGCATACTTCTTACGTAAAGTTGCAAACTTTACGTACATGCAAGGTGATAATGGCCCAAATCAAGCTAAAGAAAGGTTATATGGGATGAAGAAGGTATTAACTCACTAAAGGCTAAAACTTTATGATCTTACAGACCATGATAAGCCTAGATCTGAAGTTGCAACTTCAGATCATGGCTAATACCCACAATAACATGTTATCATTGCCAAAGTGGCCCCAATCTCATACATGCATAGATCTAGATAGAAGAAGGTTAAGGTAACAACTTGTTACCTCAAAAATGATGCTAAGATGCAGAAGAACTCGGATCTACAACCTTCCTCTTGTTCCAAGCTTGAGTACTTCAAGATCTTCCTTCCACAATCCACCACAAAGCTTAATATCACACAAAAGAGGGAAAACAATGATTTGGGGTTTCTAAACTCACAAGGGGCTGTAAGGGAGGCTAATTGAGGCTAATGACCCTTTAAATAGGGTGTAAAACCCCAGAAATTAGGGTTTCATCATTTAGCTCCAATTCGTTGAGTTGGTCACTTAAACACGTGGCCATAAACGTTCCTACTCGACGAGTCAGGGCATCCAACTCGTCAAGTAGACTTTTCAATATGAAAAATAAAGCTGTAAACTTAATATCTGAGAGTCGGGGTGTTACACTAAAAATCAAGGTTCTTTTAAAAATATGTGAGAAAATTTTTCTTCAAGCTTTTGTACAAAAACTCTATTTATTTTTATAAAAATAACCGTGCATTTTATAACCATTCATTGTTTTGAAGTGTTAGAATAATTTAAAGAATTTAATCATGCAAAAAAAAAAATTGCTAATCAATGAAAAATGTGAAAATACATTAGATTTTCTGGCAAAAACCCTTATGTTTACGGTTAAGAAATATAATGAGTACTTTATATTGTCCCTTACTTTGTTTATGGGCCGGTTGATCAAAACATTTGGCACTTAAGATCATGATTCATTAAAAGAATAATCACAGCATTTATACGAATTTAATTTGCTTCTATCAACTTAATTCAAGGGAATTGACGTTTAACATTTGATGAATAATTCGAAAAAAAAAAAATCTTATAAAGAACGGTTGTCGTTAAATATCATATGAAACGGCCATGCATTCTTTGACAAAAACGAATAAACATAAAAAGTAGTTACTTTAATACTTTATTATGTAGTGATCATAGAAAATAGAAAGGTTAGAACCAAAACTGCACAGTGAAATATTCTCAAGGGACCATTTTTTTTTATTCAAGCTTCTTTCCAACAAGAAACCCTCACCCTATAAATTGTCCCCACGCGTTATTTTGATTGCTAAGATCGTCGTTTTACAATTCTTCTCGAAACTTCTACCTTTTCCGGATTAACAATGATTCGCATAACGAATTCCGGCTACAAAACGTCAATGAAGTTTCTTTACAGTTACGGCGGAAAGATTCTGCCACGTCAGATTGACGGCAAGCTCCGATACGTTGGCGGTCACACTAGAGTTCTCACCGTCGACTGCACCGTGACGTACTTGGACTTGATCTTTAAGTTTTGGGAAGCGTGTGGATTCACCGGTGATTTGAAGTGTAAGCTTCCTTCAGAAGATCTCGACATGCTTGTGTCTGTCACTTGTGATGAGGATCTTGCTGCCGTCGTGGAGGAATACGATCGAGTATCTCCTGACGCGAAGATTAGAGTTGTACTTTGTTCTCTCAACTCGGCAAAGACGATTGCTACTGCTCTAGCCGTTGAATCACTCTTCAAATTTTCTGCCTCGAAACTGCCGCAGTACCCTGTAGTTGCTAATTCTGCCATCCGAAAAGCAACGCGACAATGCCATGTGGTTGATTTTGCAGCTTACTATACTCGTGTCGGATCTTGAGGTGATCATCCACCATCGTCGTCCATATTGTGTGAACATACAGACATCGTTCGTGGATAAGTAGTTTTTGAATTAGGTAAACAACAACATCTTCTTCCATAGTTTCATGGTTAAATCTCTTTTTCTTCTTAGTCTTCTCTACTTTTCGGATTCTATGCCTTTCCATGGCTAGAAATCTTTATTCTCCCCTTGTGGTTTGTAGATTCTTACCATAACACAATGCATGTGTTAGAGATGGTGAAAATCCGGGATCAAACCCATGCAAGGAGTGGAAAAGATGCACATATGATCATGTGACATCAAAACCTAATATTTCATGTTCTTCTCCATTTCTTTTGTGTTCATGCATGAACAAAAGCATTTAAACCATTTCTAGTACATCTTGGATGCTCATTCATTCCATGCATGTGTTAGAAATCGGGCCTTACCAAAGACATGCATGATGTTCTTGTTGAAATACCCTAATAATGCACACAAGCAAATCTTATCTAAATGTCAATATTAAATTTTGGAAAAATGACCCAACAAAGTTTTCAAACCGTTCAAAAACACCCAGTTATGTTTTGTCAGTTTAAAAAAATCCAACAAACTTAACATTTTGTCCAAAAAAACTCAACTACCTTACACTTTTGTTCAATTCTAATTATGGTCAATGGGCTAATAAAAGTCAACAAATGACATGGCTTATGATGTGAAAATTAAATATCAGGAAAATAACTTGTAAAACCAATGAAGTTTCGAAACCATTAAAAAACCTCAATCAGTGACAATAAGTTTGTTGGGTTGTTTTAGACAAAAGGTTAAGCTTGTTGGACTTTTTTGAACAGACTAAACATGATTAGGGTTTTTGAACGGTTTCAAAAGTTCTTTGATCTTACAAGTCACTTTCTCGATATTTAGTTCCATATCATAAGCCATGTCATTCATTGGCTTTCATTAGCCGGTTGGCCCTAATGAAAATTGAACAAAAATGTAAGTTAGTTGAGCTTTTTTAGACAAATGTTAAGTTCGTTGGATTTAAACAGACAAAACATAATTGGGGTTTTTTGAAAGGTTTGAAAACTTCGTTGGGGTTATAAGTCATTTCCCTTAAATCTTTCGTAGGATGTTAGCTTAAACAAAATCAACACCTGGTTAAATATTTAGACGATCTAATATACCAAATTTACCTTAGATTTAATATATATTAGTTAACGTGTATTTAGAGTTTAATGTCAAATTTAAATAGTTCAAAATGTTAGAAAAAAGGGATGAATAGATTGCTTGGATTCTCTGAAAGTCGTGATTCACTATCAAATTGAAGTATTTCGATGGTATAGATCGAACACTCAATTGGATGAAATTCAGAGAATGAAATCTGAGAATGTATATGAAAATGTTCTTTAACATGTACCAGAATATTGACCAAAAAATGGATATATCAATCATGTCTGAAAACTGTCAACAGACAGTTACAAACTGTCATAAAACTACCAAACTGTCATTAAACGGATCTCAGGGAAAAAAGGGTCAACTTTCTAAAATTGGATTTTTGATGCAATTTTTAATATAGCAATCATGTCTGAAAATTGTCAACAAACAGTTACAAACTGTCATAAAACTACCAGCCAGGGGCTCTGCCCCTTGGACCCCGCCAGGGGCTGTCGCCCCTGGGACCCTGCTCTAAGGGGCGCTGCCCCGGACCCCCGTTCGTTTAGGGGCTTCGCCCCTAAATAACAATGTACTTTCAATCTTGAAAAACTTGAACAAGTGTGCACTCCTACACCATCCTACCTTGTTCAATATTCAACAAGATCGCTTTTGGTCAACAAATTTAATCCTATTACACTTAAATACTATTTGATGATATAAAATCACCAACACAAAATACAAATCTAATTTTACAAGTCCGCATATAATATTTAGCTTAGATATTATTCATATTAATCATAAGAATTTAGGGTTTAATATGAAATCTAAATCAATTCAAAGTACAAATTTAATTTTCATCATATGGAATAATCATCCTACAAGAAAGCTAGAAAACTGAATCTTAAAATATTGAACATAAGAAAACTAGAAAAGTGAATTTTACACATGGGATAACGACTTGAAAGGGTAACCAACTATACACTTTGTATATATTTGGTCATTTAACCTTTATTGGTGCATTGTTAACGCTTAAATTGTATTTTTTTTAAATCATACCATTATCACCTAAAATAACAGGTGAAACCTGTTTTGAGGGGTTTTAGTTCCACTTCCAATGGCATTTTTGATGTTCCTTACATTGGATGGAAAATCGAGAGCTTGTTTCCACCCGTTAGAAATGAATAATCAATCTTCTTCTATGTTCTTGATATCATAGGAAGCAATAAGATTAAACCTGTAAAGTTATTGTCACTGAAATCGTGGATCATGGCAGGGGAAAATCGGGAAATGGAAGACAGGTTTCTAATTGAAGGTGGGACATGAAGATGAACGCACAAACATATATGAAAATGAACTCGAAGCTGATGAAGACGAAGATGAACACACAAAAAGCCTAGGGTTTTCCGATTCTAATTTGTTGTTCTTGTTTGTATATTTGTGGTTATCATGTGTTGAACCCCATATTCTTAGCCTTGAATAAAAGTTCATCTGGAAATCGTTTCATCAACTGAAAATCGTGTTCTAATCATGTTATGGTGGTTTCATCAACTAAAAATTGCTTTTTGGGTTTATTGAACGCAACATTTCGAGTTCTAGGGTTTTTAGATGAAGAATCTACCGGAAGATGAAGAACAATTAGGAAGAGTTTCGTGAATGAAGATGAAATAATAAAACACAAACCCACAAAACAAGATGAATCTTCAAAACCAAATCAGAAAACGATTTTGAAATCGTGTTACTGTTCATTTTTTTCCTACAAATCCACGTTTCAATTCTTAAAAAAATATCGTATCAATGTTTTTTAATATAAACATGCGATTTGTTGAAGCAGATCTTCCCTTTTTATTCCAAAGTCGAGTGGTTCTTTGTTCCATATTTCCTTTTTTTTTTGTTCCAAAAGAGTGTATTGAGTTCTTCAATTTCAAGCTTTTCACATGAGCACACACTTGATGAGACAAATTTACAATTTTTTGAAGATTTTTATGGGTTTGAACTCCATTTTTAAATTATTCTAATACTTTCTTTATTACTTATTTTTCCTAATGTTTTGTTCAACAAAGCGTAAAAAGCAAAAAATGACATAAAAACGGATAATCAAGTCAAATGATACCCTGACATGAAGCTTGATATACTATTATCAGTAATGCACTCATATTTTTTAAATAAAGAAAAATTATAGTACTATGTGTAAAAGACTACAATTCCTTGATAATACCTATATAAAAAATTAGTGCTGTTTTTATATGATTCTAATACTTTCTTTATTACTTATTTTTCCTAATGTTTTGTTCAACAAAGTGTAAAAAGCAAAAAATGACATAAAAACAGATAATCAAGTCAAATGATACCCTGACATGAAGCTTGATATACTATTATCAGTAATGCGCTTAAAAGACTATAATTTCTTGATAATCCCTCTTCTAATAAAATAGTCATTTATGCTACGTGTCACTCTCCACTTTTTTCTTTTCAAAGTAAACTACCAAAAATGCCCCGGCTCTCTTTAAAACTCCCATATGATTCATTACTTTCTTTGAGCTTCTTAAATTTTGAATCAATTTCTCCGTCTTCTCTTTTTGTTTTCCAGACGAAACCCTAGCACCAAAGATCACCAATCTCCTCCTACATCAAAAAGCAAGAAGTGATAGCCGAAAAATAGGAAGAAAAAAAAAACACAGATTTTTCTTCGAACAGGCACCACCGAAATAATTTAGCTTACTGCCACGACCACTTTCATTTCTATAATCTACCATCGTCCTACTGTTTTCAGGTTTGATTTCACATTTTACATTAAAAATTTTGATTCTTTTCCCCTTGATTTTTTTTTTGGTTCGGTCTAAACTCCTTCTATATTGTTTGGTTATTCTCCCATTGATTTTTTAGCTGCTAAGGTGAAGGGTTTAATAATTTTGCATAGTTTTCTTATCAGTTTTGATACAATAGGGGTGCGCGACAGTTGTTTGACGAAATGTCCGTTGGGGCCAAGGTATTTTTTTTGTTTGCACTGATTTCTCATATATTTTCTGTGTTCACAACTTGGCATTTTTGGGTTTCTCGGGGTCCAATATTATCTCCAAGTTTCAAACTATTGGCATGAAGATGGAGGCAAAGAAGCATCAGGAAGAAGTAAGATACCTACCACAGAGTATCTACCGTAAAAAAAACTTACTCAAACATTTTTGTATCTAAGGCTATGTGGAGTGGTCACTACAAACTCACCGGAAAAGTGGTGTCACCTCTGCGCCACGTCACCTTCACCACCAACCCACTCCACTATGGAAATGGTCACCACTAACAACATTTACTTTTATTATTATTATTATTATTATTATTATTATTATTATTATTTTAACATTTTGTTAAATAAATAACATAATTTTTAAAAAAGGCAAGTTTTTCTATTTTTTATAACACTATATGAAATAAAAAAACATAATTTATAAGATAAATAAATTTTTTGAAAATACAAAAAAAAAAAAAA
This sequence comes from Lactuca saligna, assembly GCF_052625555.1. Classification (NCBI taxonomy): domain Eukaryota; kingdom Viridiplantae; phylum Streptophyta; class Magnoliopsida; order Asterales; family Asteraceae; genus Lactuca; species Lactuca saligna. The sequence continues at coordinate 21,894,255 of NC_136421.1, read as the reverse complement.
AAAACTTTTCATTAATTAAAAACATAGAAATTTAAAACCTAAAATTACTAAAACACACATAAAACCTAACAAATCAACTACTACACTACTTAATTTAAAAAAAAAAGTAAAACATAAAAACCGTAGAAGAGTACTACTCGTCGTCATCATCATCATCCTCATCTGCCTCGTCGTCACCGTCTGCATTCTCGTCGTAATCATCACTCTCATCCTCTTTGTCTTAATCGTCATTTCCCCGTTGGTGTTGTCTCTCCCATATGTGCTCGGTCAAATCGTGTCGTAGATTGTGATGTGTTTCACGATTTTGTATTTCCAAAACCCTAGAGAAGTATGTCGGGCTGCCAACTTGTATTATTGCAGGTGGGTTAAGTGCATCGTTGTCGGTATATGAACAAATAGCTCTGCCCTCTTCTTCTATTATCATGTTATGTAAAATCACACAGGCAGTCAACAATGTCGTTAGTTTTGCCCTATCCCATGTTTGTGCTGGATGCTTGATTATGTGTCATCTTTGTTTTAGGAATCCAAACGCTCTTTCAACGCCCTTCCGTGCAGATTCCTGTGCTAACTTGAACAATTTTTGTTTCTCATCGGCTGGAAACGAAAAAGACTTAACAAATGTAGCATACTCTGGATATATCCCATCACTTAGGTAATATCCATACTTGTATTCATTTCCATTCACAACATATGACATATTTGGTGCTTTACCCTGCAAAATATCGTTAAATATCGGAGACGCGTGAAGCAGATTCAGGTCATTGTTTGACCCCGCCATACCAAAGAATGCATGCCAAAACCATAGGTCGTTTGAAACAGCCGCCTCCAGTATAACAGTCGGGACCCCATGATCTCCTTGTGTGAATTGACCACACCATGCATTGGGACAATTTGCCCACTCCCAATGTGTACAATCAATACTACCAAGCATCCCTGGAAAACCATGTTTAGCTTCATGCGCGGCATACAACTGTTCGACATCACTTTTAGTCGGATGTCGCAGGTATATATGTCACGGTAAAGCTCTATAACATACTCACTAAAAAGATATGTACAATCTCGACCCATCCTCTCAGACATTTTCAGATACTCATCTGATGCGTCTGTGCTTATACCATATCCCAATTGTCTAAGAGCGGTCGTACATTTTTGTATTGTGGTAAAACCACGTTTACCTCTAGCATCCCAACGTAATTGGAAAAACTCATAATTACGTTCCAAATCTGAAGCTATACGTAAAAATAATTTTCTACCAATACGAAACGGTCTTCGAATTTCGAAAGGTCATAAAGACTATCAGGGGCAAAATAATCACGTACCAAAAGTTCATGTGCCACCTCTCGATCCCGATTGATATATTTTCTATGTTTCTTCTCGCGATGTGAAGTTTCGCCTCTCTGACGAATCACGTCATGTGCCGCAGACAATAGTGTGTGCAAAACCAAATTGTCATCCGAATCGCTATCCATTTTTTGGTTGAATTTGTATGTTTGATTTGAGAGAATTTGTATGAATGTTTTAAAACAATTATGTATAAGTGGATGTATATATAGATAGAGAAAGTAAATTAAAGGAAAAAAGTTTTTTTTTATTTAATGACCCAACGGTTGAGAAATTAAATAGCCAATCAATGTACACGTCTTCGTCCGTCCTGGGAGCCACGCTACGACCAACCCACTGAACCCAGGGGTGGTGTTCACGCGTGGAGAGACCCTCCACGTAAGCATTTCACGCTTGGAGATCTCTCCACTCCTGATAGCCTAACACCAATTTCACTTTTTTTAATGGATCTACATTTATTGTAACAAATGACAATATGTATTTTTTGGAAACGACAACTTTTATAAAAAGAACCCACGACTAGCAAGAAACTAGCCAAGGAACAAACCAATAGAAAAGAACATTAACAAATACAAAAGAACAACAAATGACAATTAAAGACATCCCCCAAACGGATCTGCTGACCATGCTTCCCAAGTGCACATTACTTGTTTACCCCTGCATTTTAACCAGAAATACACCATTGATTTTACGGCTTCAACACCAGTTGCTGGCTTTGCGAATACTCCTTTAAACACACGATCATTCCTGAGTCTCCATAAGTTCCAGATAAGTCTGTGACATATGGTGACGAATCTCTTTCTCATCTTCAAATTTCACCCCCATCCGTTTGCATATTCCAACAGTTCACCCATAGAGGTGAATGAGTTATGTTGCACACCACACCAAGAAAGGATTTTATCAAGAACAGAACAAGAAAATGGGCATAGAAGTAGTATATGATCTGCACACTCGGATTCATTGATGCATGCACCGCATGTAATCGTCGTGAGGTCAATACCACGAGATCGTAACGCCACCGCTAAAGGGATCTTCTTTTGTAATGCCCGCCAAATAAATCAATTGACTTTATTAGGAGATACCTTATTCCATTTGAAGACAAAGCTGGTTGAGGCACAAGAGGGGGATGGGACAATTTTGATGCAATCTTTTTTCGCATGTTATTTACCGAGAATGTCCCACTATTATCTAGGATACATCGCCATTCATCCTCACCTGGTACCAACCTAACTAGATCAAGATCCCTATGTAAATTGATCAGGTTGTTGGATTCAACTGTGTCTTCTACTCGAATAGACCAGTGTCCTTCAAAAGTACCCTAAAAAAATCTATCTGTGTCACACCCCAAAACCGGAACAGTGAAATACTGAATTTGATTATTAAAGGGAGCAAGAGAAGTCAGGGAAATAACATATGCCTCAACAGTGAGGACTGCTGACTAAGGCAAAGGAATCATAGACTCCAGGAGAGTATCAAACGAATGACACGCTTGGTTTCGTCTAACAAATGGAGACACAGACCCCAGAAGTTACCAAATGAAGGTACAAATGGTAAGGTCTAAAACAGTGAATACGGACCGCAGACAGTATCAAATGAAAGATACATCTTGCAAGGTCAAAATAGAGAATACAGACCGCAGACAGTATCAAATGAAAGATACATCTTGCAAGGTCAAAATAGAGAATACATACCACAGACAGTATCAAATGAAAGATACATCTTGCAAGGTCAAAATAGAGAATACAGACCGCAGACAGTATCAAATGAAAGATACATCTTGCAAGGTCAAAACAGTGTGACTCTGAAAATGAGTTACCAGCATACAGTGTAAATTGCCGGTGAAATATCGTTACCTTAAGGCCATGAATTATAAGGCAACCTGGGATACTCGTAACCATACTAACCGACACTAGAGTACCTGACGCCCTACAAGCGTCTATAAAATATGACATTTGTCACCCCTTGGCTTGGTGGGTCGTGGACTGTAGCTAGCAGTCAGGGTGCGGGGGTGTCAATCCCATATAGATCTATACACACAATGTCCGCTCTCTCTACAGGAGACTCTGGTTACCAACTAGACGACGGAGAAGGCCGTGGCCCGAAGATGCATCCCAATTAGTGGGTAGTGGGTTTCATATGTAAGTGCTGAACTAGGGGTAGAGACTCATAACTGGACTGACTAATGAAAACCTATATGTCTATACTCGTATACATAACATATAACAAATGAACCAAACGACCTTCGGATGGCCATCCGATCCCACCAGACCACATCTCAACGAAGAAAATGAAATAGGGCGGACAAACCTTCATAAGTCCTTCAATAATTATATATATGCACCTATACAAGCACAGACATACATCTAACTACGACTGAGTGTGTAATAAGTGGAAACACATCGTGATGTATAACTGAGTCGTGGTGTATAAACATATAGTGTTGAATAACTGAATCATAAAGTGTGGATGAATAGTGTGGAACAACTTAATCATAAAGTGTGAACGAATAGTGTGGAACAACTGAATCATAAAGCGTGAACGAATAGTGTGGAACAACCAAATCGTACAGTGTAGACAAACAGTGTGGGATAATCGAATCGTGAGGTATAAGTGTTACCAAATATAAGCGTATCACAAAGTGGAGACGTTATCAAGTAGGAGTTTAAACTAAGTAAAAGCGAAACAACAGCATCTAACAAGCAAGAGTATACGACATGAAAGAGAACTTTGATGAAAACCTTGGAAAAAACCTTTATACTTAAGAAAGTCACAACTTGGCATTCTTTGATAAAATAAGTTTGAAAACCTTTAGAAATTATTTGGAACCTTTCATAAACCAGATTAAAGTGAACTTTGATAAAACAGTATAAGTAAGAGTGATGAGCAAGTGAAAACATTTTAGAAAACCATTTATAGCATCCTACTCGGTAAAACAGTTTACAGTGTGGTAAATTCTTGTGCATGCGGGTTATCAATCACATGTGATTGGTATGATAACTGGCATGTTTAACTTGTATTCCCCCCCCCCCTCTATAAAACATGTAAAAACATTTAAAAGGTTCATTCAGGGGAATGAACTCACCTGGTGTAAGTAGGTCCGACGGAGGTGCCAGTTGGGTGTTCGATGTAACGTAAAGACTCGAACACACTCAATGACCTATTTAACATATGATAACATATGTTCACATACAATTAGTATATTTAATACTAATTAAACATGTATACGCACTCAAAGGAGCGGAAAACACTTTGGTTAAGTGTTTGGGGTGTCCCGGGTAGCGTCTAAAGGTGTGTATGGCTTAGGAATGGAGTTTACTCTCCGAGAGTAAACTCCCAAAGCTTAGTTTATGGCCCAGGGACATCTCACCATGATTTTACGGCCATAAACTCATGGTGAGGGGTTCTAGTGTGTTTTAAGGCTTCTAACTTGTTCATGGAATTATTCTAGGTCCAAAACTATATAGTATGAATGAGTTTAAGGTCTTTAAGGGGATCTTTAGGGAGTTTACGGCCCATGAACCATCCCTAAGGGAGTTCACAGCCGTGAACTCTCATTTGTTGAGTTTATTGAAGTTTCAAGCCCTTAATACCCTCCTAGTAATTTATAATGAAGTGTGAGGCCATTTGGGGGATTTAAAACTATCATTTTAGCATGTTTGAGGGTGTTTACGACCTTGACACATGTCCGGGCCATAAAATCCTTTTATCCCCTTAAATCCTTGTGTTTAAATGATCTAAACCCAAAATAGCAATCCCCTAATTCATGTATTAAGCCTAAGGGTGGTTTGGGAGTGTTTTTGGGGCATTTTAACAAGGTTTAGAGGTGTTTACGGCCTTGGCATATGCCTGGGCCGTAAACTCTCTTTTATGCCTCAAAATGATTGTTTTAATTGATCAAACACTCCTAGGCTAAATCCTCAATTTATTTCCAAGCTTTTAGGGACAAATTAGGGTCTTTTTGGCCTCAATTAAGGTGTTTACGGCCTAAGGAGGATCTTAGGCTGTGAACTCCTTTTCAACAGCTTCAATGGTTGAATTTTAAGCTATAATCACGAGTCATAATGTTTAGAACAAGCTAGGGTAAGTGGACTTACAATTTGGAAGCGTTTGGTTGCGAATTCGGGTCAAAAACGAGTCTAGAGAGAGAGTATAGAGACAGAGGGTGGAAAAGGCTCAAATGGAGTTTACTCCCCCTTATATATGGGTGGGAGTTGGAGCTCAGTGATATTCTACCCGATATTGTCGTTTAACGGGGATTTTGGTCGCACCCGATTTAACGGTCAAATTTTGACTTGGTTGTGACTAGACATTTTTAAGGGCATTATGTGGGTGTTTCTAATTTGTTTCGACCCTTACCAAGTCATTATAAAAGTCCCCATATAATTAACCTCTTCCAAAAGGTTAACGGACAGTTAAATAAAACGAAGCTTTTAACGGAAAAAGGTTAAAACTGACGGAATAGATTTCGGGTTGTCACAATCTGCCATTAAACAGTTCTTTCTTGATTCAAGCTCAAACAGTAATGGGTACTTGCCTTTTAAGGGCATCGTACCTAGACATCTATCGAACCAGAACAAAGAGTTTTCACGTGATTTTATGTGCACTTTAAAGATGACTTCAATCTCTAACCCATGTTTTTTGAGATCAGACGTTGCTGCAGCAATATTCTTCCAAACACCAGGAACGTTCCTGCTTGATAGATAGTCATGTGGTTTGTTATGGATATTATGAATCCCTTTTATAGTGCAACTCCAGATCGAATTTTTTTCCACTTTCAGTCTCCACCACTACTTGACTAATAAGCTTGTATTTAGGGTACAAATTGATCCCACGCCTAGACCACCCTTAGATTTAAGGGCCATAATTTTATCCCACGACACCCAATAGATCTTCCTATTATTTTCATCACTACCCCATAAAAAGCTTCGGTGAATCTTCTCCAAAGCCTCAGTGACTGCCATCGGTTCCCTAAACAAAGAGAATAAATAGGTCGGGAGATTCCCCAAAACTGAGGTAATTAGGGTCAACCGCCCACCGAAAGACAACGCCTTTGCTTTCCAGGCTGAAACTTTTGACTAAAATTTATCTAGAATCGGTTTCCAATTTTTTTATTAAGTTCATATTTGCACCCACCGTCTGTAACGATCGTTTTCTGAGGTATAAATTTATTTAATTCTCAAGTTTTATTTTGGGCTACAATAGATTTAATTATGAGAGTGGGCCTTTTATTGGGCCAAGTTATAGCCTACCCATAAGCTGTACGTGGGGCGTAACCCGTTGTACGCTGGGTGTAAGGACTAAATGAAACGCGAGGAGGAGAGGCGTACGCGCAACGTACCATAGTGTACGCCCAACATACGCGGCCAAAGGAAAATCCCTAATTTTAGGGTTTGAGACGTATTTAAACCCCATTATAGCCTCCCATTTGGCCTCCTCACTTATTATTCACCCCATAGAAACCCTAGTTCGTCCCCTTTGCTCCTTGCTTGTGTGTGTTTGATATTTGAGCTCTTTGTGAAGAAGAAGAAGAAGAAGAAGAGAAGTGGAAGAAGGAGAACTTGAGTACCTTGAGCTCATAGATCTGGGATCATTCCTTCATTTGGCCTTCAAAAGAGGTATAAAGCTTTCAAATTTCCTCTTGTGAGTTTAGATCTAGGAGTTTTTGGAATTTTGGACCTTTTAGGTCCAAAGGAGGGACCTTTATCTTACAACTTCGTTTTTGGAGCTTGGGATTGCTATCCTTGAAGCTCGAGTGTCCCCATAGCAGTAAAGTTTCGATCTTTGAGGCTTATTTGGAACCATACATGAGATCTAGTTGGTTTTATGGAAGTAGAATGTTATTTGTGAGAGTTTGAGCCTTTATGAGACTTGTAAACCATCAAGTAAGCAGCTTTATGGCTTAAGTCATTGAATAAGCTTAGGATCCGGATTTGTAGCTTCTAGATCGGATTATTAAGCACTTAATGAGATGTTGGCTTAACAGGGTTGTACGCTGGGCATACAAGGAAGTACGCGCCGCGTACAGGCCACCAGCCATTACGCTTAGCATACCTTGGTGTACGCCCCGCGTACGCTACCAGTTTGGGCTTCGAGTGTTGGGCCTCGGTGTGGGTTGGGTTTCAGGCTTAGGGTCCTTGGGCCTTTATGGCCCATCAGAATTCAGATGCTAAGGACCAAGGATTTGGTATTGGGCTTGAGTAAGGCCCAATAAAAGGATTCTAGGCCCAATATAGCAAATTGGGCCATTAGTGAGCCTATAGTGGGGCCATAGATGGACTTAGAAGGAATTGAGGTTTTGGGCCATGTTGTGTCCCACACCATAGTAGGGGTAAAATGGTCATTTTACCCATAGAAGAATCCTTATTCTGATTTAGTATTTATTTCCCATTATAGCTGGGAAGCAGCCGTCAGGGATTTCTCATTCAGGATTTCAGCAGTCAGCATCACGAGGTGAGTTTTCTTCCAGTAGGAACGAGTCTAAGGCCATAATGCCGGCCCGTTTAACTAGCAGTAGTTTTTGGACTTCGATCCAATGCAGTAGTCAGGATGTCTGATGCCTTTGTGGCTCAGATAGGGTTTATGTATTATGTGTTCCGGGCTACGGCCCGATGCAATATGCATTTTATGTGTTTATGCTAGTTGATATGTTTATGCTATGCTATGTTATCCTCAGTCAGTTTCCAGATTTCGGTCTGATGCAGTTAGTTCCGGACTTCGGTCTGATGCAGGGGACAAGGTCCGAGTCAGTTCCGGACTTTGGTCCGATGCAGTTTCCGGACTTCGGTCCGATGCAGAGGGCAAGGCCCTGGTTAGTTCCGGACTTCGGTTCGATGCAGTTTCCGAACTTCAGTCTGGTGCAGTGGGAAAGGCCCAGTATGTGTTTATATGTTATTGTATGGTACGTGGTAGTTTGGGGGAGCTCACTAAGCTTTGTGCTTACAGTTTTAGTTTTGGTTTCAGGTACTTTCGCAATTAAAGGGAAGAGCTTGGGTTGATGGCATCGCACACACCACATCTTCAGTTTGTCCTGGGAGTTGTTTTTAGCTTTTCATAGATGTGATTTGATACAGTCTTGATACAGTTTCCTCGTAATACTTTGCTATTGTTTTGAGATATTGACGTACGAGTTTTACTTTATGATATTAACATGGTGTTTTTAGTAATTAATAAACAAAAATTTTTGGGTCGTATTTTGGGATGCTACACTGGCACACCAAGATAATTGAATGGGAATGTGCCCGCTTCACAACCAAGGATGCTAGCCCAATTTGCGGACACACGATCCGAATCCCCGATCCCAAATACCCTAGATTTGTTGAAATTGACTTTGAGACCTGAGGAGGCGTTGAAGCATTTGAGGGTCCGTGATAAATTTTTAACATTGGTTCTAAATCATTCACCGACAAATAAGGCGTCGTCCACATAGAAAAGATGTGATAAAATGGGACCGTTGTTTGGGATTTGAATACCTTTGAAGATTCCTTTGTCTCTAGCCACCTCCAATGCAACATTGAGACCTTCCATTGCTATGATGAAAAGAAATGGGGACAATGGATCGCCTTGTCTTGCTCCTTTAGAAACTTCGAATTCTTCTGTGGGAGATCCATTTATAATTACCGAGGTACGTGCAGAAGTAAGACACCCGTGGATCCATGATCGCCACTTGCTGCCAAAACCCATTTGGGCGAGAATCGAGTCAAGGTACTACCAGTTTAAAGATTCGAATGCCTTATCAAAGTCTACTTTGAACATCAACACCTTTTTTGCACTTTCTTAACCCATGACAACAACTCATTTATCACCAAGGGTCCATCAAGAATACTTCTACCTCCCACATATGCGGATTACACATCACCTATGTGTCACACCCCAAAACCAGGAACGGCGGAAACGTTCTGGGGCGGAGGACGTCATGTATAATATCAACAACAATGTAAAGTAGTAAACAAGCAACAACATCATCCATTGCATTAATAATATAATTATTATACAAATGTGTTCTGTCAAATTTTGATAAACACTAAAGCATAAATAAAAATGAAAGATAAGTCTTGAACAAGCTCCATCTTCCTTTCTTCTTGCATCGGTACCTGTCTATGACGACCTGAGGATACAAGTAATTTTGAAAGCGAGTATCAGGTTTGAAGCTGGTGAGATCATAAGTATTAATGTGTCTTAATTTGTAAAACTTATAATTTTTAAGACCTGACATTGTTTTGAAAGAAAGCTCGAATAAGTATGAAAATGTTTGTAGAATAACTGTAAATGTTTGAAAAACCCTAGAATCCCTATGATTCCTATTAGTAACAAATAGAGTCTTCTACCAAGACTTGACTGTTCTCAATGTAATCTTCTACCAAGACCTAACTGTTCTGAATGTAGTCTTCTACCAAGACCTAACTGTTTTGATTATAGTCTTCTACCAAGACCTAACTGTGTTACTATTATTATCATTATAAGAATTTGTATCCTTTGGTACTAAGATACTTACATATAATTCACCTTATTGGTCATGTGAATGAGTCACAAAATAAAGGCAATAATACAACTAACCTGAATATTACCCTTTGGTACTAGGGTAACTATCATTGTTAACTTTAAGACATCCGTAGACGTACTCTTACCTCTGTTGCTAACAGCTGGGTATAGGAATAGTTAATCCCTTAATCGTATACCTGTAATGGTACCAACCGTTGACATCGTGGATGTACTTTCACCTCTGTGGCTAACAGAGATTTTAGGAATGGTCAATCCCACAACTGTATCCTTGGGTACTAGGATAATAAACCCAATCTATCTCGTCGGTTATGTGATTGAAATCACAAGGTAAAGATAAGAATGAGGGTTTTGATAACAGAGTCGATACATATAAAATGTAATAGGACTCCTCTTGATATATCTATGTAACAGTGCTCTTATAAGTATGATCATGTAAAAGTAAACATGTATATGTACCTATGTAAATGTGCTCATGTAATTGTAATCATGTAAAAGTAATCATGTATATGTACTTATGTAAAAGTGCTAGCTGTAATGTGTGTTCTCTCTATCTAGCAAGTATATTAATGTACTGTAATGTTCTAGAAGGTATTGACTCATGAATGAACTGACTCATTTATATGATATCTCGTTCTAGTAATTGTTCTAGCATCTTCCTGAACTACCCATATGGTAGCTTTCTAGTAATCTAAATGGTACGTATGGACATGGATGTATACCCTTGCTACCCAAGGGCATAGGATGAACTGGAAGGACCTTTTATGACTATATATGTGTACATGATATATAACTAATATTTAAACGACCTTCGGACGAATACCCAAAATCCCACCAGACCACATCTCAAGGCGCGAAAAGGAAATAGGGTGGATAGCCTTCCTAAGTCTTTTAAACATTTCTTATATAAGTATACATATAGAGGCATGCAATTTATAATATAAAAGCATAAATAAGATTTGTAAGACATTTGAAATATAAGTATTATTTTAAGAAAAGATCGACTTGGTGTCAATCTATAAAACAATTTGAAGGCATAAGTTTAATAAAACAGTTTAAGTATAAGGAAACATTTGTTTGAAACACGGTTGTAAATAAGTTTGAAAGGAAATGTACGGAGTAAGGTGTACAGTGTAAAAAGGAGTTTAAAACATATAAAATGTTATAAAAAGTCATTTGAAGGAAACTGTTTGGTAAAACGGCTAATGAGTAGCCAAATCATTTGATTGTTGTATATTAATCACATGTGATTGATGTAATAAGTAATATAATCCTACTTGCTAATCACATGTGATTGACATAATAAGTAGCATGATTCTACTTGTATCCCCCCCCCCCATAAAACATTTAAAAAGAGTTTAAAACATTAGTTAAGGGGTATGAACTCACCTGCAGTAAGTGACTGGAATTGCACGGGCTGTTATCGTACGGAAGGATCGGACAAGTGCTTGGTGTCAAGTGGAGACTTAGACACACACAATGATCCTAATTACATATGAAGACATATGTATATGAATAATTAGAGATTTAATCACTAATCATACAAGTATAAACATTTAAGCGCGAGGACAACACTTTTGGTCAAGTGCTAGGAGGCTAATGGGTTGCAACAAAGGAGTGCAATGCCCCTAATGGAAGTTTAAGGTCAAAAGACCATATTCATTAGAGTTTACGGCCCAGGGGAGCAAGCTCTTGGCCGTAAACTCTCAAACAAGTCATGAAATGGAGTTTAGAAGTACTACAACCTTATAGGGGAATTGTTTCAAGGCATATACAAGTGTTTGGGCACCATATTGACTCCTTTGGGGAGTTTACGACCCAAAGACCCTTTTCGCTTGGAGTTTACGGCCGTAAACTCCCTTGGGAGGGTGATTATGGTGCCTTCGAGTCTCTCAAATAACCAAGAACAATTCTAAGCTTTTGTACTTGGCCTTAAGAGGATTTATGGCACCATTTGGTACCATTTCTTGGAGTTTACGGCCATAGAACATCTTGGGCCGTAAACTCCCTCAAACATGGGGTTCTAAATGTTTTAGATAGTCCATAACTCATCTAGGTACTTGTCAAAATTGTCTCTTGGCCTTAGGAAGTGTTTAGGGTGTCATTTGACCCCTTTATGGGAGTTTACGCCCCAAGAACCATTCTTGGCCGTAAACTCTTCAATACTTGTTCTTTTCTTATGTTTCCTAGGTCCTAAACACATTAAGGTAATTGCCAAAAATAGAGTCCAAGCCTTTGGGGGTGATTAGGGCACTTTTAGCCCTTGAAAAAGGGGTTTACGGCCCAAGAGCTTTTCTTGGCCGTAAACTCCTAGAACTTTATGATTTTGAAGTGTTTCTAGCCTCTAATGTTCATACATAAAGTCCTTAGTTAGATGCCTACCACGGAAATGGGACTAGGTGACCTTTAGGCTTGATTTTGGAGTTTACTCCCCAAGAACGTTCTTGGGCGGTAAACTCCCGGATCTTGTGTTTTGGACATGTAAATAATGTTATTAAGCATATAACAAGTATTAAAACACATCTAGGGAAGTAGACTCACAATCTGGGATGAAAACCCGAAGATCCGTGAGAGAGAAATGGGCTTTTCTCTAAATGGAATTCAACTAATGAACCAATTTGGTTCAGAATTCTATTTATAGTCCTGAGATTTTGGGCAGAAAATATTTCAAATCTCGGAATGGATTCTAATGATTCTAGGGTAATGGAATTTACAATGTTGGACAAAATCCTAGTGCAACCACTCTCCTAATACTCCTTTTTGGTGTAAAACCCTAAAACTGCCAAACTTATATTCTAAGTCTGAATTTTCATTGTAACTGCTCTACTTCTATTGGATTGAAATGGTTTGATTAGAATGGGAAATTTCAGGTTGTCACATCATCCCCCTGTTAAAGGTAATTTCGTCCCGAAATTAGAATTTAGGCAAGGAAGTATGCGCAAATGATCGAGACGTGAGGAGAAAACTTCCTAATTGATGGGTTCTAGCGCACTTAAGTGAAATCGGGCTCTCGGTTGGCATTCCAATGAACCTTCACTAACTGGCGACGATGTTGCTTCGTCCGCTTGACCTCTCGGTCGAGGGTCACCACGGTTCTAATACGAAGGTGAGGATCTCGATGAGTGGACTTGCAAGAGTCCTAACGGAAAGGTATAGTTTCACGATCGAGATGCGAAGAGTAGAAAGTATGTTACTGAGTTCGCGGAGTAGATCTAGTTTGTGCGAGGCACAGGACCGATTCTGATAAGAATCTCGGAGGTCCTGTCTAACTTGGATTTAGCTTTCCACGCTTTACGAAGCGTATAAAGCCATTCCCAGAGTGAGTTATTCTAAAGAACTTGGTCACTCACTTGGAATCTCAAAGGTTCCTTTTCTTGAGTAACTTCCCAGTCAAGGCCACCCCTTGCTGGGTCAAAGTCGTACGAGTTTCTGTAGTTTGCGAGGAGTTCTGAATGAACTAAGGCGGTAGGTCGGTAAGACCTAGAGTTTGGAGAAGGAATGTCGGCGTCTCTGATGTCGATACATGCTCAGCGGTTTTGACAAATCGAAAGAGTACTCAAAATTTCCCACACTACTAATAGCGGGTCTTAGAAATTTGACTCTTCAATTTCAAAACTCGTGCTTTGAGAACATCGTTAAAAGTTTCTCTGGAGGAGATGTTTTCCCATGGGTTCCTTCTTACTACAGGGGTAGATAAGTAAGTCATTACAAGGAGAAATGACGAACTGATCCAGGTAAGAAAGACGTACCCTACTCATTTAGCTTATAAAAGCTATGGGCGCATTGGTCCTATCCGAAGGGTATCACTACGGACTTGAAGTGTCCGTATCGAGTTCAGGAGATAGTCTTCCGGACATCTTTCCCTAACACTCGAACTGGTGATATTCGGATCCCGGATCCATTCCTGGAAGTAGTTTCTTTCTTTGCGTTTGCTCAACCATTTTGTCTACGCGCGGCAGAGATAACGATTTCTAATGAAAAATCTCGACGGAGTCCTCAATAACCGAGGCACATGCAATGCGATCCGTCGATATCTGGAAGAATATGACCGAGGTTCTCTAGGGTGAGAAACCTAGTCTTCTAATTCTATTTATGTGTAGTTCGCTAAGTTGTCCAAACTGTTCTTGTATCTCCGTGGGTGTTTAAACTATAGGGCGACCTATTTTAGGGAGTCGTACTGGGTTCTATGCTTGTTCTCATGACAATGTGATTACTCGTACTTAGGCAGTTCTCCCTCCTGAAGTTCATATTAGAATTCATACCTAGTTTCACAGTCACCCTTTCGTGTATACGAGTCATATATAATTAAGGTTTAAAAGGTAGTCGAATAACTGGTTCTTCTTTAAGTTCACATCCCATCGGGGAAAAAGAATTTAAAGTGGAATCATCAATTCTAAACCTGTAGAACCTTGATTATATATCACTCTTATGCATACATTCTTCAGTGATAGATCAACCGCATGAATCCCTGGATTAAACTTGACGTACTGCACGAGTGGTACTTCGGGGATTTCTTTGGAAAGAAAATAACTAATAGGTACTCCTGGCACGAGTACCTCGGCGTTCTGATGTGACGGTTTCGCTGGAAAAGTGATCTAGAAGAAAGAGGTGTACGTATGAAGCTGTTTTCGTGAGGATCAAATTGAATTGAGTCGTATGATAATGTCGAAATCATACAGAAACTTAAAGACATTAGATTTGAACATAAGACGTTTACAGACAAAACACAACCGTGCAACCATGAACAGAGTTACAGTACTTTAGGTTTACCACAAGACTATTGCTGCGAATAAGGTATACTACAAAAGACAAGTATAAGCAGCACGAGAGTCCTTATACAGATAGGATCTTGCAAAAGGTAAGACTCTAGTTGCACTAGTTCTAGATAGTTTATAAGTCTGTTACAACGAAACGCCTAATTTATATATAACGTGGTTCCGGAGCAGGCTCTCCTGCAGCTGTGATCCTGAGAATTCTCCCATCTTCGCTAGAGTTCTTTGCTATCGGGTAATCTTTCTTGAAGTGCCCTATTTCCCCGCATTGGTGGCATGCCTGGGTAGTACTAGCTTTGGCGACAGGATTGCGGTGTTTAGCCAAAGTTATGTGGACACGAGTGCCTTCCTTGTTACTCCACCTTGGAAATTGTTTCTTAAATCGTTCTGCACTATAACTCGTCTTGCGCGCAGGGTCAGTCTCGATGAAAGGGACTTGAGTGATGGGTCGTTTCGGTGCTCCACAGTCACGAGCATGATGCCCTATGTTTAGGCAATTGCAACATTGCATCTCATGGCAAGTCCCATGATGATCGAAACTACATTTATCACACTTAGGGAGTTTTCCCTCATATGGCCTGCTCGGTACGGGAACGGAATGGGTTTCCACTTGCTGCTGTTGTATAGCCAGCTTTTGGGCTCTCTTGCGTTCCTTCCGGGCTTGACGCTTTCGTTTCTTGTTCTCTGCTTTCTGGCTTTGCGAGCCTGTGACTGTTACTGTTTGGTGACTTCCTGGATGGATATCACGGTTGGGAACTTCATTCCCATCAGCAGTATCGACTGTGCTGCTAGCGCTACGGTGCGCAATGACCGCGGTTACGGCAGCCACTACAACAGCTGTTAATTTCGTTTGAAAGGTAGCGGCGTCCATCGAAAAAGTAGAGGTCTCGTTGCTTGGCTGGTTGTTTCCGGATGACGACATGATTCTGTTAACATGAAAGAATAAAGATTTTGTGAGCGATTCTGGTTGACCCTGATGTACTTAGATTGTTCATGTAAAGAGTAGAAGTATGTTCGTAGAATGGTCTCAAGACGTTTGTCGTTCGAGCTGAGGTATAGTGGGTTAGTGAATAACAATATCCAACCACTGAAAGAGACTTGGAAGTGTCTCCGGAGATAAGTCGCTATAGTCCAATGATTTGACTAAAGCATGATTCAGATAGACTCTTATGAATGAATGACAAGAGTACTCGAATGAAGAATGACACAGAAGTTAGCCAGTTGTCAATATCTGTGATATTCACGATGTAAAGATTCTGGAAAATGACCTTATGAAGGTCTTACATCATATCCAGAGAAGATAGTCTTGATAACATAAAGACCTAACTAAAGTACTTACGGTACATGATAATTTCATAGAAAATGCCACATCGGACATAGACAGAAAACACGATTCCTTTTTATAAGGAAAAATTAAAGTAACGGGTCTACTACTGGCAACGGTCATCCCTCTGGTGAACTCGTAGTTCAACTAATTGACGTTCCATGTCAAGTAGGTGTCTTTCATGCATCATCTGGCATACCCGGAGCTCTATGACTGCGGCTCGTGATTCGGCCAGTGCTTGCAGCAGGGTTTCCTGGTTTCTCTCTGATCTCTCGTGTGCATCTTCTTGACGAATGGTGTGGAGGGTATGCATTCTAGCATAGGTGACAACTTCTGTAATCTGATGTAGGGTTGTCCTGCCTTGAATCTCATTTCGGGCCACTCTGCGAACCAAGATTGGCAAGAGTATATCTGCTAAGCCCTCATTGCTCAAGTCGTAAAAACTTCGGTCGCCATCAAATAGCATAGGCTGATCTTGTCCTTGGCTCCATATTTCCAAGCATTCCACTCTCTCAGGGTCGGGCCATGAAAAGCCGGACGAGGGTTAGGAATTGGAAAGGGAGCTGCTCGGGGTAGGTTTTCAAACTCTGGTTCGGAGTTAGCATCAGACGAAAGGTCTTCATCATAACCAACCAGCTATGACTTCATTCGGAAGATACTGTTTGTCAAGGGGATGGAGTCCAGTTATGATTTCTTTGCGAGAATTTAGGGTAAGAGAATAATTATTAGACAAACTATCTAGATAATTATTTAGAAAATCTTCATTAGTTACATCGCTATTTGTGAAGTGCATACCAGCTATGTGTAATCTAAACAGGATAGACCTTCGAATAAGTGACCTTAATTCCAAATTCACACAGAATAGGGGTAAGGCAAAATTATCACTGATTCTAAGTCTATAACATCCTAATTACATGTAGCCTTAGTGTATCCACTTAGCAACTATCAACTTAGTAATGAAGATCCCGTTTTAATTCTCAAGTATAAAGTACTTATAGTAACACCAAATACACCTATAGTATTTTAAATTTATTGTTATGTTCTATTGTTCTCATTGTGGTAGGGTTGGTAAGATTTTAGCATTGTTGCAACCACACACTTAAACTTAGGCACATGCTAGTCAACCCTCGGATAATATAGGCGATCAGGCTATATCTTCCCAGTTTTGACCATATGTCTCTAAGCCCACTTGTGTTGTCCAACAATCGTAATTCTTTTGTACTGTCCTAGTGACACTGATTTTAGTATGAATGCAGCACGTATACCTACTTAAATATTTTACTATTTAAAGTATAAACTCTTGGTCAGAGTATATATATATTTTTTTTATCCCTTATGTATTTATAGTTAGTATATCTTTTATGGGTTGATATACTTAATTCACTATAAACAATGCTCTGATACCAATCTGTCGCACCCCAAAACCAGGAACAGCGGAAACGTTCTGGGGCGGAGGACGTCATGTATAATATCAACAACAATGTAAAGTAGTAAACAAGCAACAACATCATCCATTGCATTAATAATATAATTATTATACAAATGTGTTCTGTCAAATTTTGATAAACACTAAAGCAAAAATCAAAATGAAAGATAAGTCTTGAATAAGCTCCATCTTCCTTTCTTCTTGCATCGGTACCTGTCTATGACGACCTGAGGATACAAGTAATTTTGAAAGCGAGTATCAGGTTTGAAGCTGGTGAGATCATAAGTATTAATGTGTCTTAATTTGTAAAACTTATAATTTTTAAGACTTGACATTGTTTTGAAAGAAAGCTCGAATAAGTATGAAAATGTTTGTAGAATAACTGTAAATGTTTGAAAAACCCTAGAATCCCTATGATTCCTATTAGTAACAAAAGGAGTCTTCTACCAAGACTTGACTGTTCTCAATGTAAACTTCTACCAAGACCTAACTGTTCTGAATGTAGTCTTCTACCAAGACCTAACTGTTTTGGTTGTAGTCTTCTACCAAGACCTAACTGTGTTACTATTATTATCATTATAAGAATTTGTATCCTTTGGTACTAAGATACTTACATATAATTCACCTTATTGGTCATGTGAATGAGTCACAAAATAAAGGCAATAATACAACTAACCTGAATATTACCCTTTGGTACTAGGGTAACTATCATTGTTAACTTTAAGACATTCGTAGACGTACTCTTACCTCTGTTGCTAACAACTGGGTATAGGAATAGTTAATCCCTTAATCGTATACCTGTGATGGTACCAACCGTTGACATCCGTGGATGTACTTTCACCTCTGTGGCTAACAGAGATTTTAGGAATGGTCAATCCCACAACTGTATCCTTGGGTACTAGGATAATAAACCCAATCTATCTCGTCGGTTATGTGATTGAAATCACAAGGTAAAGATAAGAATGAGGGTTTTGATAACAGAGTCAATACATATAAAATGTAATAGGACTCCTCCTGATATATCTATGTAACAGTGCTCTTATAAGTATGATCATGTAAAAGTAAACATGTATATGTACCTATGTAAATGTGCTCATGTAATTGTAATCATGTAAAAGTAATCATGTATATGTACTTATGTAAAAGTGCTAGCTGTAATGTGTGTTCTCTCTATCTAGCAAGTATATTAATGTACTGTAATGTTCTAGAAGGTATTGACTCATGAATGAACTGACTCATTTATATGATATCTCGTTCTAGTAATTGTTCTAGCATCTTCCTGAACTACCCATATGGTAGCTTTCTAGTAATCTAAATGGTACGTATGGACATGGATGTATACCCTTGCTACCCAAGGGCATAGGATGAACTGGAAGGACCTTTTATGACTATATATGTGTACATGATATATAACTAATATTTAAACGACCTTCGGATGAATACCCAAAATCCCACCAGACCACATCTCAAGGCGCGAAAAGGAAATAGGGTGGATAGCCTTCCTAAGTCTTTTAAACATTTCTTATATAAGTATACATATAGAGGCATGCAATTTATAATATAAAAGCATAAATAAGATTTGTAAGACATTTGAAATATAAGTATTATTTTAAGAAAAGATCGACTTGGTGTCAATCTATAAAACAATTTGAAGGCATAAGTTTAATAAAACAGTTTAAGTATAAGGAAACATTTGTTTGAAACACGGTTGTAAATAAGTTTGAAAGGAAATGTACGGAGTAAGGTGTACAGTGTAAAAAGGAGTTTAAAACATATAAAATGTTATAAAATGTCATTTGAAGGAAACTGTTTGGTAAAACGGCTAATGAGTAGCCAAATCATTTGATTGTTGTATATTAATCACATGTGATTGATGTAATAAGTAATATAATCCTACTTGCTAATCACATGTGATTGACATAATAAGTAGCATGATTCTACTTGTATCCCCCCCCCTATAAAACATTTAAAAAGAGTTTAAAACATTAGTTAAGGGGTATGAACTCACCTGCAGTAAGTGACTGGAATTGCACGGGCTGTTATCGTACGGAAGGATCGGACAAGTGCTTGGTGTCAAGTGGAGACTTAGACACACACAATGATCCTAATTACATATGAAGACATATGTATATGAATAATTAGAGATTTAATCACTAATCATACAAGTATAAACATTTAAGCGCGAGGACAACACTTTTGGTCAAGTGCTAGGAGGCTAATGGGTTGCAACAAAGGAGTGCAATGCCCCTAATGGAAGTTTAAGGTCAAAAGACCATATTCATTAGAGTTTACGGCCCAGGGGAGCAAGCTCCTGGCCGTAAACTCTCAAACAAGTCATGAAATGGAGTTTAGAAGTACTACAACCTTATAGGGGAATTGTTTCAAGGCATATACAAGTGTTTGGGCACCATATTGACTCCTTTGGGGAGTTTACGGCCCAAAGACCCTTTTCCCTTGGAGTTTACCGTCGTAAACTCCCTTGGGAGGGTGATTATGGTGCCTTCGAGTCTCTCAAATAACCAGGAACAATTCTAAGCTTTTGTACTTGGCCTTAAGAGGATTTATGGCACCATTTGGTACCATTTCTTGGAGTTTACGGCCATAGAACATCTTGGGCCGTAAACTCCCTCAAACATGGGGTTCTAAATGTTTTAGATAGTCCATAACTCATCTAGGTACTTGTCAAAATTGTCTCTTGGCCTTAGGAAGTGTTTAGGGTGTCATTTGATCCCTTTATGGGAGTTTACGCCCCAAGAACCATTCTTGGCCGTAAACTCTTCAATACTTGTTCTTTTCTTATGTTTCCTAGGTCCTAAACACATTAAGGTAATTGCCAAAAATAGAGTCCAAGCCTTTGGGGGTGATTAGGGCACTTTTAGCCCTTGAAAAAGGGGTTTACGGCCCAAGAGCTTTTCTTGGCCGTAAACTCCTAGAACTTTATGATTTTGAAGTGTTTCTAGCCTCTAATGTTCATACATAAAGTCCTTAGTTAGATGCCTAACACGGAAATGGGACTAGGTGACCTTTAGGCTTGATTTTGGAGTTTACTCCCCAAGAACGTTCTTGGGTGATAAACTCCCGGATCTTGTGTTTTGGACATGTAAATAATGTTATTAAGCATATAACAAGTATTAAAAAACATCTAGGGAAGTAGACTCACAATCTGGGATGAAAACCCGAAGATCCGTGAGAGAGAAATGGGCTTTTCTCTAAATGGAATTCAACTAATGAACCAATTTGGTTCAGAATTCTATTTATGGTCCTGAGATTTTTGGCAGAAAATATTTCAAATCTCGGAATGGATTCTAATGATTCTAGGGTAATGGAATTTACAGTGTTGCACAAAACCCTAGTGCAACCACTCTCCTAATACTCCTTTTTGGTGTAAAACCCTAAAACTGCCAAACTTATATTCTAAGTCTGAATTTTCATTGTAGCTGCTCTACTTCTATTGGATTGAAATGGTTTGATTAGAATGGGAAATTTCAGGTTGTCACACTATGAGCCCACCAATGACCTTTTTGAGACGCAACGCTAAGATCTTGGAGAATATTTTATACATACATCTAATGAGACTGATTGGGCGATAATCAGTGAGCGAGATGGGATCTTTAATCTTTGGAGCAAGAGTGATGAATGATGAATTGCATCCCCTTGCTAAAGTCCCAAATTTGTCGAAGTGAATCACGTCTACTTTAAATAAATCCCAGTAGGTCTTCATAAATTTAAATGTTAGTCCGTCAGGCCCAAGGGCCTTGTCACTACCGCATGCCCAGACTGTTGTTTTTACTTCTTCAAGCGTAAATGGAGATTCAAGTTTAATTGCCTCCATCATGGATAAAGACTTGAATAGTGGACTAATGAGTTTAGGTCTCGAAGTCTTAGTCTCAGTGAACTTGCTTTTAAAGAAACGGAGAGCTTCCCCTTTTACTTCATCTACCGCACTGGTCCATTTACCATTCACCATTAAGCCGTTAATTCTATTCTTCCCATTCCTGCTATTTGATGCTCATCATCGGACTCTGCTTCTTGCCGTGGGGTGGAAAGTACGGGTTGCCATGATGATGGAATCCAGCCATGATATCTACGCGAGAAAAGGGGTATAAGAATCCTATATAAATAGACGTACTACGTAAGATAATTATAATTTGATCTTTATCAATTATGTCAATATTTGTGTAGTGTATACCAGTTATATGAAATTGGGGTAGGATAGTCCTTCGAATAAGTGGTCGTAACTCCAAATCCACAACCAAACAAGGACAGGAAGTGAGACAAAGATCACAGATTCTGAGTCTATAACACTTGAATTTCATATAACCTTAGCGTATGCACTTAACGACTATTGACCTACTTGATAGAGACCTTTTTTTTAGTTCTCAGATAAGTGATTATAGTAACAAAAAATACCCATATAGTATTTTTAAACTTATGTTCTGTTCTAGTGCTTTCATTGTAGTAGTGTTGGTAAGTTTTTAGATTTGTTGCTATATCACAACCATTCTAGGGCATATGCTAATCACTCCTTGGACCAACATAGTTTCCATATCACCAGACCTTTGTCCATTCTCCATTTATGTTGGTTTTTACTAGCAAGTCGCGATTTCGGGTGATGACTATATGTCGTTTAATTAGATGAAAATATATTGTATGTTGGGAATGTATTTGTTTTTAACTGAATTAGAAAGTTAATCACGTTTTTTGTTATTTAACTACTTATTTTAATTGTTGTAGTTTTTATACTTACATAATGTAGGAAGAACCATAGTTTTTGTTTTTTTATTTCTATTGAAATTCTTAAATGATATGTATTTTATAGGAACTCATTAGATGTAAATATCAACCACTTTGGAGTCAAAATGGGAACGAAGTGGATTGTGAGTTCATGGTTAGTCCAGTTGGTGTAAAATTAACCAAGCTTCACAAGTAAATTTTTTGATATTTTTTTTTTCCAATTTTAACTGTTCGGTGAATGGAATGAGAACAGCACTTCATCAGTGGAAAACTATGTGAGCCGCATCTTCTGCGGATTTAATACTTATTGTTGCATATCAGGTTTGTATAGCACCGCTAATTGGTTCAACTTTTGTGTGAATGATGCTTGATCATGCTCATATAGAGTGTTAGTTTTGCAGTATTTTGGTACACTAAGGAAGCGGTTGGAGCAACTCACTGCAAAAATAACCTTTGAAGGATTACCAACGTCCAAATCTGATTTCCACTTCTCTCTATAGGCATTTTATATCAACATTTTGTAATTTTTGTATGAAACTTTCTCTCTGTAGGCATTTTATATCAACATTTTGTAATTTTTGTACGAAACTTTCTCTTTGTAGGCATTTTATATCAACATTTTGTAATTTTTGTATGAAACTTTGAAATCTCAAAAAGAAGATTGTTAGTTTTTTATGGTAGGAGGAGGGATATAACTGTAAAAAATAAAAAAATAATAAAAAAAATAAGAGTCCAAGCATTCGTTATGTACTCCGGTGAAAATAGGAGAATATTGTTTTCCCAATTCAGTTATGATAAACAATGATATTAATTGCTAAATAAGTATTCCAAAAAACGATATCATTAAAAATTATAAAGTTTGTCTCACCCCACAACCGAGAACGACAGAAACATTTTGGGGCGGAGGACGTCATGTACAATATCACAACACAGTATAATAGTAAACAAGTAAACAATATCATTCATTGCATTAAATATATAATTTTAATACAAGTGTAATTTGTAGTATATAAGACACCAAAACATAAATGAAAACATAAGAAGAGTTTTGAATGCGCTCCATCTTCTCAAAAGTTGGCATCGGTACCTGTCTACTGATGACCTGAGAATACAAGTTATTTTGAAAGCGAGTATTAGCATTAATGCTGGTGAGTTCATAAGTTATAGTGTCTATGTTTGTATCAAAATGTTTGTAACAGTGTTTGAAGTACGAGTTTGTAAACGTTTGTAGTAAAAGTATGTGAATGTTTGGAAGTATTTGTAAAAGTTTGAAACTCCTAGAAAATCCTATATTTTCTACTAAAAGTAGCCTTCTACCAAGGCACAACTGTTTTGTATGTTTGTTTCTTGTAAAAGTGTGTAATTTTCCTAAGCGTAACTATCATTATCAAAATATAGTTAGTACATTAATGTTAAAGTGAAATGATCACCAAGTAAATGTAAAGGGTAAATTAATGTAGTACTATAGTGTTGTATTATAGGAACTATTGCTGTACTAACTACCTTAAACCGGATTTATATCAAGGTATTATGTGATTAATTGTACCATACTATCGACAGGAAACACGACATTGTAAGTCGTAAAAAGGTATGACGTTTGGCACCCGCAGACCTGCAGGTCCGACTGTATCTAGCAGCAAGGTGTAGGATAGTCAATCCAGTATAGATCTATACGTAAACTCACGCTCTCCCTCCAGGAGATTATGGCTACAACTCGGGCCATGACAATGAAGGCATGCTCCGATACAATGGATCACATTTATGTTAATGTATTCTTGTATATGTAATGTATTGTTACTCATCATAGTATCGTTGTATATGTTCTCATTCTAGTATAGTTGTATATGTTCTCATTCTAGTATAGTTGCATATGTTCTCATAGTAATAAGTAATGACTCATGAATGAATTGACTCTTGTATTCTTCATTGAACTAGAAGTAGTAAGTAGTATAACTCTAAACTATACCTATTATAGTTTATTAGTAAACCTGTTGAATGATTGAATGTACTGAACTGAGATAAAAGTCTTTATATCTATACATATATACATAATATATAAGTAAGGATTCAACGACACTCAGACAAACAACCGGGTACTTTAAGACCACAACCAAACAACGACAGGAAGTGAAGTGGGTTATCTCTCCTAAGTCCTTCAAACCTTATTTATATAACTATATATGTAGTAGACATGGTTTTAACAATATATAAGTTTAAAAATTGTAAAGGAAAGGTTTAGTATACAAAAGTGAATTTGATAAAGAGTTTGACATGTAAAATGATTTGATAAACAGTTTGAAGTCATTTGTTTGGTAAAACAGTTTAAAGCATGAAAAATCCATTTGCACGTTAGTTATTAATCACATGTGATTGATCTAATAACTAACATGGTTCAACTTGTATTCCCCCATAAAGCATTTAAAAACATTTAAAAGCATTCTAAAGGTTAATTAAGGAGTATGAACTCACCTGTAGTGAGTGGTTTGGATGAACGAACTGAATAGGATGTTAAGTGTCAAGTGAATGCTTGTACACACTCAATGATCCTAGTTAACATATAATAACAAATATATGTATCCAATTAGTCTTTTAAACAACTAATTAACAAAGTTAAGACATCTTAAGACATGTAAAACACCTTTTATAAGTGCTATTAATCCTAAGGATTGCATCTAAGTGTTATAGGACATTGCTATTGAGTTTAAGGTTCAAGGAAAGCCCTTATTTGAGTTTATGGTTCTTATGACCATCACTCATTGAGTTTACGGTCGTAAACTCATGGGTTTACGGCCGTAATCTCATGCCCTTTGACGATGTGTTGTTTTGAAGCTCTATAATTCCTTAGAAGCATTTCTACTTGAAGTATAAGCCTATGGAAGGGATTAGGTCACCATTTCACTCCTAAATGGAGTTTTCGGTCCTTAGACCATTTTCCTTTGGGTTTACGACCGTAAACCCATATGGTTTATGGTTTTTTGATGTTTTCAAGCCCTTAACTCATCAAGGAAGGGATCTAAGCAAGTTTCCAAGGCTTAGGAGGGACTAGGGCACACTTTGGCACCCTAATTAGGGTTTACGGTCCAAGAACATCTTGGACCGTAAACACCTTGATCTTGGTGTTTCTTAGGATATTTCTTGATATATGGAAGTGTAACAAGCCTTAAGATACTCTAGGATAGAAGTAATTACTATCTAGAAGCTTGAAAAGGTGCTAAAAGTCCAAGAACACTAGTGTGTGTTCTTTGTGTTCTTGGTGAAACTTGAAGATCTGACCTTTTGGAATGATTTCACGGATGAAAGTGTGTTAGATCACTAGATTAAGTAATATATCAACTTATTAGGACTAGAAACACTTACAAGTTGAAGATCTTGAAGAATTGTTGGATGATACTTGAGAGAGTTTTGAGATTTGGATCTTGGTTTTGTGAAAAATGGCAAATAATGACTAAGTGTCATATATATACCCCCACATTAGGGTTTAAGGTCGTAAACACCTTTGTTTAGGCCGTAAACTCCAAACTCTTGGAGTTTTGGAATAATATTGTTGCACAATAAACCCTAAGGCATCCTCTCTCCTGATATTTCCTGAAGTACTAAACTTAAAACCCTCAAACTTAATCCAAAAAGCTTGAAAGTTAGCAGAAACTGTTTTGACTTCTATTGGATTGAATGGTTGTACAAAATAGAATTTCCGGGTTGTCACAAAGTTCCTAAAAAGGATATTATTATCTTGGACTAACTACATGTGGACCTAAACAGGAAGTTTCAAGAAGACTTAACTGATGAAAGATTGGGTTTGCACTAGGGGTGAGAAAACCCAAACCAAAAAACCAAGAAACCGATTAAAACCGACAAAACCAAAAAAACCGAAACCGAAGGGAACCGACAGTTAGGGTTTGATATTTTTAAAAACCGAAAATCGGGTTTGGTTACGTTTTTTACCTAGATACCAGCCCATCCAACCTGAGAAACCGATCCATACTTAAAACTGACAAATCGTCCCAAGAAATCGACCCATCCAACCTGAGAAACCACCCATACTTGATTGTGTTTTGGTTGTAATAGACTATTTTCGGGCTTTTGTTCCAACTTGTAATAGAATGTTTGTTGTATGACTCATGCTTTTTGAAGTATTTAACTTTAATATGTGTTTTTTTGAAGTACTTAGGTTGTCGTTTCGTTTATGGAAAATTGGTTAAAACCCAAAACTCATGGGTTTAAACCCAGAACCCATGAGTATATGGGTTGAACCCAAGAAACCGAAAAACCATCCAAACCGACTTCAGGACCCGAGAAACCGAACCGACCAGAAACCAATCCTATTGGGTTATGAAAACCAGAAACCGACCATTCATGGGTTGGGTTGAGTTTGGGTCCAAAACCGACCCAAAATGACCCATGCACAACCTTAACTTGCACCACAGCTGAAATACAGTATTGTCATTATGAATGGATCTATAAAAACATCAAAAAAGTAAGTTGGTACATTGGATTGACTTTTTTTCATGGTTGTTAGTGTCATCATTATTGTCATTGTAAATATCATCGATTTAATTACAAGTTCGATGTAATTGGAGTGTAGATTCTTGATTTCAACGAGAAAACAATGGATTAGTTTAGATTCTTGATTTCAAAGAGAAAACAATGGATTAGTTTATCAAACACATGGGGAGTCAATACACGGACAATGGCTATATACTAGGAGACTTCCAAGACTTCATGCTTCACATTCCTTGTGGTGCTTCTAACAAAATGTATCTTTTAATGGTGCTTCATTGAAACTAAATGTATCTTGTCCTTGATCATGACAAAACCTTACCATCTAAAATTATGCTAAATTGACATGAGACATGGAAGTGGAACATTACACTTTACATGCTTAACATTACACTTTACTTGCTAAGCATGTGTGTATGTGGTCGAGGAAGGGTACTTAGTTTCACATACTAAAATGAATTTATTAAAGAACTATATATTAATTAAGAATGATAGATTAAAAAAACTAAAACTATATAGACGAAAAGATAAAAGTTATTATAAGGATCAAAATTCGAATTTCAATATCTTACTACATTAAAAGACATTCCTTACACTACAAGAAAAAATGTAATTAGTGGCGACACTTTTGTCGATGACATGGGCTATTAGCAGCAACTCAAGCTTAAGTCGCCACTAAAAGTCATGTCGCTGGTAAAAAGTGTCGGCACTAATTCCTTCAGGGATAGATCCGCATGAAAAAGTTCTGGCCAAATCCAACTCAAGCTTAAGCAAATGTTTTTAAATCTTCATATTTTTCTATTATATTTAGTTTTTTGAATATCAATGTCATTTCAATGATTGATTCTATTTTTTAAGCTATATTCAAACTTATATTATGTTATATAAATAGTTACCCGTGGTTTTCATGGGTTGTAACCTAATACATACATAAAAAAATTAGTACTATTTTTATAGACAAAACTTCAAAAATGGTCCCTGTGGTTTTCGAAAATATCAAGTTTAGTCCTTAAGTTCAAAAAACCTCACAGATGGTCCCTGTGGTTTCAAAACTTTTAATAAATGGTCCTTCCGGCTCACTCCGTTAGCTTTTGGCCGTTAAGTCAGGGGTATTTTATCATTTAATTGCCTAGGGACCATTTATGAGGTTTTCTATTACTTTTTTTTAAATAAATAAATAAATTTAATATGCAAGGTCCCACTTCTCTCTCTTTCTCTCTCTGTTTCTCTCTCTCTCTCTCTCTCTCTCTCTCTCTCTCTCCGATTTACCGGTGGAAGAAACAACCACCGGAGATACCAATTTCTGGCCTCCTCTCCGGTCACACTCTACCACTTCCCACTGCCCACACACCACCTACTGCCACCACCGTTTTGGTCGACCAAGCCCCACCGCCATAAACCACCACACTTTGCTCCTTCGATTCCTTTTCTATCAAGCAAGTTGATAAACACCCTTGAAAATTTGTTACTGCTTTCTTTTTTCCTTCCGTGTTGTGAACCACTAGAAGCAAGAAAAGCCAACAGTAGGGCTACCACCCACTGCCACAAAACCGCCACCATTCCACCGTTGTTCTTCTTTCAATAAACCACCCACACAACCTCCAGCCACCTGTCGTTGCTTCTTCATATCCCTTCTTGTGGAACTCGCTGGAACAAAAACAGAAATAGAGCAGCAGAAGGATACCAGAGCAGCCCCCAGCTAAATACCGCCACCATCGTTTTGCTGTTGCTGGTACGTCATTGCCACCTCTGCCATCTTGAATCACATTCTCGAGACTTGTTGATTTCAATTGAGACCAAGAGACCCATCAAAGGGTCCCGATTTCCTTCTTGTGCATCCTGAAATCGCAATCAGTTAACCAAAGAGACCCAACGATGGGTCTCGATTTTTGTTGAATCTCAAACCTGTAAATCACGATAGGTAACGAATCAGATTGAAATTGGGGGTGGGTTCTTGTGTTGACTGTATAGTTTAGGGATGAACGAACTTTTTTTTTGCCACATATTCCCGTTTGATTTTGGGTTTTTCAGATCCATCTGTATATGAATCGTTGTAGAACCCTTGTGATGCATCTAATTGCGTTACATGAACTAGAAATTAGAGCTTTGACTGCAATTTGAGGAGCTCCTTCCAATATAGGGGTGGTAGTACGTTTTGTACTGAAATTTATGAAACCTTTTTTACCAGAGTAATCCCCTACCAACAATTGCTAGCTTGTGACACAAGTGAAACCCTAACCTACCAAATTCTTCTCGTTACAACCCCTCTGAAAAATTGCCAGTAAACTATAGTCGTCATCGTAGATTGGTATAGTAGAACAAAGATTTGAATCGACAAAAGGCCCTCTCAAGATTGAAGGTCGTTGGTTCACTTTAAAGGAAGATGAACGGCGGCCCATCTGGTTTCAGTTTGTATTTCTACCAATTTCTTTGAAATTCCCTTTCTTGTTGCTAATTTGAATCAGTTGTTTATAATTCTTTTGTTGATTGATCAAATAATGCTCCGATCACTAGAACCTTTGTCATTGCGTGTTGTGTGTTCACGATCGTGCTTGGGATCCAAGGTCGTTCAAACAAGCTCGGATTGTCTTATCAAGTGTGCAATTTGAGGAGCTCCTTCGTTTTTTGCAGATGAAGTCACAAACGAGAGAGAGAGAGAGAGAGAGAGAGAAGTGGGATCTTGCATATTAAATTTATTTATTTATTTTAAAAAAAAGTAATAGAAAACCTCATAAATGGTCCCTGGGTAATGAAATGACAAAAATACCCCTGATTTAACGGTCAAAAGCTAACGCAGTAAGTCGGAATAATCATTTGTTAAAAGTTTTAAAACCACAGAGACCATCTGTGAGTTTTTTAAACTTAAAGATTAAACTTGATATGATTCTAAATACTTTCTTTATTAGTTATTTTTCCTAATGTTTTATTCAACAAAGTGTAAAAAGTAAAAAAAAAAAAAATAATGATATAAAAAACGGAATCAAGTCAAATGATACCCTGACATAACCGCCATACTCTTCCTTCTTTTCTCTTTCTTCAAACTCGACATCCCTCGTGTCGCTACTTACCTCGCTCCACGTTTCCCCTTTCAATGGCCGTCTTCATCTCCATCTCCACCTCCACCTCCACCTCCATCGTCATCCACCGCAACTACACAGTCAATTTCCTTCATTCCCATTTCAAGAAATCAAAAACCCATTTCATACGAACAAAACCCATCTCATTTTCCAAAAAAAAGTTCAATCTTTCTGCCACACAATGAGGCTCTACGTGTACGTATTAGAGGGTAGGGATTGGGTCGTTCAAGACTCTTTTGTAAAACTCAGAGTTGGAAAATTCAAATCAAGAACAAGGGTTTTAAAGAACACAAAAAACCCTATTTGGAACGAAGAGTTTGCATTCAGAGTTCATTCTTTAGAGGATGATGAACTCATTGTATCTGTTTATCATCGCGATGATGAATCTATTGGTTTCTTTCACAATGGTTCTAGGGATTTGGTGGGTCGGGTTCGGATCCCTTTGTGGTCCGTTGCTGCTGAAGAGAGTCATCATTTGCCACCGACTTGGTTTTCTATTGAAACTCACAAATCCCGTAAATCAATCAATAAAGAATGTGGTTCGTATTCCATACTCATCTCTCTGTTTTCCTACATCAGGACTTAAGAATCTATCCTCCATGTATAGAGATACTCAGCTTCTATCTTAAAGACTCAAGCTTTCGACAATTTAATTTTGAAATTAAGATGGGTGTCTTAGATTTCCAGCTTTAAATCATTTTATGATCTTTATATGTTGTTAATTTGTTATATGCGATGTAGCAATCATTTTACGTCTACAATCATAGTGTTGAAATTTGAAATTAATTTCAGGGAAGATTCTTCTTGCACTTTCACTTCATGGGAGAGGCCACGACATATCAAACGTTCATCAATTCTCCTTACAACCGATCATCACCAATGGCAGTAGTGACGAACACGATGGCAGACAAAGCCCAACACACGAATCCAACACCTCAAAATCACCAAAAAAGATGATGAAAGCCATTGCAGGCCGATTCGAGAAGCTTTTCAGTAAACATGACGAATCCTCCATTAAATACGATTCATCAGATTTACCCACAACTTCATCCGACAACGGTGAGTCAACAGAAGAATCCACCTTCACTACAACCTTCGAAGAATCAATGGAAACCATGGAATCAGCAGACGAAGGAAGGGAAACTCCTGAAAATCTACATGGAGGTGTTCTAATCGATGAAACATACGTCATACATCCAAAAGATCTAAACCATCTACTCTTTGCTCCCGATTCACAATTCCGGAAAGATTTAGCAACGTCACAGGGTACAAAAGATGTTCACGAGTCCCCATGGACATGGGAATCCGATAAAATGTCATCTTTGACCCGAACAGTTACTTACACAAAAGCTGCAACAAGATTGGTCAAAGCTAACAGAGTTACAGAAGAACAAACTTACATTAAAGCAAATAGGAAAGAATTTTGCGTTCTTGTAAAAGTAAATACACCTGATGTTCCATACGGGAGTACCTTTCGAATTGAATTACTGTATAAAATAACACAAGGCCCCCACCACGAAGGAGATGAAACCTCAAGGATTACAATTTCTTGGGGGATTACTTTTCATCAAAGCACAATGATGAAAGGTATGATTGAAGGTGGTGCTAAGCAAGGATTGAAGGAGAGTTTTGACCAATTTACAGGATTGCTTGGTCAAAGAGTCAAACCCGTGAATCAATTGACTGTATTAGACAAAGATCAAACGTTGGAGGCTCTGCGGAATGATCACCAATCCGATTGGGAATTGGCAGTGGGGTATTTTTGTAATTTCACCGTGCTTTCTACTGTTTTCATGGTTGTTTATGCTTTTGTGCATATTGTACTATGTGAACCGAATCGGATTCAAGGTTTAGAGTTTAAAGGGCTTGAATTGCCTGATAGTTTTGGTGAATTTGTTACGTGTGGAGTAATTTTCTTCAACTTGGAGCGCGTTTATATCATGGTTTCCCGATTTGTTCAAGCTAGACTGAGTAGAGGTAAACTTTTCGGGTTTTCCCCTTAGCACTCGTCAAAAATTCATTGATTATGCACATGTTTATGCTCTAATTGATTGTTGACAGGAAACGATCATGGCGTCAAAGCTCAAGGTGAAGGATGGGTGCTTACAGTAGCACTGATCGAGGGAAACAAGTTAGCTCCATTGGATTGTTCGGGATTTTCAGATCCTTTTGTAGTGTTGACATGTAACGGGAAGACAAGAACAAGTTCTGTCAAGCTTCAAACTCTCGATCCACAATGGAATGGTTTGTTCGATGTCAAAATTTTAACTGGTTTTATCAAGATTCTTGAAAATTGATGACGATTGGTTGCTAAAATTCTTGCAGAAATTCTCGAGTTTGATGCTGCTGAAGAACCCCCGTCGTTATTGGATGTTGAAGTTTTTGACTTCGATGGTCCTTTTGGTCAACCGACTTCACTTGGGCATGCGGAGATTAGATTCTTGAGACATACGTCTGATGAATTAGCGGACATGTGGGTCCCACTCGAGGGAAAACTTGCTCAATCTTTTCAATCGAAGTTGCATTTAAGGATTTTTTTGGATAATAATAATGGAGTTGAAACAATCAAGGAGTATTTGACAAAAGTCGAGAAAGAAGCAGGGAAAAAGGTTTTTTCTAAGTTTCAAGTATTTGTCGCCCCGGATGATTCATTTTGGCAATAAATAATAGAGTAAATTACACGAATGGTCCCTATGGTTTAGGGTAATTTATGCGTTTGGTCCCTAATTTATTTTTTTAATTTGGAAGGTCCCTATTGTTTGTTTTTGTTACGCGTTTGGTTCCTGTCTTACCTAAAAATACTATTAGACCAAGCGCGAAATAAAAACAAACAGTAGGGACCTTCCGAGTTTAAAAAAATAAGTTAGGGACCAAGCGCACAAATTACCCCAAACCATTGGGACCATTCGTGTAATTTACTCTAAATAATAGCAAAGAAGTTTATCTCAAAGCAAATGACTAAATTGACCTCGAATTTCTGTTTTTTCTGAATTGAAAAACCAAATAGTTCTGTATTGATTTTATGCACATCACTACTAATTATGTTTACGACTTAACAGATAAACGTGAAGTCACCTCATAGGAATTCGACATTCCAGAAGCTTTTTAGCTTGCCACCAGAGGAATTTCTTATTAGTGATTTCTCATGCTCTCTCAAAAGAAAATTACCCCTTCAGGTATACCCGGACCCACCAAAAAAAACCAAATCAAACCCATTACTTACTACGATAATTTTTCTAATCTCATTTTTTCAGGGTCGACTCTTTGTATCTTCAAGAATTATCGGGTTTTACGCCAATTTATTCGGACACAAAACAAGGTTTTCATTCCTGTGGGAAGATGTTGAAGACATTCACGTGCTTCCACCATCATTGGCATCAGTTGGGAGCCCAATACTTGTCATTGTTCTGCATAAAGGTCGAGGTGTAGATGCTAGACATGGTGCGAAGTCTCAAGATGAAGAGGGAAGGCTCCATTTTTGTTTCCATTCTTTTGTGTCGTTTCATTCTGCAAACAGGTAAACATAATAATGACAATGTTACGTTTTATTGATTTTCTGTTGTGTGAATGAATTTTGTGTAAAATTCAGGACTATTATGGCATTGTGGAAAACAAGATCATTGAATTCGGATCAAGATGGACATGAGAAAACCGGTTGGGAACAACATGAACAAGATGAGAAGTGTTTATACGAAGATGTTACTTCCCATTTGGTGGTTGAAGATGAAAAAATGACCAATATTTACTCGAAAGAACTTCCTTTTAATGTGAGTACCCAAAAAAAAACATTTAGGCATTGTTTGTTATGATACAGAGGACATGACAAAATAGGTCATACAGAAATTGATATTTAATTTGTTGGGCTAATCACAAAAACAACCCAAAAGGGAATGTGATATCAAAAAATGACTACCTTTTATTTTCAACTTTTTATCACAAAATGGCCACTTGTTTCTAGTCGGGTGTAACAAAATAAGGCTTACAAACATAAATTACCCGACTTTGACTTATAGGTGGAGTCAGTGATGGAGTTTTTTAAAGGAGGAAACTTGGAGCACAAAGTGATGGAAAAATTGTCGTGTTTGAATTACAATACAACAAATTGGGAACATGTAACCACTGATTCCAATCTTTTTGAGCGACGTTTATGCTACAAGTTTAATAGAAGAGTGTCGAGTTTTGGAGGTGATGTCACATGCACGCAGCAAAAGTCATCCATTACCACTGATCATGGGGAAGGGTGGATTGTAACCGAGGCGATGTGTCTACATGATGTGCCATTTGGCGACCACTTTTATGTAAGTATCAATTAACACTAGACCCTATTATGTTTTGTTGGTTTATATATATATTGTATAAAAGTAGTTTAAATGTTAAATAAAATATGTGTAAAGATTATTATTTATATAAAGGATATGAAAATGCAGGTTCAGGTTAAGTACGAGGTTAGGGATGGAAGACCGGGATGGTGCACATGTGATGTTTATGTTGGGGTTGTGTGGCTCAAAAGTTGCAAATTTGAGGAGCGAATAACTCGGAATATAATCGTCAAGTTTGGTGATCGGGTACTTGAGATGTTCGAATTGGTTGAAAGAGAAATATTGTTGGCGATTGATGGCTTTGGTTTATAATATTTGTTTTCATGAAGATGCATAAATGATGTTTTTTTTTTCTTTTTATAAAAGGTGGTTAAGTAATTTTTTTTTTTGTTTAATGTAAACAACTAAAGTTTTTATCATTTTATTAAAAATTGATACAAAGTTTGAAAAGTGTTTTTGTCAATTTGTATGTTTTCCTACGATAGTATATCCTCTTGGTTAATCAAATATATAGGTATCGTACAATCATGGAGGCCATGGGCCGATATACATAAAAAAAATAATACACAATGGGCCTATACATTAAGTGGACTAAGACCATTATAAAAAGAGAACTTATATTATATTTTATTCTTTTTTTTTTATTGGAGTATATAGTGATACTGTATATATCCTTTTTGAGCCGCCAATATAGTTGTACGTTTTGTATATTTAATCTTTTATACTTCAATTATATTTCATTTTAGCCTTTGAATGTATCTTAACTTTAAATACTTTTTATTTAATGATTAATTAATTCTTTGTATTAAATATTTAATGATATTTCATTATAAAATACAAAATTGTAACTGTTATAAATTTGATGTAATTAAAAGAAGATTAGTAAAACTAAACTAAGAACCTTTAAGAAAGAAGAAAAAAAAAAGGAGATTTGGAGAGAATTTGATAACTTATATAAAGTATTCAAATTGGTGTATCTTTTACATATGTGATAGTGCTATTTATACTAGTTAATCACTAGACATAATTAAAGAGTTCTTACACATATTTGACATATTTATCATAAGATTTGAAAATAACTCTTACACATTTGACATTAGGAAATGTTGTCATTCAATTATTTACAACACTCCCCCTTGGATGACATCATTTCAAATTAGAGTTCAACCTTTAAGTACTGCCTCATTAAAAACCTTGCTAAAGAAAACCCAGTGGGAAAAAACTTTAGCGAAGGGAAAAAGAGTGCAGTGTATAGTTTACTCCCCCTTATTTAGACATCTGTCACATTATATTCTATGCACATGTCGCATTCCGATGCCATGAACATGTTTCCTGAATATTGCAGTAGGAAGTACCTTCGTAAAAAGGTCTGCTGCATTGTTACTGGATTGAACATATTTGATTTCAACTTGATGGTTCTTTATAAGCTCTTGAGTGTACTCAAAAAACTTTGGAGGTATATGTTTTGTCCTGTCGCTCTTGATATATCCTTCTTTCATTTGAGCGACACATGCTGAGTTATCTTCATATATTAAAGTTGGACATATATCCTTTTCAAGTCCACATGAAGTTAAAACTAGTTGTGTCATTGATCTTAACCATATACATTCTCTACTAGCTTCATTTAGTGCAATTACTTCAGCATGATTTGAGGATGTGGTAACAAGTGTTTGCTTTTGAGAACGCCAGGAAATTGCAGTACCTCCATTCATGAATACATATCCAGTTTGAGATCTAGTTTTATGAGGATCGGACAAATAACCTGTATCTGCATAACCAATCAAACCTTGTTTTGAATTGTTAGGGTAAAATAACCCTAAATCACTAGTTCCTCGAAGGTATCGAAAAATATGTTTGATTCCATTCCAATGTCTTTTTGTTGGGGCTGAACTAAATCTTGCTAGCAAGTTTACTGCGAAAGAAATGTCAGGTCTAGTACAATTGGTAAGATACATAAGAGCTCCAATTACATTTAGATATGGCACTTCTGAACCAAGGACTTCTTCATTTTCTTCGCATGGACGAAATGGATCCTTGTCAATATTTAATGATCTAACAACCATTGGAGTGCTTAAAGGATTTACATTGTCCATATTGAAACGTTTCAAGACTCTTTCTGTGTAATTTGATTGATGCACAAGTATTCCGTTAGGCATATGCTCAATCTGTAAACCAAGACAATATTTGGTTTTTCCAAGATCTTTCATTTCAAATTCTTTCTTTAAAAGTTCAATCACTTCAAGGATTTCTTTATTCGTTCCAATGATGTTCAGATCATCAACGTAGACTGCTATGATCACATATCCAGATGTTGTTTTCTTAATAAATACACGTGGACAAATAGTGTTATTTTTATAATCTTTACTTGTCAAATAATCGCTTAAACGATAATACCACATGCGCCCAGATTGCTTTAAACCATACAAAGATCTTTGTAATTTTATAGAATACATTTCTTTGGGTTTTGTACTTAACGCTTCAGGCATTTTAAATCCTTCAGGGATTTTCATATAGATATCACTATCAAGTGATCCATACAGGTAAGCTGTAACAACATCCATAAGACGCATCTCTAAATTTTTAGATACTGCCAAGCTGATTAAATATCTGAAAGTGGTTGCATCCATTACTGGTGAATAAGTTTCTTCATAATCAATTACAGGTCTTTGAGAGAAACCTTGAGCAACAAGCCTGGCCTTGTATCTTACAATTTCGTCTTTCTCATTTCTTTTTCGTACGAAGATCCATCTATATCCTAATGGTTTCACAACTTCAGGTGTGAGGATAATGTTCCCAAAAACCTTTCTCTTGTTAAGAGAATTTAATTCAACTTGCATAGCTTCCTTCCATTTAGCCCAATCATTTCTTCTTTGACATTCAATGACAGATTGTGGTTCAGGATCATCATTCATAATATCACATGCAGCTGAATAAGATAATATTGCATTTATACTGTCAATTTCATTTTGGTCACATATTCTATTTGGCTGACCATAATTTTGTGCATCATCCTCTTTTCCTGGGGGAGTTTGAATAATTCGTGTTTCTCCAGGAACACTTTCCTCATGATCTAGTGCATTTTCTGCTCCTCTTCTTTTTCGTGGGTTCTTATCCTTAGAACCAAATGGCCTTCCACGCTTCAGGCGTGTTTTAGACTCTTGAGTGACTTTATCATCAGATTGTCCATGTGGAATGTCAATTCGAGCTGGAACATTGACAGCGGGTATATATGATTTAGTCACCCTTTTTGTGTCAGTAAATGCATCAGGTAATTGATTTGCCATTTCTTGGAAATGCATTATCTTTTGAACTTCTATATCACATTGCCTTGTGCGAGGGTCAAGATATGATAAAGAAGGCTCATGCCATGACACATCCTTTTCCATGATCTTCTTTTCTCCACCTAATGATGGGAAATTTGCCTCATCAAATTGACAATCTGCTAGGCGTGCTGTGAAAACATCACCTGTTAATGGTTCAAGATATCTTATAATAGAGACTGACTCATAACCAACATATATTCCCAACCTTCTTTGAGGACCCATTTTTGTCCGTTGAGGTGGTGCAATAGGGACATATACTGCACACCCAAAAATTCTCAAATGGGATATATTTGGTTCTTGACCGAAAGCAAGTTGTAGTGGAGGATATACATGATATGAACTTGGTCTTATGCGTATCAATGATCCAGCATGTAAGATTGCATGGCCCCAAACAGACACAGGAAGTTTGGTCCTCATTATCAATGGTCTAGCTATTAGCTGGAGACGTTTAATCAGTGATTCAGCTAAACCATTTTGTGTGTGTACATGAGCAACTGGATGCTCAACAATAATTCTGACAGACATACAATAGTCATTAAATGCTTGTGAAGTAAATTCACCAGCGTTATCAAGTCTCACTCTTTTGATAGTATAATTAGGGAAATGTGCCCTTAATTTAATAATTTGGGCAAGAAGCTTTGCAAATGCCATATTACGAGTTGATAATAGGCAAACATGAGACCATTTGCTGGATGCATCTATTAAGACCATAAAGTATCTAAATGGTCCAGATGGAGGGTGAATCGGTCCACATATATCACCTTGAATTCTTTCTAGAAATCTTGGTGATTCCCTTTCAACTTTCATTGGAGAGTGTTTTATAATTAACTTTCCAAGGGAACAAGATATACATGGTTTTATGCTATTGGATTGAGGGAACTTTTGGTCCTTCAATGGATGCCCATGTGTATTCTCAATTATCCTTCGCATCATTGTTAATCCTGGGTGGCCCAACCTATCATGCCATAAACTGAATGTCCCAGGATCACAATGTTTTCCTTCGATTACCATATTTGATTCAATCATATTTATATATGTATAATGCAGACCGGAATCAAGTGTTGGTAGCTTTTCAAGCACATGACTTTTGTCTATAATATACATATATTTCTTATTTTCAATGGTTACAGTCTTTGTGTCATATCCTTTGAAATATATGTCATTGAAACTTAATAAGTTTCTATTAGACTTTGGAGAAAATAAGGCATTTTCTATACAAAAGTTTGTACCATTTGGTAATATAAAATGGGCTTTCCCGGTTCCCTCTATCAAGTCTGCAGGACCTGATATTGTATGTATAATTGTTTTTGTTGGTATTAATTTTGAAAAATATTTCTTTGATTTCAGAATAGTATGTGTACTACCACTATCTGCTATACAAAGATCTCCAATCTTTTCTTGGTGTTGTGCTCCAGTTTTTTTTTTTAGTTAATGTATTCCATGTCATTGCAGAAATCGGCAACATTTAGCAGAGTGAATTCAACATTATCAATGAGGTTTGCTTCCTTTCCTTTTCCTTTAATGGACTCTTGATAAAGTTGACAAAGATGTGCAGGTGTGCGACAGGTCCTTGACCAATGGCCTGTGCTACCACATCTATAACATGAACCATCAGATTTTTGTGATGTCCCAGTGTCATGCCTTGCCACTTTGGCCTTATCTTGTATGTGGACATTGTTTCTTTGTGAATGTTGGTAATTATTCCTTTTCTGGCCACGACCACAATTATTACCTTGTCCACGACCAGAATTATGGTTCTGATTATGGCTTTGGTTTCGATTAAAATAGCCACGGCATCGTCCTCGACCACGACCACGCCCTCGTCCACGTGTATTGTTTCGATGACTATCAATATTTGTAGCATTTGCTTCAGGAAGTGCTACTAATCCCGTTGGACGAGATTCATGGTTTTTCATCAAGAGTTCATTGTTTTGCTCTGCAACGAGCAGACATGCATTAAGTTCATAATATCTTGTGAACTTTTGCATCCGATATTGTTGCATCAAGGTAATGTTTGTTGCATGAAATGTGGAGTAAGTTTTCTCCAACATATCTTCATCAGTAACTTCTTGTCCACAATATTTGAGTTGTGAACATATTCTGAACAAAGCTGAGTTGTATTCATTTACTTTCTTGAAGTCTTGAAACCTCAGTGTTCTCCATTCATCTCTAGCATTTGGAAGTATAACTTCCTTTTGATGATCAAATCTTTCTTTCAAAAGATTCCAGAGAATACTTGGATCAGTAACATCAAGATATTCAAATCTTAACATTTCATCAATATGCTTACGAAGAAAAACTTGTGCTTTTGCTTTGTCTTGTGCCAAGCAATTATTAAATTCATTTATAGCATTTGAGATTCCCATGGACTCAAGATGCATTTTTACATCTATCATCCATGGCACATAGTTTTTCCCGCTAACTTCAAGTGCTGCAAACTCGAGCTTTGCAATGTTGGACATAATGTAACTATAAATTTTAAACAAAATAAAAATTAAAATCCATTTATTTCAATAAATATTACACAAA
Organism: Lactuca saligna; assembly: GCF_052625555.1. Taxonomy (NCBI): domain Eukaryota; kingdom Viridiplantae; phylum Streptophyta; class Magnoliopsida; order Asterales; family Asteraceae; genus Lactuca; species Lactuca saligna. The sequence goes on along the minus strand of NC_136421.1, from coordinate 21,854,417 downwards.
AAAGAAGCGGTAAAGCTAACATTGCATACAAGCCTAAAAGTAGATGAAATTCCATATTATCTTCGATGTTAAAGATTGGAATAAAAAGTAATATGACTATTATAGTCATGATTATCACAAACGGGTGAATCATCATGAACCTTGATTTCTTGAAATTGATTTGTTTGATAGAAGAGAGAAATATTTATTGTGGGTAAAATAAACAGGGTAAATATGTTTATTTATAGTAAAAAAAATATAGCCGTTGTTTTTACTGTTTATAACCGTTGCATATATATATATATATATATATATATATATATATATATATATATATATATCCATTTTGTATATTTATAAATCATTTAATAAGATTTATAACTAATACATAACTTTACTTTGTATAATTTTACTAATTAGATACATTAATAAATATTAGTAAATGTTAAAATAAAATTATGAAGAGTAAAAAAAATAAACATTGACATGTATAAATAAATATAATTTAAATGTTAGTATGCATAAAGAAAAGTCAGTTGCATAATATAAATGTTAGTATGCATAATTAAAAGTTAGTTGCATAATATAAATGTTAGTATGCATAAAAAAAATTAGAATACATAAAGAAATGTTAGTATAAGAAATAAAAATCGTTAGTAGTCCATAATGTTCATAATGTATAAGTTTTATTAATTCATTAGTATTATTATTATTTTAATATGATGAGGGTTTTTATAATTAATAATGTTTTTACTAAGTAATACATACCTTGATTAAGATAGATGTGATTTCCACTTCTAAATAACCTTTGTTTGAGCTTTCGTGCTGATAACGTGTTATAAATTTGATGTAATTAAAAGAAGATTAGTAAAACTAAACTAAGAACCTTTAAGAAAGAAGAAAGAAGAAAGGAGATTTGGAGAGAATTTGATAACTTATATAAAGTATTCAAATTGGTGTATCTTTTACATATGTGATAGTGCTATTTATACTAGTTAATCACTAGACATAATTAATGAGTTCTTACACATATTTGACATATTTATCATAAGAGTTGAAAATAACTTTTACACATTTGACATTAGGAAATGTTGTCATTCAATTATTTACAACAGTAACCATTATATACTTTTTTTCAATCCTTTTTATGATTACGATGTAATACTTTTTCGTACTTTTGAAATGATGTACTCTAAAGTTAATAATAAATTAAAGGGTTTTACTTTGGACACACCAATCTACAATACCAACCTATATTAATAGGTTACTTTTTAAATGAATGATGATAATTATTATCATATAATTACTATATTGACATTACTATTAATCATTGCATTGTTTTTTGAAAAAGTAATTTTCTTTCTTTTATGTATATATATATATATATATATATATATATATATATATATATATATATATATATATATATATATATATATCATTAAACTTATTTTTTAAGTTCTTATTTCACATAATTGCCTATTTTAAAAAAAAGTAAAATATTGAAAATTGTCTACTCCTATTTTCTCATGCTTATTTTTTGTTCATTTTTTTTTCTTTTATGGCTACTTTGAATTTTTAAGATAGACATCTTATTTTCTATTTTATATTTTAAGATAAACACCTCTTCTCTTTTGTTTATTATTATTTTTTTATGATTTTTTATGTAAAGAAAAAAAAATAATTCATAGGGTTCTTTTTTATTTTTTTTTCTTTTATGATTTCTTTGTTAAACCACGCATACTAAATTTTAATTTTTAAGTTACTATACAAATATGAATTTATAGTCATTATCATCATTTTAATTTTAATAGGTTATTTTTTATATCAAAAAACTAAACATATATAAAAGTTATTATCATTATAATTTCAAGGTTTAAAACCGTATAAAAGTTTAATCACAATTAAATGAAATTAAGTTTTTTTTATATCTTTTTATTTTTGTCTAAAAAAAAGGGTCCTACTGTGGTTTAACAAAGAAATCATAAAAGAAAAAAAAAGAGAAAAAAAGAACCTATGAGTTATTTTTATTTTTTTCTGTAGGTAAAAAATCATATAAAAATAAATAAATAAAAGAGATGAGGTATTTTAAAAAAATCAAAGAAATCATAAAAGAAAAAAATATTAACAAGTAGAGGGGTGAGTAAATAAGAGTACATAATTTTCAATATTTAACTTTTTTTTTAAAAGGATCCATGGTCAAAATAGGCTATTATTAAAAATAGGTTAAATGTTAGATTGGTGTGCTGTGTAGGTTGGTGTGTATAAAGAAAATCCCTAAATTAAAATATGATGGGTTAAAAAATAATTATTTAGATAAGGAATTTTAAGGTATTTTAAATAGATATAAAAAAATAAATTAAATTTTTATTAAAAAAACTATTAGAAGAGATTAAACAAGTTAATTAAAAATTAAATTTAATAGAATGATGAAGTGATAATAATTTTTAGGTATATTGAAGATGCTTTAAGAGCATAATTAATATTTACCTTTTTTATATTTACTTTTTCTTTATTAATCATTTAAAACAATTATAACATATTGTTTATCTATTTATTTTTATTTATCATTTATCTACATTTATGTTTTGTATAATTAATCCCTTATTCTTAATTTTTTTTGAAACGGCAAATACCAAGCAGAAGCCCTTCCACCTTTTACAGTGGAAGCGCGGGTTCGAGCTCCTTTACAGGGCAAACCCTCACCCTTTTTAATGGGATTCCAGAGGAAAATTCCCCATGAGAGGCCACCAATGAGAGTCGAACTCCACACCTGCCCCTCAATGATTATAAACCCAACACCTCTTTCCCGGCTGAGTTTCATTGGTATCCCTTATTCTTAATCTTAAATCATATTTCAGTTTACCATTTTAACTATATTTTAGTTTTAACTATTTGTTATTTATTACTAATTAAATATTTATGTTAAATATTTAATACAGTTCATTTTTCAAATATAAATTTTATATCGATTGTCTAAAAATTTTAATTGCTTTTTTTATTTTTATAAATATGACCTAGTAATTTTTTTCATATTTATTTGTAACATTTTAGATATAATGTATATTTAAAGAATACCAAGACTAATTAAATATATGAGTTTTATAGAATATTTTAGATTAGAAACAAATAGATTATTTAAATTTTCGTAAAAAACAACTATTGAAAAATATTAATCATTGGAGATGTCATTTATTTATAAATTAAATTAGTAAAATGATAAATTGATATATATATTTTTAAAGTTATAACATAGCGAAACCATTGGAGGTGCTCTAAATAATGTTTAAGTGTTTACGATTCATGAGTTTTTAATATAGGTTCCTGGCCGCCCACTACAACTCTCGGCTTTTTGCAATGGTAAGGTGATAGGGCTCATCATTTGGACGAAATGCTAAGAAAATGAAGTGGTCACATATCGTCTCCTGACCAACTCATAGTTGAACCCCATGGCTTGAACATTGTACCTCCTATATAAAGGAGGAAGGAGTCGTTTCCTTCCTTCCGCCGAAACCGCTAAACCCTCGGCGGGGGGTATCGAACACGTGCAACCCCAAAACCACAAAACCGCCGACCCTATGTTTTTCTACTTTTCATCTTTGATTTGTCTCCACAGTGGCTTTCTCAAACCGCTAAACCCCTCTCTTTCTCTCGCTTTCATCCCTTTCCTCCTCCAACCCGCTACGACTCCTTCCTCCCTAAGAGGTGAGTGTCGTACCCGATAAACCACTGGGTATTTAATTTTTCCTGACTTTTATTTAAAATTGATACATGTTTGTTTCATTGTTTGGAGTTGTTAAATGTTCTAAAAAATGTGTTGTATTTTTTTGGAGTTACTCTTGGAAAACAAACATCTACTGTTTTTGCCTTTTTAGCTTGTTTGTTAGTCTGGATTGGTTTTAAATCATCAATAATTAATCAGTTATATAATTTTGTAACATTAACTTTTTATAAATAATTCAATTGGATATATAAGAACTACATAAAGAAGAGAATTTTGCTAATGGTCGTAAAATGAGTGATCAAAATGAAATCGAGTACTATATAATAAACGTGATGTGCTTGGATCTGTGATTATTTAAAAATATAATTATTAAAATTAAAAATATATATAAAAATTGTTTTATGTTTAATATATAATTGCAATTTACAAAATATTGCCCTCCAAGAATTTGTCCGAGATTTTGCATCACATGACTGGAATACCGTTGCGGTTCTCGTTCGGTCTTGTTGATAATCGCCCTCTCTCCGTGGATAGAAATGCATCCGAATCTAAAGCTCAGATTCATCAATCTCTGAAAATCTGCTTCAATTTGATCGATCAACACACACTGAAACAACACGTACTCCAATGGATCCGAACCCCAAAAATTTCCCAATTCTCTCCTACGTCATGAACAGGCTGCCCACCATGAAACGATCTAACATGCAGGAGGGAGACATCGAACAACCGCCGTCGATGCCTCATTTTGCTTCCAAATTGCCAGATCGTTCGTCCTTCAATCCGCCACCGTATTTCGAACTCACTGAACGGATGCCTCACCTAACAGATCCTCGGCTCCTGACTTCCATGCGTGCAGCCGTGGCCGATGTTTCTCAGACACGATCGCTACTCAAGACCCTTGGTGAGCGTCCTGATCATGAAGCTGTGGACATGGCGAAGGCCAGGCTTGCGGAGATTGATTCGACGTTGTCGAACGACCTCGACGAGATCACGTTATCCGATAAGGTCGACCCGGAGGAGGACAAACGGAAGAAGGCAATCGAGAGGGAGAGACAGATGCACAAAACTCTGATCTCGCTGGATCAAATGCATGAATCGTATGATAAAATGTTGAGCGAGGCGGAGAAGAGACTTGAGAAGATTTATGAGTCTGTTAAGGAGGGAAACAACCCGCTGCCGGGTGGTGATGAAGGGAGCTCCGCCGTCGCGGAGGAGTTGACGGAGGAAGTGGTTGCAATTCTGACAGATGCATTGTCCAATGGTGCTCAAAGGATTGATTTATCAGAGAGACGATTGCCGTTTCTGCCTGAAGCCTTTGGAAAGATTCATACATTGGTTCACCTTAACCTATCCTCCAATCAGCTTGAGGTTTGCCGTTTATGATTATATTTATCCTCTGATATTCTTATTATCCAAATATATTGGTTAATTTAATCTTCTTCGTTCAATCATTTTCAGATCTTAATTCCATGTATGACCACAGCCTGTAGAAGAACAGAAATCTAGGACCAAAATTTTGGAATTTGCACTATAACTCTCTTAACTTATGGTTTGATAATAAGATTTTTAAGTAATTAGCCCTCCCCTAACTGCAACACATGTATTGAGTTTGAGAAATCTAACAAATCGATGGACCATATCCTGCTGTTTCTTTCTGCCATTGATGAACCTTGATGCATTGGAACAGGTGATTCCCGATTCCGTTGCTGGACTTGAGAACCTTGAGGAGCTTAATGTTTCTTCCAATATTTTGACGTCTCTACCAGATTCCATTGGCTGTTTGCACAAGTTGAAGATCCTTGATGTCTCTAGCAACAAACTTGATTCATTACCAGACAGCATTTGTCACTGCAGGTAAACATTTTCTGCTTATTTCTTTTTCTTTTTCTTAGCAGAAAGAAGAATCAAGTGATAACGAAGATCTCTCTTGCATTGCATGTTCTAATTAGGTCACTGGAAGAATTTGATGGCAGTTTCAACAAGCTAACATATCTACCCACAAAGATGGGGTATGAACTCTTAAAGCTAAAGAAGCTCGCAATCGCTCTCAACAAGGTACGAAACTTCCCTACCTCTATCGGCGACATGAAATCTCTTCGGTACCTCGACGCCCACTTCAACGAGCTCCGAGGCCTCCCAGATTCCATCGGAAAGTTATCAAATCTGGAGGTACTTAACCTGGGAAGCAATTTCAGCGATCTACAAGAACTCCCGGACACAATCGGCGATCTAACCAGTCTGAGAGAACTCGACGTCAGCAACAATCAACTCCAGGAGCTTCCGTTGACCTTCGGCCGCCTTGACAAGCTGATCAAACTCAACGTCGAACAGAATCCGCTGGTGGTTCCTCCGAAAGAAGTCGTGCAGAAGGGGATCCAAGCTGTGAAGGTGTACATGGCTCAGAGGTGGTTCGATGTGTTGGTGGAGGAGGAGGAGAAGAATCGACGGGAAGCGGAGGCGTTGGCTCAGGCGAGTTGGTTGTCTCGTAGTAAATCGTATTTGACCGGTGCCGTCGTCGGTGCTGCTGGGACGGTTTCTTTGTATCTGGGAGCCGGAGATAGCGAAGATCCTTATCTTGAAGAAGCACGATGATCAAGTAATCCGGGTTTGGTTCTTATTTCGGGTCAAAATTAATATGTGGATAAAGTTTTTTGAAGGCAATAAAATAAACTACAAATAATGGGTTCATTATTGATTAAACGATGGGCAAACGATGGGCAAACGATGGTCATCTTGTAGCCCCGTTTTGGGCTTGTTTTGTTGGTTAGCATAATAATTGGATTGGCATGTAATGTGCTGAACTTGATTCCATCACAATAAGTTCTTTCAATTTTATTTTTATTAATGAATTATTTTTATTTTGTAAGTTTTTTTTTTTTGTTCTATTTGAGTAGGATAACTATGTATACGTTTGTGATCATATGTTTAGGGTGGTTTTATTCTCGTTGGGTGTTTGGATTTGTGTTTGAATAAGATTATGTTGAATAATTGGGTATATCATATATAGTTATTTGTTATATAGGAAAATGGAACTTTGGTCCTACAGTATTTTTGGAATTGATATAATTAGTACTTAAACTATTTTTCTTGCTTTAAGGGGGCATAAGATGAATTTTGTCGGGTCTAAATAGTCACTTTGGACAAAATGAATGAGTAAACTGGTACCCCTGTCATATTACTAAATTAATATGTCATATAGCCAACACTTCCTTTGACCATCTTTTCCTTCCATCTACATTGATTTCTCATCTTCCTCTTCTCCATTAACTAAATACATCAAATGGGTCAAGTGTACGTATTATGTGTTCGTGGTGGGTTACAATTGCAGTTATGCTCCAACAAATGGAGACTAAAGCATCAATCGAGACATGATTGCACAACCAAATTGCCAACTTTCATATTGTGGTCAAAACCTAAATAATGTTTGATCCCCCTTTAGGTTAATCGGTCAACAACACCAAACTTGTGACTTTCTGGGCTTCAATCTCTGATGTGTAAGACCTAGTACGATGCTTATCAACATCTCCACCTCCGATGAGTTCGTCATTTGGAGCATCAACTACTGATCTGGTGAAGAAAACAATCAGAGCATCAAATCCGATGACCATTTATCATATCAATTTCCCTATGTACACTTAAAATCTTGATTTCTAGGGCTTTTGCTAGTTATTCCCAAAAATCATGATTTTTGGGGCTTCTACTAGTTATTCTCAATCATCCTGATTCATCGCCTGGAAGAATTTCCAAACAATAAGGGTGTTTTATCACATCTAAATCTAACATTTTTATCACGTTTAAATCTCACATGTTTTGTTAACTTCTAACTAACATTACTCAACAATTTTGACCAAAACTTGAATTGACTTGGCAAGTAAGAAGAATATGATTACATAAACTTGGAATGTCAATTTTGACCTTTTCATTTGACCATTAGAAAGAATCATTCAATCTTCCTTGACAACATTTACAAAAGCATCCGGATGTATTTGGTATCAGTCGGAGCATATGTACATTACAATTACTTCACATCATTGAGATTAAATGAAATTCACAGTTTTGATTTATTTTGAAACCCACCAACTTCAATTCTCACAATTATGATAATGAATTCATCAGCCTTCGCAAATCAGCAGTATCAATTGTTGGATCAATATGCCCAAGAATCATTATTGAGTGACATTACTAATGACATATGATCCAATATGGTCACACATTAGTCATGTTGGTAGTTATTGAATATTTATTATATATTTTATATTAATAAATAAATTAAACTCTTATATTTATTTAGAAAAAAATTATGGTTCTATGAAAACAATATTGTAAGAAGTAGACAAATAGTCTTTATATGATAAAGTATCATATAATAAGTCATGTATAAAGTTTTGGACACTTTGGTTAACCATGATTAAATCAAAGGCTTACTCTACCATGGTTAAAAAGGTTAGTGAACAATTTTTGTCCTCTTTAAGGCCTATCACCAAAAGTTGTAGAGGAATGAAGGTTGCGTGTCAACCTCCATCATGTAACATCCCGACTCCCAAGTATAAATTAAATTGTTTTAAATTCATATTGATAGGGAAACTCAACGAGTTGGAGGCCCCCAACTCGTCGAGTAGAGATTAAGATTGGCCGTGTGATTTTAGAACCAACTCGACGAGTTGGAGCTGAGTGTGAAAACCCTAATTTTCATGGTTTGTGTAACATCCCAAAAATTTGTACCAATTTTTTTTTAAATCATTATCAAAGCCAAAATCATAAAAACATATCATAAGTCATAACATGAATTCATAGTATTAATTTCAAAACATATTTCATTATCAGAGTAAACATCACAGGCTGACTAATCAATGGTGTGTGCCATGCGATCACCCCGAGCTCTTCCCTCCGCTACCGGAAGTACCTGAAACCTGTAAGCACGAAGCTTAGTGAGTTCCCCAACCTACCACATACCCTGCACAAACACATACAACATATACTGGGCCACGCCCGCTATTTCGGGCTTCGCCTCGTACCTCGGGCCCCGCCACTCCATGCCTCGCCTGGCTTCGAGCCCCGCTCGGATACATATCTGTTTCTTTTAGTCCCCGCCTATCTCTGGGCCTCGCCCGCTAACCACATATAGCACAAAATAGCATATAACACATAATTGAATATACCCTACTGTAATCCTATCCTTAGGCCTCGCCTGTCTTGGGCCCCACCCCTGTCCTGCCACTAGTGAGTCATGGAACCCCGTTCAAGCTCCTACGGTAAGTGAGATAAGGGCCACGCCCACACTCACTCCATGCCTATCTCGGGCTTCGCCCATGCTCTGCTACTAATGAGATATGGAACACCGTCCATACTCTGTTATTGGTGAGATACGGGACCTCGCCCACACTCACCTTCCTACCAGGCACATACATGCATCACACAGATAACAAGTATACTCTATCATGCAAACCGTTCCTTGGGCACCCGCCCGACATCGGACCTTAGTCCGGAATATCATACTAGCAAACAGTGCCTAAGGCTAACCCCCGGGTCTTCCTACTCATAACTACATGGGCCGATATTGTGGCCGTAGACCCATTCGTACAAAGGGAAACTCACTTGCACTGTTGAACTTGCTGATAAGTCTTTGGCTGCTGCTGATAATTCTCTGAACCGCTGCTCCACTAGCTCCCCGAGTTATCAATATCAATATCATATAACACTTAGTCCCAAACTGAACTCTTATAAGCTGTCGAGTCCATGCATTCAAAAACTCCCATAAAACGACTCAACTCGCCGAGTCACCCCAAGACTCGTCGGGTTCAACGATCTTTGAGTCCTATCCAGCCCAACTCACTGAGTCACCATTCAACTCACCGATCTAAGTCTTAACCATAATGGGTTGATGCTTCGCGACCTGACTCGTCGAGTCTAAGAACAGACTCGCCGAGTCCAAGACAATCTTCAACAAACTCGCCGAGTTGTTCTTCCAACTCGCCGAGTCCATGCTCAAGTTCATAAAACTCATCGAGTACACCCATGTGACTCGCCGAGTCTCTTTAGATCTCAAACCATACAGTGGCTTTTCGAGCCATGTAGGGGCTCCAACTCATAGATCCACTCTTCCCAAGTCCATTCCTCACGTAAAGTTGCGAACTTTACGTGAAACCAAGGAGATATAGGCTTAAAACACTCTAGGGCTAGGTTTTGTGACCAAGGGGCTTCACTAACCACTTATTAGCATAAACTTTATGGCTTTCTGGATCCTTAATAGCCTAGATCTAAGGGTAGCAACCTCAGATCCACTCCAAACTCGGAATGAACCTCTTCCATACTCAAAAATATCCAAATCTCAACCATAAGCTACATCTACATGCAATAAGGTAAGCTTATTACCTCAAAGGATTTGAAAAGTCACACCAACTATGCTTCCTCTTGCACCACTATGAACCTCCTTCCCTTCCAAGCTTCAAATCACTTCACCAAGGCTAGATATTGCTCAAAATGGATATGGTGGCTAGGGTTCGGTATTCTGGGTGAGAGAGGCTGTAGAGAACCCTAAGGGAGAGAATGAGATGCTTATATAGTGCACAAAGCCCCGGACTTAGGGTTTCCCATACCAGACCGAACTCGTCGAGTCCATTTTTCGACTCATCGAGTCGGTCACTTACTCTTCGACCCAGATCTCGCTCGGGATCGTCGAGTTCCTCCCTGGACTCGACGAGTTGACCCTTTTAACTTAAGGTCTTCCTTTCCTTTCATGGTCTTTCTGATTGTGGGCGTTACAGTTTTCCCCATATTTAAAGGACCCTAAGTCCTTGTGACATCCCCATTTTTACGGCCAAAAAAGACCGATTTTGTTTATGCTTTGTTTAAAAATCAGAGTAACATTTTAAATAAAAGTGTTGCGGAATTTGTTCCCAAAAGAAAATATGATAAAGATTTATCAAAGAATTTCCGAAGAAATGTATTTCATTAAAAACCTTGGGATGTCATGTTCGATACAGATCAAAAGCATAAATAGTACAATATAAGCCTTACTACATTATTTCATATTTACAAGCCTATAATCCGTAATCCCTCATCCCAACATCATATCTATGCTCATGTGCCACTACCTGTAATACAAGAAACCGAGTGGGTCAGACTTGGGAGCCTGGTGAGCACATAGGGTTTTCAACCCACAATAAATAAGTTTATTATTTTCATCAACCAAACAAACCTAATTACCCGTTCCTGTTATCCTCACTTTACGTCCCTAAAGCATCTAACATAAAGGACCTAGCTTAAGGATTTTCATCGGGGTGGCAACACATCCTTTGGGGGTTCCTCAGCAATTCATGTCAAATAAGGCAACCATGTGGGGGATGGAGTATTGTTGGTGAGCACACAGTTCAAATAAGCACCTACAGGTTGTGAGCCTGATAGCGTTCCACTGGACTATCTAGAATGGTCTGTGGTTGTCATCTATACTCTGCTAAATAACTAGATCATCAATAACATCGAGGCCTCTCGTTATTTTATTTTATCACACAGCAGCTATTACATCTACCCATCATTTACCCAACACATTTTGTAGATATAAAATACATATACAGTTTAAATCATTTAAAACATGTATAAAATCGTTCATCCAGCATAGATAGCAAGTATACAGATAATATGCACACATAGCACGTAATTTATATAAAATACTTCATATATATGTGTAAGGTGAAAGTAACTATGCACTCACTTGTTAAAGTGACAAATCAAAATTCGAGCAACGCTTCGCTTCTTAACAATATGATTTCCTTCGACGAAACCTTGTATTATTACCACTAGAGTTTAGTCTAATCTTTATTGCGACTAATTATTAGTCTAGATTCGTCACTAACTCAGATTATACTACATGATCTATCAAGTAAGGAACAACCAGGTAGGATCATATCGGAGGTAGGGTCCGTTTGGTATACGAAGTATATTGTTTGGAAATCCCACTTTAAACACCTCACTAAATCACAACCTAGACTTCATTCCCGTAAGTAGATCAATCAGTATAACGAATTTGAGTAACTGATAAATCTTATTTATAGGTTCATAATAACAATATTATATTTATATATAAGCTATATTTAAGGTATGGTAGGCGTATCTCACTTACAGTGGGTTTTTATTAAAAACCAGGCTTTGCTGGAGCAGCGTTTCCAAGCCGAAAATCTCTTCTTCTTGGACCGTCGAGCGCTCCGGGGCTTTCTTTTAGTGCTAGGGGAGTTCCCTAGGGCTTGGGGGTGTTGGTAGGTTTAGAGAGAGAGAGAGAGAGAGAGAGAGAGAGATTAGAGAGAAGAAAGAATGCGAAAGGTGTGAAGAAATGAGGGTGGAAGGGGTTGTATTTATAGGGTGAAATATGGCTTATCTTAGTGCCACATGTCACCATTTGGTGGCAAACCTTTGGGAGAAAGCAATGGTCAGGATTGTGTCACGTCACCCATTTTCGCACAACACACGTGCGACTTCTAAAATTCGTAACTTTTGCATACGAGCTCCGTTTCTGATATTCTTTATATCCACACGTAGTTAAAAATAAAATTTACAACTTTCGTTTTGACTCCATCGGCTAATTCTCGACCAATATTAAATTTAACAGTAGGAGGAGATTATATTGTTAAATGGCCGCGTAAAATTCGTAACTTCTTCATACGGACTCTGTTTCCTGGTTTCATCTCAGCCCACCTTAACTCGAGTACAGATCCTATGCTTTCAATAGTACAGACCTATACTACCTTCTACATCTATCCGTACTTTCCTCAAGAATTTCCTTGACTCCACCAGGTCCTTTCTACTGTTATTGTTGTTCTCACACTAATATCATCCTAGGCTTGCCCTAAAGTAATCACCAACCCACTCTCCGCCATCAGCTGCAGAAGAAGTCCCTGCTATCCCTCCCTAATGAGCTCGTGAATACCATTACATATCATTAAGATCATATAATTCTTCGAATGAGAGGTCCTACCCTATAAAGGTTAGACTCAAACACGAGCTGCGGAATAGAGCTAAACCTAACCTTCTGGAATTATTTAGTCCTCACAATATGTAACTTAACATATTCATTTACTAGTTAGTTAGAGATAACTAAAACTCCTAAAAGCACAAAGCAAGCAACATTCGAGCATTTAGTAAACATAACCAAGTATATCCTAATCAGGCAATCATATCACTGACTAATCTGTACTAGCATGCAGTTCATAAGCTCATACATATAACAGGAAAATAAGGCATCCTTCCTAAATTATTAGCCCTAATCTAGCATGCAGTTCTCATAAACATATCATAACATAAACTTGTATGGGTAATTTGGGAGTACTTACTTCAGCTCGGCTGATTGCATGCACCACATCTATTTCTCTTTTCAAGTTCTTTTCTCTTTTCAAAATTCTTCTATTTTCAAAATTCCTTTTGTGAAAATGATTTTCTTTTGAAATTTTTCATACCAAGTCCTCAATTTGAGTTCATACACACCCGAGAGTGTGCACGAATCCCTCAAACCAAGGCTCTGATACCACCTTGAAACATACTAAAAATACGGTCCCAAAATTTCATTTTAAATCATTAATAAAACCATAGTTATCAAAACATTATATGAAGTGATAAGTCATTATTCTTAAAGCATCATAAACATATGTCAAATATATCAGAGTAAAAACATCTCAGGCTAAATAAATGGTGTGTGCATTGCAGTCATCCTGAGCTCTTCCCCTTGCTACTGGAAATACCTGAAACCAAAACTGAAAATTGTAAGCATGAATCTCAGTGAGTCTCCCCAAACTACAAAATACCATACACATAATCACATAAACTGGGCGCCCGCCCCTTCCTCGTTCCCCGCTCGGCATCGGACAGAGTCCGACATCAGTCCCTGCCTGACATCGTGCCCCGCTCGGTATACATATATGTTTCTTCCAAGCCCCGCTTGTCTCTGGGCCCCTCCTGTTATACATATACATACAATAACATAATCATGTTATCACATAAAAAATCATACACAATACTATATATTCTCATCCTAAGGCTTCACCCATCATGGTCCCCGCCCCTACGCTGCTAATAATGAGATATTGAACCCAATCCACACTTAACTAGTGATGAGATACGGGACCCCGCCCACACTCACCTCTCTACCAGGTACATACAAGTATCACAAAGACAACAAGTATAACTAAACATGCATTCCTTCATCGGGTACCACCCGACATCGAACTGTAGTTCGAAAACACACATATAAACATTCCTCGGGCCCCGCCTGTGACATCCCCATTTTCACGGCCAGAAAAGACCGATTTGTTTATGCTTTGTTTTATAAAATCAGAGTAATCTTTTAAAGAAAACGGTTGTGGAATTTGTTCCCAAAACAAGATATGATAATAACTTATCAAAACATTTCTCAAAGAGAATGTATTTTCATTTAATAATAAAACCTCGGGATGTCATGTTCCGATACAGACATATAAACATAAATAGAACTTACATTCAATTACACTAATGATTTACATCTCCTTTAATCTCTCAGTGCAAAGCAACTTCGTATCGATACCTGTGATACAATTAAACTGAGTGGGTCAGGCTTGGGAGCCTGGTGAGCATATAAGGTTTTCAACCCACAATAATATAATTATTATATTCAATCATCAAACAATCAACCCAATTACCCATCCCCGTTATCTCCGTTTATTTCTTAAGTACCTTCCCTAAGGAATTATCCTAAGGGTCATCTCCTACATCATATTTACCTCTCATCTCCTTACATCACATTTCCTTGTATGTTTGTTCCTAAGAACTTTTTCCTTAGGATCATCGCATGAATATGTAGTCACAACATCGCCTGGACTAGTAAGTCATAATAAGGGTTAGACTATCATCGCATGAAAACATAGCCACAACATCGCCTTGACTCGTAATTCATAGTAAGGGTTAGATTATCATCGCATGAATACGTAGCCACAACATCGCCTCGACTCGTAATTCATCACCTACAGGTTATGAGCCTGCTGGTGTTTCCACGGGGTCATCTAGAATAGTCCGTGGTCGCCATCTATATTCTGGTAGATGACTACATCGCCAAATTTCCACATCGCCGGTCAAGGTTATGGTATCTCCTCTCATCTCACATCACCTATTTATCATTACCTAATTATCATCACCTTTCTATCATCACCTATTTCTCATCCCCTAATTATCATCACCTGTTTCTCATCACCTAATTATCATCACCATTATATCCTCACCTTTCTCTTATCACATTCGTTCAACACACATCAACTATTTCATCTACCGATGTTCTACCCAACATATTTGTAGATATAAATTACATATATAGTTTAAATCATTTAACACCCATATAAAAAATCAATTCCAAGCCCATCTCATATAAACAATTAATATATAACACATAGCACGTATTTCATAGCTAATGCTTTATATTTATGTGTTTAGAAGAGACTAACCGCACACTCACACATATAAACCACAATATATATACACATAACACGTATTTCGTATAAAATACTTCATAATTATGCGTTAGAAGAAAGTAACTACACACTCACTTGATCAGAAGATGATCGGACAACACTACGGCTTGTAGAAGTAGTATTCTTCGGTAGATCTTGAAGATCTTCACAAAAACCGGACTCCTCGCGGGCAGAGCTTCGGCTCGGGAATTGCACTTCTCAGGATCTTCGGGGCCTCGGGACTTGCTTCGGGGCTCGGGAATGATACCGGGGCTTCGGGATATTTCTTGCACGAAAAACGATGCAAAAGCGCGAGAAAACGGGAAGAAATGAGCAATTGAATCGGCTGCACTCGACTTCCTTTTATAGGGGGCTGAAGCCCGATTTACGCGGGGTGCAAATTTCATTATGCAGGGCGTAACGACGATAAGGTCGCTGACTACCCCCATGGATAATATCGGCTAATTTTTATTTAAATTAAATATTGAAATTATTAAATAAACTTCAAAAATTCATATCTTCCTCATACGAACTCCGTTTTCGACGTTCTTTATATCCACGTGTAGGTGAGACTACGATCTACAACTTTCGTTTAGACTCTGTTGGTTAATTTTGACTTTATTTTTATTATTTATTTTTAGTAGGCCGGGACAGGAAAACTCCGTTATAAAATCATAACTTCTTCATCCGACGTCCGTTTTCGCCTATCATTTTATCGTTTTACTAAAATTAATGAGATCTTCAATTCTCATTTAGATTGTTTTGGCTAAAAACCGCTCGGTCTCAAATCGAGCATTCGGGCTGCATACTGCTAAGTCGAAACTTCGAAAAATCATAACTTCCTCATACGAAGTCAGATTGGGCGTTCTTTTTATGCACGCTCATGGTTTAACGTATTATACGACTTTCATTTAGATTTCTAAGGCTAAATATCGCTCTAACGTAAATTCACTTTTTACGTCGCGCTGTGTTGTGTCGGTTCTGTCGCGAAACTTCGACAGGTCATAACTTCTTCGTTATAACTCGGATTTCGGCGTTCTTTATATGTACGGAAACCTTGTAAAATATACTATAAATAGTTAAGATTATTCATTCTAAATAATCTTTCATCAAAAATTCATTTTTGACGCCTATTGTCTCTAAATTGACTAGCCCGAATCTACAGGCGTTACAATTATCTCCCCCTTAGGATGATTACGTCCCGGAATCATTAACGAAATAAGATTCGTATATTGACTCCATAAGTTATCTCTCCATCCTAAGTAATAACCTTGATGCTCAATCCTGCATCTACTCTTCGTACTATGTTGGACTTTCAATCGAAATCTTAAAGTTACAAAAATAAATCCTTATCGTGGACTCCTTCTTCTTCTTAGGGTAAATACATTCATTTATCTATTTTAACTAACTGATGGGTCGAGTCCCGATGACCTCTCATCGTAGTCGGACTCAATTTAATATGACCACTAGGGTCGGAATAACCATCATCCCACTAGCCATTACCGAAACAAGGGTAATGACAAACTTGAATAAAACGAAATCAATTACTAGCTCCTTGGTAAACTTGCGACTTTCCCTGATCCAAGTGCGAGTCCTGTGCTTCCGGTAGTATAGATCTCTACTACCATTCACACCTACTCATACTCGTCCCAAGTATTGTCTCGCAGTTAACCAAGTCACCATACATAAATCATATAATCATTCAACACACCAGATAACAAAACCAGGGTTTATATTAATTCTTGAAACTATTACACAAAAGTTCAAGTTCACCTATACTATGCCTCTAATAGGATACATCATAAGTTACTATTCACACTGTTACTTCATAACTTAATCGTTGGATATAAAATCCTCATCCTTGATTCGCTTCGTCGAGGATCATGTGGAATGCCCTTGGCTGTGGTGGTACATTTTTCTTTGCAGCTTTGTCCTTCTTTGGGCAGTTCTTCGAAATATGACCACTATCTCCACATTCGTAACACTTCCTATTGTCGAACGTACAATCTCTGGAATAGTGACCGATCCTACCACACTTATAGCATGTCACTTCTCCATTGCATCTTCCGAAGTGCTTCTTCTTGCACTTTTCACACCACTTGGTTTCATCTTTTCCTCCGGATTTTGAGAGTTTGGTTTCTTTGTCGATCATTGAAGATCCCTTGTGTTTCCTTTTCCCTCCAACTTCAACTCTCTCTAGACCCTTTTCCCTTATTTGGGTCTCAACATTCTTGCCTGCCCAGATGACGGCTTTCAGAGTGGTTGCTTGCTTGACTATCGGACCAAAGTCCGCTGGTAATCCATTGGCAAACTTGTTGACCTTGGAAAGTTTAGTTGAAATTAGGTATGGAATAAGCTTCATCTTCTCCGTAAAGCTTGTAGCGTATTCAGTGATGCTCAATTTTCCCTTCTTTAAATTCTGGAACTCATTGTTGATTTCCAGAAGATCCTGCTCAGAGCAGTATTGCATTTTCATTTGCTCCACGAACTCTTCCCAAGACATCTTGCTAGCTTCCCCCTTGGGCATTGAACCAGCCAGTAACTTCCACCAGCTCAGTACTCCAGATTTTAACAGAGGGATTGCAAGAGCGGTCTTCTGTCTGTTGCTACACTCTCAACTTTCAAACATTGTCTCCATCTCGGAGATCCAGTCCATGACTTGCACCGTGTCGGGCTCCCAGAAAGACATGGTGGTTTGGATACCATGAAATCCTTGTACTTGCATCCACGTCCATCATTGTCTCCATCCTGATTGTTTCGGCGAACTAGTGGTGGGTTGGCTTGACCAATGGTCCCACTATAGTTCCCTTCTTCCGACTGCCCCTCATTCAGCTCAGGTTGTTCAACTGGTATTGAGGGTTCACTCCTGTTGTTCAGCAACAATTGTCTCATTTCCTCCTTTTGTTCAACCATCATGGCTTGAATCATGGTTCGCACTCCAGCCATTGTAATTTGTTCAGGTGTTGCTGCTACCACATCCACTCGCTCAACCACAGGTGGTTGATTCCTATTTTCGTTCACGTTTCCAACTCCACTACTGGTTCTTGTCATTTTTGATCTATACACCGAATAAGGTGAAATTAGATCCTTATTCACGATAGATATTCAAATCATCATTATCACTCCGAAACGTTTACATGCTAGTTCTAATATCGTAGACGTACGCTTAGAATCCTACACACATAAGGTTTCAAGATCCGGTCGGCAACAAACCATAGATCCGAACAAATAATATCATATATGGAAACATATAACATTTAGCACATAAAAGCATTTTAGACATCACTCCTAAAATAAACTAGTGCTTGTGTCAATTTAGGTGTACTACCTAACATATTTTAGACACACTCCTCACAATCATTACTTAGCATTCTAAGTTTAAGTCTAGAAATTTCCTACAATTCCCTAGTTCGCTTAAACTAATGCTCTGATACCAACTGTGACATCCCCATTTTCACAGCCAGAAAAGACCGATTTGTTTATGCTTTGTTTTATAAAATCAGAGTAATCTTTTAAAGAAAACGGTTGCGGAATTTATTCCCAAAACAAGATATGATAATAACTTATCAAAACATTTCTCAAAGAGAATGTATTTTCATTTAATAATAAAACCTCGGGATGTCATGTTCCGATACAGACATATAAGCATAAACAGAACTTACATTCAATTACACTAATGATTTACATCTCCTTTAATCTCTCAGTGCAAAGCAGCTTCGTATCGATACCTGTGATACAATTAAACTGAGTGGGTCAGGCTTGGGAGCCTGGTGAGCATATAGGGTTTTCAACCCACAATAATATAATTATTATATTCAATCATCAAACAATCAACCCAATTACCCATCCTCGTTATCTCCATTTATTTCTTAAGTACCGTCCCTAAGGAATTATCCTAAGGGTCATCTCCTACATCATATTTACCTCTCATCTCCTTACATCGCATTTCCTTGTATGTTTATTCCTAAGGACTTTTTCCTAAGGATCATCGCATGAATACATAGTCACAACATCGCCTGGACTAGTAAGTCATAATAAGGGTTAGACTATCATCGCATGAATACATAGCCACAACATCGCCTGGACTCGTAATTCATAATAAGGGTTAGAGTATCATCGCATGAATACGTAGCCACAACATCGCATTGACTCGTAATTCATCACCTACAGGTTACGAGCCTGCTGGTGTTTCCACGGGGTCATCTAGAATAGTCCGTGGTCGCCATCTATACTCTGGTAGATGACTACATCGCCAAATTTCCACATCGCCGGTCAAGGTTATGGTATCTCCTCTCATCTCACATCACCTATTTATCATTACCTAATTATCATCACCTTTCTATCATCACCTATTTCTCATCACCTAATTATCATCACCTGTTTCTCATCACCTAATTATCATCACCATTATATCCTCACCTTTCTCTTATCACATTTGTTCAACACACATCAACTATTTCATCTACCGATGTTCTACCCAACATATTTGTAGATATAAATTACATATATAGTTTAAATCATTTAACACCCATATAAAAAATCAATTCCAAGCCCATCTCATATAGACAATTAATATATAACACATAACACGTATTTCATAGCTAATGCTTTATATTTATGTGTTTAGAAGAGACTAACCGCACACTCACACATATAAACCACAATATATATACACATAACACGTATTTCGTATAAAATACTTCATAATTATGCGTTAGAAGAAAGTAACTACACACTCACTTGATCAGAAGATGATCGGACAACACTACGGCTTGTAGAAGTAGTATTCTTCGGTAGATCTTGAAGATCTTCACAAAAACCGGACTCCTCGCGGGCAGAGCTTCGGCTCGGTAATTTCACTTCTCGGGATCTTCGGGGCCTCGGGACTTGCTTCGGGGATCGGGAAAGATACCGGGGCTTCGGGATATTTCTTGCACGAAAAACGATGCAAAAACGCGAGAAAAAGGGAAGAAATGAGCAACTGAATCGGCTGCACTCGACTTCCTTTTATAGGGGGCTGAAGCCCGATTTACGCGGGGCGTAAATTTCATTACGCAGGGCGTAACGACGATAAGGTCGCTGACTACCCCCATGGATAATATCGGCCAATTCTTATTTAAATTAAATATCGAAATTATTAAATAAACTTCAAAAAATTCATATCTTCCTCATACGAACTCCATTTTCGACGTTCTTTATATCCACGTGTAGGTGAGACTACGATCTACAACTTTCGTTTAGACTCCGTCGGCTAATTTTGACTTTATTTTTATTATTTATTTTTAGTAGGCCGGGACAGGAAAACTCCGTTATAAAATCATAACTTCTTCATCCGACGTCCGTTTTCGCCTATTCTTTTATCGTTTTACTACAATTAATGAGATCTTCAATTCTCATTTAGATTGTTTCGGCTAAAAACCGCTCGGTCTCAAATCGAGCATTCGGGTTGCATACTGCTAAGTCGAAACTTCGAAAAATCATAACTTCCTCATACGAAGTCAGATTTGGGCGTTCTTTTTATGCACGCTCATGGTTTAATGTATTCTACGACTTTCATTTAGATTGCTAAGGCTAAATATCGCTCTAACATAAATTCACTTTTTACGTTGCGTTGTGTTGTGCCGGTTCTGTCGCGAAACTTCGACATGTCATAACTTCTTTGTTATAACTCGGATTTCGGCGTTCTTTATATGTACAGAAACCTTGTAACATATACTATAACTAGTTAAGATTATTCATTCTAAATAATCTTTCATCAAAAATTTATTTTTGACGCCTATCGTCTCTAAATTGACTAGCCCGAATCTACGGGCGTTACACCGCCCGTCATCAGACCGAAATCCGAAAACATATAGCCTACATCGGGCATTGCCCAACTTCAGACGTTAGTCCGGAACATACTAGCATACATAAACGGGTCGACATTGATGCCTTCGACCTGTTCCTACTGGAGGAAAACTCACCTCACAAAGCTGAATGCGGAATCTCACAATGAGGAATCTTTAACGGCTGCTTCGATGACTCCCCGACCTATCATTAACAACATAATACTTGGTCAAATTCCAATAATCCCATAGATTTCATTCCATACCCAAAACACCTTCACAGGTTAACCTTGGTCAAAGTCAAAGTCAAATCAACACCCTGGTCAAAGTCAATGTTCTGGGTTGACTCAACTCGTCGAGTTGACCCATCAACTCTTCGAGTTCTATAAATCAAGAACCTTGAAATCGCGATCCAACTCATCGAGTCATCCCCCTGACTCACTGAGTTCCCTTGTTATTCATAGTCTTGATTAAGCGAGTCAACTCATCGAGTCCCTCCGCAAGCTCTGCAAGTTCTACCTGGTATAGAATCGGGACAAATCGACTCAACTCGTCGAGTTCCTCTATGGACTCGACGAGTTCCTTAGTTTGTTCGGTCCATCTTAATGGATTAAGCCCTTACTCTTCATATCTAAGCTTCATATTTCCCATATACACTGAAAATGTCCTTTTGAGGGTAAAGTTTCCAACTTTACCTGTTAATACTCTTACTTAGTGGGTTTAGCTTCAACCCTATCTCTTTAGGAACTAGATCTTGGTCCACAAGCATCAAACCTCCAAGCTAAAGCATACAAACTAAGATCTGGACCCTAGACACTACATAAACATGTAAAGCTTCCACCTTTTTCTCCATGCATGGCCTTTTGGAGCTTAAAAGGCCAAAATGTCACCCTATAGTTTGCATGGGGCTTCAATGGCCATAAACTTTGCACCTTTATGCCATGAAAGCCCTCCATGTTTCCAGATCTGATGGTGTACTAACTTGGGACGTCTATATCCTAAAGATCATACTTCTTGGACCAAAAACCCAATCAAATGATAATCAAGAGATCTAAGAAGCTACTAAGCAAGTTTGAGACTTGATTACTAGAAAGTGATGAGAAAGAAATGAAGTCTATGGATCTACTATCTTCTTCTTGAATCCCCAAGCTTCTCCTTCACTAACAAGCTTCAAAACACACAAAGTTTCTCTCAAGGATGGATCACAACACTCAAACTAGCATTAGGGTTTCTAGACTTAGGGTTTGGATAATGGAGGCTGGAAACCCTAGAGTTTAGGATGTATAAATAGGGTGTAAAATCCCAGAATTAGGTTTTCCCAAACCTAGTCCAACTCTTCGAGTTGGTCTTCCAAAAAAACGCATGACAACATTCCTACTCGTCGAGTTCTCACCCTTGAACTCGACGAGTTTCCTTCTTGATTGGAGGTTTTCTTTCCTTAAATGGCCTTCTGGTTTCTGAGTGTCGCACCATTGCACTTGGATATCAGACCATGAGGGGAGCCCATGGCATTCCAGGTAAAGACCATGAGGGGAGCCCATGACACTTGGATATTAGACCATGGGGGAGCCCATGACATTCTAGGTAAAGACCATGGGGGGAGCCCATGGAAACTATATGTATGTTGCATGATATTCTGTGGTTGTACGTTATGTGGTATTTTGGGGAACTCACTAAACTTGTGCTTACGATTTTTAGTTTGTGTTTCAGGTACTCCGATTTTCAAATGAAGAGCTCGGGGTGATTGCAGAGTACACACCACATGTTTCCACATTCTGTGAATTTCTCTGATTTGATGATGTTTTGCTAAATCTTAGTTACCTTGGTTTTATGAGAAAGATATGCATTAATAATTTATTAATGTAAAAACCAAAATTTTTATGTCATGATTTTCGGGACGTTAAATTCCAAATGACTATATACGATAGTCAATGGAAGGACGGCTACTGTTCGGAAAATAAGGATTGGCTTATAGTTATGAGAGTTTGCATCCACAAACTACTAGTGGTAGTCAACTACTTGGGTACCGAACCAACTGGTTCAATCTCACTTGAAAGCTTCAAGATGACCCTCGAAAAGGCCACAGACGTACCACAACAGATCGACTATAAAGGGGATTGTTGGGTGTTCTGTGTTGGTTCCTGGAGGCGTTGATCACCAGGAAATCGATTTCTATAGAGGGTAAAACCGCTGATCCATGGGTTATGGGTTATCGAAAACGACTAGCGGAATTTTTTTGAGATACAAGGACAAAGACAAATTGAACATCGTATTTGTAATATGACCTATAGACACATCTTTTATTTAGTTTATGTATCTATAAGGGTGTGCAAAAAATCCGCAAAACCGAAAAACGGAGTCGATCCGGTCAATCCGAAACCGAAGAAACAATAACCGAAATCGAAAAAAACCGAAACCGGAAAAACCGACTATCTACGGGTCAGTTTCGGTTTGGATATTTTGGTATCTGCGGATACCCGAACCGAACCGTCGTATTATTCAAACATTATTCTCATTGTTTGTCAAGATCATACGACCCAATAGTTATGGGCAATATCCAGATTTTCATTATTATAGTTATTTTCATATTTTTTTAAGTCTTTAGCTTGCTTATTTTTACAAAGAAATGATTGAAATAGAGTTTATAGTTTTGATTAAATTTAACGTTTATACTTAACGGGTACTTGTGAACCGAACCATGGTTACTCATCTTCACACGGTCGGTTTGGTTCGTTTTTTTCCAATCCGGTTCGGTTTCGGGTAGTGCGCCTGAGGTACCTGCCCCACAGCCACAATTCACAATTTTATTACTATCCGAACCGAACCGCCCCTTGAACACTCCTATTTATTAGTTGTCTGTTAATTTTAATTGCATTTTAGTTGTTTGTTGATTTTAATTGCATTTATATTTTATAAAACATATACATAATATAAAACCAAAACTTATACTAAACGAAAAAATACATGTTACACGCAAAAAAAGAAGTCAAATGTATTCCGGAACCATGATCAGGAATCATACTCCATAATTCCGCAGATCTTTCCAGAACAATGTGTTCCAGATAAGGTTGAGTATTAGAACCGTCAGAACCGGAACCTGAACACAAAAATGGTGATAAATGAAGGGAACCCAACACAAAAATATTTTTTTAGTTTAATAAAAGTTGATAAAGGTGCAAACTTTATTAACGATATGATATCGGTGTAAACTAAAAGATAGCACATTTTTATAAGTATATTTTCAATTTGTAAAAGTTAAAAATATATTAGAGATTTAAAGTTGAAAACAATACGTATAAGAAATTTCCTTTGTTTCCTTAGTCCCACATCGCTACAATCATGGAACAAAAAAAGACAGCAGAGCATTATAAAAAGCAAGGGTGAAATAGCTTTGAAAAGGACATGTGTTTTATATATATGTTTATGTTGTATGAAAAGCTTGGGTTTGAAATAACCTCTACAGCTTAAAAGTTAAAAAAATTTTTTGACAAGTTTAATGTCTAATCAGTTTGGTTTTCTCTAACTCCTCTAAGTTTGTTTCATTTGGTCTAAGTTGGATTGAATTTTACCGTATATATTGCGGTTTGGGGTAGACAAGCCAAACCGCATTGTTTAAAACCGAAAACCAGAAAACTGCAACCGATTATTTTGGTTTTGAAAATCAAAAAACCGATTATTGCAGTTTTCGGTTTGGTTTCGGTTAGAAACTACACCAAATTACACCGTGCTCACCCCTAACCTTTGCAGAAAAAAAATCATATTGATTCTACAAGAAATTTACAAACTTAGTGTCACAACAATGCATTGTTGAAAATAATGTCCTTACGTCGCATATGGATGATTTTTTGCTCAATTTGTTTTCACACGATTTTAAAAAATTTCAATATCGACCCTAATGAGATTGTGTACTGGAACCCAACTGAATGTTGTTGGGCCTCTAATTTTGTGATTGACCTTCGTTTCTCTGTGAGATTGTTACGAGAACGGATTGAATTGGCAGATCACGTTGTTTGTGATGGACCATTTGAGTGGTGTAAGGTGATCCCGTTTAAGGTTTTATGCTTTATATGGAGAGCAAAGCTGGGTAGAATCCCATCAGCAGTAGCACTAAAACTGAGGGGTGTTACAGGTCCATCGATTATGTGTGGCTCATGTAATCTTGAGGAGGAGTCGAGTGATCACATTTTACTCATATGCCCATTGGCGAAAGCTGTTATGGACTCGATACTTTTTTGGTGTGAAATCTCCTATGATGGCTTTGATTTAGTGAAGGATATGTTACTTTTCATATCGCGATGGTCAAAATGCAAAAAAGAAAAGAAAACTGTTATATGTGATCTTATGCGGAGTATTGTGGTGTATATGGAATGATAGAAATAAAAGGGTTTTCAAAAGCATTCCCTTTGTACTGGCGAATACAGTGGAAATGATAAATCGATAACTTTCATTTGGTGCAAACATAGAGGATTGCTCAAGAACATGGACCAGAAAGTATGGAATCTAGGTCATTTTCTTTATTTGTAATTTTTCTTTGTGTTTTCCTTTTCCTGTTTTGTACTATTTCCTCGCATCGTCTAGATATGAGTTTGAGTTTTTAATATACTTGCTGCTTCAAAAAAAAAAAAAAAAAAATTATCTAACACATGAATTGAGAACCCAAGATCTCCATGAATTAAGTTCATGAAAAAAAAGATGCATCTATAAACAAGACCAAATTAACAATAGCTATAATTATTTGATGTTTAAAATTTCATTTTTCGACTACTGAATAACTTATAAAGTCTTGCTTACAATTGTTATCATTAATTTGATTAAAATCTGTGACATGTTCTTAAAAAAGAAATTATAGATAAACAAAATTTAAGAAAACGTATTCTAAAGATATGATCTTGGAATAATTATCCTACAATCATTTGAAAGATTCAGCTTGATTCTATGCGTTTATTAATTAATATTCAAGTACCTTATTTATGGTTAATAATTGTATCCAAACAAATCATACATAATTTTAGCTTGATTCTCGATTGTGAGAACTATTGTTGATACATCATTTATTTCTTTCTATTATATAACTATATACGTATATATCAATTTTTTTTATTTTATAAATGTCCAATTTGATTATAAAACCAAATAATCGCGGTAAAGAAAATTTCCGGATTTTTTCGAACAAACCAAAGAGGAAAATCACGGGATGCAAAGCGTAACGACGTCGTTCGCAACGTTAAAAACAAAAGGACGTCGCCGGTCGATGACGTCATGTATCTCCGTCAACGCACGTGAAAGTATTATCCCCTTACCCTTAAATTGTACTTATTGTGTATATATGCTTGTCGTTTTTCCATTTTTTTTTTAATTTAATAATATTATTTTATAAAACCAAAGTTAAATAATTTGACAGTGGTCAAAGATGGCAAACTTTATATTAAGAAACTTTAAAAAAACAATATCTACATGTAATTATATTATAATCCTCATATTATTATATTAATAAAATTGGTGTTCTTATAGTCTCACCCCAGAGGTCCAATTTGATTCCAATACATCAACAAGTCAACAACAACCAATCCATTTGATTCCTAATCCACACCACCGTCTCCGCCCGAAACCACCGTCGACGAGTACAATGATCACTAGACCAGCTATCACCGGAGCCGCCGCATCATGCTTGTTCTTTATGCTTTCTTTATTGTACATCTTGTTCTCTCACACCGACCACAGTGGTTCAAGGTGGCCGTTTTTTTACATTCCGGTTGTGGGTGTTCTGGTGGTGGGCGGATTCTTGGTGGTTATGGCGAGAGCCACCATGGTGACGTTGATAACAGTGTTTGTGATGTTGAGTTGTGTAGGGAAACGGCGTCGTGTGCTTGTGTTGGAAGGGAAGAAGATTTGTAGTGAAGTGGTAATGCATTTGTTTAAGGTTGTGATTAAAGAGAGAAGCGTTGTGGCTATTGCTTGTGCTGTGTTTTGCACTACGATGGCTATGGTTTTGGTTTGACAAAATTAATCTTATCATGTTTCACTTGTATATAACATTTAGTTTTTTAATATATTATTTGAAACATAAAATTTTGATTTAGATAGTATGTTTCTATTTTTCTCAATTGTGTTTTTAGCTTATTTTCCAGGTTTTTTAGCTTATAAGCTTATATTTTGGGCTTGTGAAAAAATTTGTGTTTTGGTTAGCTTATTAGCTTAATCTATTGAGTTTATTTTATCTAAAAATAAACCAATTTTCATAAACTATTTCAATTCATCTTTTTTTAAAGCATTAGCTTATATATATATATATATATATATATATATATATATATATATATATATATATATATATATATATATATATTTACGTATTTACCCTTATTTTTCTTTCCCAAAACACCATAACTCTCTTCCCCAATTGTGTAATGTAAACATGTCCATTTTAGTTCCTTTATAAAAATAAACTAACCAAAACACCATTTTGAAAAGTGATTATTAGCTTATAAGTCATAAGTTAATCCAAACACTTTTCTACTTTATAAGCTAATAAGCTGATTAGTTATTAAGCTATTAAGTTTTATAAGCTTAAACCCAAAAAAAAAAAAAAAAAAAAAAAAAAAAAAAAAAAGCTTACAAAAACAACCTCTAAATTTAACCAACTGGTTTCAGGTGTTTTATGTTTCTCACAAGTTGAGTGGACAACAAACCGATATTGTTTCCACATATGAACACAGTTAACAAACATTTATGTTAAATTGAACCTTTACATAGATCTATATTCATTTTCCCTATTTTTTTCTTTTTCTCTTAGAAAATTAGGATTTTGTTTAATGGCTTCTCATGATGGCTCAAATGGTTTTTTGGTTTTTCATTACAGAGTGGTGGTGTAAACAAGACAATAACTATCAACAATTACATCTCCAAAATGAAACTTTCCTTGTTTTGCTTACGCCACTCTAACCATGGAAAACTTATGTACAAAATTGTGATCTTCTGAGAAAACAAAAGAATAAAAAAATAAGAGAAAATGAGTACAAATCTACCTTAGTGTTTAGTTTAACCAAAATGTTTGCTACTGTTAGAGGTTAGCATGGATCATTTTGGATATGTTTTAGGGTAAAACTGAACCCAAACTGATAAGTTCAGTTTTGGGTTTTGAAACCCATCGCATTCGGTTTTCGGTTTCGTGGGTCGGTTTTTCAGGTTCAACCTAGGTTGATGGATTTTGGATTTTAACCCATTTCCAGGAATTCTAAATAAAATGGTACAAATCCAACAGCATTTAAATACCAAACAAAAACACTAAAATCAACCAACTAGTTTAAAGAGAAACTAAGAAATATTAAAAGCCAACTAGTTTAATTAAACTAAGAAAAAATAAAAGTTAAAACTAGTTGATAGGTTTTAGGTTTAAATCCATGGGTTTTTGTTGGTTTCTATTCGGTTTTAAACCCATTTGGTTGGTTCGGTTTTAACTTGAAAACTGAATTTTCAGTTTTAAAAAATCGAAACAAAAAAAATCGACAGTTTGGTTTCAGTTTCAGTTTTGTTCATCCTTACCAACTATGATCAGATGTGAAAGCTATATCAGCTTTTTGCCTAGTCAGAAACATAAAACGCCTAAAGCGAACCATTTGATTGGTTGAATTCGCAACAAAATTATAAACTTAATAACTTAATTAAGAAAAATGAAAACACACCGCCAAAATAGAAATTTATGTAAAATTTAGTGTCGTTTATGCAATTTGCAAATAAAAAAAAAAAAACGAGATACAAAAATGTGTAAATCGAATTCTTCCTTCCTAAACGTTCCAACACAAATAAAATGATTAAAATGATATACCACCCGTTTGTGCCAATACATAAAAGGGTATACAACTAATTAACTTATGTACAAAAAATGTATATACTTCCAAAAACATATTTAAAAAACCTTTATGAAATTCAAAACAACTACACACACACACGTATACCATATATAATCCTATAAAACTGGTTATAAACTGACCTTATCATTTCCCAAAACTACAGCTATGCCACTGGTACAATCCTTCACCTTTTGACAAATGGCAACTCCTACATCTCGGGCTCAGCCTCGGGCTCATGATCGGGCTTGGGCCCAGTCTCCTCGCAGATTTCAAATTTACAAATATTCGCAACTTCTTGACGGGTTTCGGGCCTAAGTTTCTTCAAAATATCCGACACCACTAACTCATGTTTCTTTCTAAGTTCATCCACTTCCTTTTGTTGCTCATCCAACAAATGTTCAAGTTTCTCAACAATTGTATCAACATTATCATCATCATCATCATCATAATCATCATCATCATCATCTTTATCTTCTTCTTCTTCTGTTTTGCCATCATTACTTACTGGTTCAGAAGCGTTTGAATCTCTTGGTCTGAGTGGAGAGAAACAGCCTTTTGGTGAATCACTCCAATATCTTCTACCTGAAGGCAATCTTTCAAGAGCTAAAGTCCCAGGTGAAGTAGAAGATTTGATTGTTATAGGGGATTGGGATTGGGATTGGTTTTGAACTTCGGAATTGGAATCGGAATCGGCATCATCTTGATCATCATCGTAATCTCTTGGAGCCCAATCGGGAATACAAGAACGAATTTCTGCATCGATCATTTCAGCAATCGTGGACACATCTTGATCTGTTAAATCCAATTCTTCCACCATTTCACTAGCAACAGCAATCGATGTATCGTTATCCGTATCAAACGGGAAATGAATATTCCGAACATTCCCTGTCCCCACAATCAAAATTTTAAATTTAATCCAAGAAAAAAAAAATTCAAGACAAAAAACCAACCTGTTGTATCTTCTATTCGTAGCTTTAGGAATACGGTATTCAGGTCTTTCATTTGACCTTTGACTGTGAAATCTCTAGCAATATCAGGCGGATTGGAACCGGAACCGGGACCGGGACCGGAATTGGAATTGGATTGACCTGGTCGATTCATGGCATCATGCTCATCGCGTAGAAACGGATCCATGAGCAATTCCTTGGCTGATAACCTATCGGATTGTTTAGCAATACATTTCTCTATAAATGATTTGACTTCAGGATCTTTGACTTTTGCTAATGAAGCCGGTTTTATACCCTAACAAGATTCATTAAAAAATAAAGTAAAGGGTATAGATGTAAATTGTGGAGAGAGTATGGAAACGAAAGAGCAGGGGATCATGACTCATGAATTACTTACTGATGTCACTTTCTTATATATCTGAGCAGCATTGGCACATTCACAATAAGGATATTCAAATGTCACTAATTCAAGTAAGCACATTCCGAATGCATAAATATCTACAAGTTCATTGTATTCCTCCTCATAGAGCTCTGGTGCCATGAATTCAGGAGTACCTAAACACATCAAATTTAGAAAATAAAAAATCAAAAAAAAAAAAAAAAAAAGGAAAAAGGAAAAAGGTGTTGACTTGGACTTGGACTTACCAATGACACTGTGAGCAGAACGAGCTTGGCGAAGAATGGCAGCAAGTCCAAGGTCTCCAATTTTGACCTCTCCTTGATTCCCATTGACAAAAATGTTGTCACATTTAAGATCACGATGTATAACAGGAGGATCATGACTATGAAGATACAAAAGTCCTTCTAATATTTGTTTAGACCATTTCTTTAATGCTCTCAGATCTACATGCTTATGTTTCTTGCGATACCTATATACAAATTTCAATTACGTAGATATCATTATTTAGAATCTGTATCTAAAATTCTACAAATTAAAAAAAAAACATACTGTCTTAATGTTCCAGATGTGAAAATCTCGGTGATGAAGTTGATGTGCTCATGTGTTGTATCAACCCAAGAATTGTAGAATTTGATGATGTTCTTGTGCTTCAGTGTCTTGAGCAAATGAACTTCTGAGTATAGCCGCTCTAGCTCTTCAGGGTTTCTTAAGAAATCAGAAACCCTAATTTGATTCCAGGCTACTTCAATTCCTTCCAATTCGTCAAATGCTTTGTATCTAAATTTCCAGTGGTGATCAAGGAATCAAATAAAGCTCCGATAAACAATAGCATGTTTGTGTTATTGATTATTCTACATAATAATTTCAGTGTCGGACATAGTAATTTGTAATTGCAAATTTGATATCAAAAGGTTCGATCTTGATGCAAATCCATGTCATATATGAAGGTGGAATGTGACATCAAATGTCAAAAGCAGCATTTTTTTCATCGTTATGACTCTTAAAGAAATGAGTATATAATAACAATGCAAAAGGAGGATACACTCTTTTGAAAGCCCCCTTTCCCAGCACTTCTTTATACTGCCAGTTATCCCAATTTCACAATCAGATTAGAAACAAATCAAAAATCTTAACATATATTAGTCAAATGAAATTAAGGAATTAAGAAATTAAGCGTACTAACCCGACCATAACGACCGGATGGATCGATCTCAACGAACTCAGTATCGGAATCGTCCGGTTCATGGTCTGACATCGACGATTCCAATGGCATTTCTGTATGTTTTTCTTTCGTAAAACCCTAACTCTTTGCGAACAAAAAACCAGATCAACTTCTAAATTCACGTAAATTCAACAAAAAAAACTCACAAACAATCGTCATTTCTGACCGGAAAAATCCTGCCGCCGGCAACCCAATCATGAACTGAGGATTCCCAATATTGATGTACTTCTATGAATTTTAGGGATAAATTTGAGGAATTTGAATACGCGAATATGAAGAAAGAGCCGTGAGAGATCTAGAAGAAGCTTCAGGAATTCAGCTTAGTAAATTGTTCTGTTTTTTGTTCAGATCAAATCTAATAAAAAAAAGTTTGAATTTGGAAGCATTATGGAAAGTCAATTGGGGGAATGCACACATCAAAGATTACGAACGAATTACAAGAAATACCCCTGAATTGTGTCTCAATAGGCATATTTCTTCTATTTAGAAAAATACTTGCTTTTTGGTTATTTATTGTGTATGTATTGGAGGGATGTTGGATATTGGATCTAGAACCGAACTAGAAAACCAAAATAACGAAACAAAAACTGAACCAATCTAAAATTTTTTGGTCCAAAACCGGACAACATAGTTAATACACAATTTGGTCTGATTTAATCAATAGGATCCATATATGATATAACATTACGTGGATGCTTGGATGGAATGGAAGGGCGGTGCCCCTTTATCTATAGGCACCGAAGGCCTAGCCCTATCTTTTAGACATTGTTATGGGAATAAATTAATAAAAAGACATGTTGATGTTTAGTACAACGTTTTTCAAGTTTGAAAGACAACTAATATCACTAAATAGCAAACAACTTTTCAGATTCTTTCATATTTTTCAAGTTTGAAAGACAGCTAATATCACTAAATAGCAAACAACTTTTCAGATTGTTTCATATGGGTACCTTAAACCTTTGCTCAAGATGTTTAATCACTGAAGTTCCATTTATTTAAAGAAAAAGTTATATAATAAATCGTTTACTTATTGGACTATTGTTGTAACAGTGACAAGATGATAATATAGTAAAGACAGGACAATGTTTTAAAATAATTTTATTAACAAAATATTCAACTTTCAACCTTATTTTAAATATATTTGGAACCATAGACGAAACCAACAAACTTATATCAATCTAAATTGGTTTAGTTTGATTAAACGATAAAGAGATAATGACTTATTAAGGTAATAGACTTTGTTTTGTGTACACATTTAGTCAACTAAGTTTTCTTGTACACATCTTAAATTTGAACTTGTTTATCTTGTTTAAAAATTATCATTGTGGTCGGTTATTGTAGGTTTAGTTTGTCAATATAGATTTTTTGACGAACTATGATTTTTTTGGTCAAACATGAATTTTTCAACAAAGACTATGAATATTCCATTTAAGATAAACACACATACATAAATATGTGCTCAAACATACACACTTGTGAATACACACATACACACATGTAACACCCATTCTCTATAATGGATCAGTTGAGGACTTAGATTTTGGGAAAAATCTAGTGCCACGACGTAGTGAATAAGGCATCACGATGTGTCATGCTAAATGTGTGAAACACACATCTGATGACCGCCACGACGTGGAAAGAGGAATGTTACGATGTGGCAGTTGCTGCATTCCAATCCCATTATCTTTTAGGGTTTCTTCCATATTTAACCACCCAATCTCAAAGATTAGGGCTTCCTCTTCTGCCTCTAACCCTTCAAAATGAAACCATTGGCCTCCATGCATGTTTGAGAGCCTATCTTCTTGATTTGGAGCTTATTCTTTGGATTGTAGTGAAACTTGAGGAAGAATGAAGTTCACATTGGTGCAAGGAAGCAAGGAGCTGGTTTGATTCTGTCATTATCTTCTGATTTCTAAGCTATTTGAGGTATAAAGTTCATACCTTGGGATTTCTTCTTCTAGATTCAAGTTTAGGGTCATTTTGGGTGGTTTTGGTCCCTTTCATGGATGCTCTTGGAGTTTGAGGAACTCTAGAGCTTGTTATTGTAACATCCCGACTCCCAGGTATAATGTTTAATTAATTGACTTTCATAATTTCAAAGCAACTCGACAAGTTGGATGCCCCAACTCGCCGAGTAGATGAGTTATTTGGCCACGTGATTTTAGATTCTACTCGATGAGTTGGAGGACCCCAACTCGACGAGTAGGTGCTGAGTGAGAAAACCCTAATTTTCAGGGTTTGTTTCCTATTTAAATGACCTTAAGCCTTCATATCTGCCTCCCTTATCACCTTAGAGCTCTATGAGAAATCCTAATCAAGCTTTATTTGTTGAGAGAGAGAGAGAGAGAGGTTAAATTTGGTTATTTTTGTGCACTTTTGGAAGGAGACTGGAGAGCAACATGATTTGGAATGAGGAGGGACTTTTGGACCCAATATTCTTCAAGTGTTAGCTTCTGTTTGGAGGTAAAAAGCTACCATCTTGACCATTTCTTTTGTTAGATCTCTTTATAGGGAGTTTTAGGGCTTTCTCTCATCCATCTTTTGGTTATTTAGTCACTTGACCATGACATGAGATTGAAACATCAGATATGGACTGTAAGAGGTCCTTTGAGCCCAAAGATCCAAGCTTTATTAAGCTAGAGGAAAGTTTTTATGCATTTAACCCTATATAGAGCTTATGTTTGCATTTCGAGCCCTAGATGTCATGCATGGACGTAAAGCTTGCAACTTTACATGGTATTACAGTCTTGGGAGGCTAAATCTAGAGTTTGAGACCTTATTTCTGCTTAGAATCGTCTGAATGAGAAGTTGTCTAGGGGGACTCGACGAGTGCATGAGCCAACTCGATGAGTCAGCTAGGGTTTTCCCTGATGGACTGTACACACTACAACTCGGCGAGTTGATGAGACAACTCGACGAGTTGAGTTGGATTTTCCCGATATTCTAGAGAAAACAAAGGAACTCGACAAGTTGTATGGGTGCACTCAACGAGTTTAGTCAACATAGACTATTGACTGGGCGTTGACTTTCGTTGACTTTTAGGGTTTGGTCAATTGTGGACTTTAGAGACCATGGAGGGGTAAAATGGTCTTTTCACCCTTTTGAGATTTAGTGGGGGAGTTAGCTTAACATATCAAGTGGTTATTACAAATTTCTTATTAGAGATAATTATATTATGTAGGCGGAGTCTAGACTATTCGTGGGGTGCTAGATCTACTTGCTTACTTCTGAGGTGAGTCTTCTCACTATACTTACCTGAGCGGTAGTATTGTGTTACCGGAGGGTCTTACTGAGTTATCGACCGAAGGTTCTTATGTGTTTATACTGATTTATGTGATATTATGCATTTTGTCTTTGTGATATATGTTATATTATTTTGTGCCTTACTGAGTCAGGACCGGAGGGTCCAAATCGAGTTGTGAGAACGGAGGTTCTTCACTGAGATATAGGACTAGAGGGTCCAACCCAAGCTGTGAGACCGGAGGGTCCTCACTGAGACACATGACCGGATGGTCTACACTGAGCCGTGAGACTAGAGGGTCTTCACCGAGACGCATGAGACCAGAGGGTCCATGCCGAGTTATAGCCATGAGAGGCTTGTTATTTGTGTATGTGGTATTTTGGGGAGCTCACTAAGCTTCGTGCTTACCGTGTTGTGTGTTATGTGTTTCAGGTACTTCTTAGGATCACAGGAAGGTGCCGGCTTGATTGTACACACATGTTTGAGACTATGTCGAGGATTCTGAGATTTTATCAATTGTTTTGTTGAATTGTGTTTTGATATTTGATACATTGTGGTTTTTGAGAAAATATGATATTGATTTTTATGTGATTTAAAAATGAAAATTTTGGTTGAAATTTTAGAGTGTTACAGTTATGGTCCTTTTTAGTCTATAAGCTTCTGGTAATTAAGAAAAGAGTTATGGTTGGAGTTACTTTGTGCCCATGTCCAATATTTGGCCTCATTAAGGACTTAGTGGACCTAGAATTGTAGATATTGCCTTGTGGTGGAGTTTTAATGGATAAAGTTGGAAATGTTATCCATTAAGGCAATTATTTATAAAGTGATGGGTTTAGACCTTTAAGGATTAAGCACTTAGTGAAGAGTATGACATTTTTTTTAGGATCCACGACATGACAAAGGGATTGCCACAACGTTGTGAGGTTCCGTATGTCGACTGTTCCTAACATGCCCACGACGTGGCCAAGAGGTCTCCATGTCATGGTGAGCGTTAACCTGGTTAACCGTTGACCGTTGAACTTTAACCAGTTTTAATTTGGGTCAAACTTGAAGGAATTGAGTTATTGATTAAGGATTTATCTTTGTTTGGTGTTAGTCGGTTTGTGGGGGTGATCGGTTCAGGAAGTGAGGGCGTTGCTATGTGTGACATCCCCATTTTCAAGGCTAGAAAAGACCGATTGTGTTTATGCTTTATAAAAGTCAGAGTACCTCTTTTAATAAAAATGTTGAGGAATTTGTTCCCAGTAAAACATGATAAATACGTTATCAAAGCATTTCCAAAGAAAAGTATTTTTAAAACATTTGGGATGTCATCGTCAATACAGAAACATAAGCATAAACAGAACTTACATTCATTATCACTAGTGATTTATATCTCCTTAATCTCTCAGTGTAATGCGACTTCATATCAACACATGTGATATAAATAAACTGAGTGGGTCAGGTTGGGAAACCTGGTAAGTACATAGGGTTTTCAACCCACAATAAATAAGTTTATTAACTTTATTAAAATTAAACAAACCCGATTACATGTTCCCGTTATCCTCTCTTTACGTCCCTAAAACATCTAACACAAGGGACCTAGTCTAAGGACTTTCATCGGGGTGAAAACCC
This sequence comes from Lactuca saligna, assembly GCF_052625555.1. Classification (NCBI taxonomy): domain Eukaryota; kingdom Viridiplantae; phylum Streptophyta; class Magnoliopsida; order Asterales; family Asteraceae; genus Lactuca; species Lactuca saligna. The sequence goes on along the minus strand of NC_136421.1, from coordinate 21,818,153 downwards.
ATGCTTAGGGGATTCCTTAGCAATTCATGTTAAATAAGGCAACCATGTGGGGAATGGAGTACTGCTGGTAAACACACAGTTCAAATAAACACCTACAGGTTGCGAGCCTGCTAGCGTTCCACTGGACTGTCTAAAATAGTCTGTGGTCGTCATCTATACTCCGCTAGATGACTGGATCATCAATAACATCAATAACGAGGCCTCTCATTATTTTATTTGATCATACAACAACTATTACATCTACCCATATTTTACCCAACACATTTTATAGATATAAAATACATATACAGTTTAAATCATTTAAAACGTGTATAAAAATATTTCACCCAGCATAGACAGCAAGTATTCAGACAATATGCACACATAACACGTAATTTATATTAAATAATTCATATCTAATTGTAAGATGAAAGGGACCATGCACTCACCTAATAAGGTGGTGACTCTCAATTCAGACAGCGCTTCGTTACTCTTAAAACAATTTCCCTCGACAAAACCTAGTATCATTACCACTAGGGTTTAGTTTAATATTCACTGAGACTAATTAATAGTCTAGATATTATTACAATTATATAAGCATTAAACAATACTTATATAACCCATAATAATAACCTAAGTATTTATTATAAGTTCCTAATAACGTTACTATAATTAAATAAAAGCTATATTAAAAATAGTGTAGGCATAGCTCACTTACAGCAGGTTTTTCTCAAAACCGGGAGCTGCTGGAGAAGCGTTCTCAAGCTGAAAGGCTCTTCTTCTCGGAGCCGTTGGGCTTCCTCCTCGTGCTAGGGAGGTTCCCTAGGCTTTTCGGGGGTTTCGGGGCTAGAGAGAAGTTCTAGAGAGAGGGGGAAGTAAGTGGAGGTGTGAGGAATGAAGAGGGCTTCACCTCTTATTTATAAGACGATAGAGGGTCACTCACATCATGAGTTTTAATGTGCTCACGTCGTGAGCCAGGCTGGCTACAGCCAGACACAGCCTGGTGCTGACACGTGGCATCGCACACAGGGTGGAAATCAGTCGATTTTAAAAAAATTATAACTTTCGCATACGAACTCTGTTTTCAACGTTCTTTATATCCACACATAGGTAAAAACAATATCTACAACTTTCATTTAGACTCTGTCGGCTAATTCTCAACCGATCTTAAATTTAACAGTACGAGGAGATTAGACTGTTAAATGACCGCGGAGAATTCATAACACCTTCATACGGACTCCGTTTTTGTCTGTCTTTTTACCGTTGAGTTCCTATTAATGAGATTTTCAACTCTCATTTAGGTCGCGTAGGCCAAAAACCGCTCGAACTGGAATTCGAGTTTCGGGTTGTGCATTGCTAAGCTGAAACTTCGAAAAATCATAACTTCCTCATACGAAGTCATATTTGGGCATTCTTTTTATGGATGCTCTCAGGTTAACATATTATACGAATTTCATTTATATTACTAAGGCTAAAAGTTGCTCTATCATAAACTCACTATTTACGTTTTCTCGGTGTCGTGCTAGTTCCATCGCGAAACTTCGACGGGTCATAACTTCTTCGTTATAACTCGGATTTCGGCGCTCTTTATATGTATGGAACCCTTGAGACATATTCTACAACTTGTTTAAGATTATTTATTCTAAATAATCTTTTGTCGAAATTCGTTTTCGACCCCTATTATCTCTAAATTGACTAGCCCGGATCTACGGGCGCTACAATTATCTCCCCTTTAGGATGATTACGTCCCGGAATCATCAACGAAATAGGACTCACATGATGACTCCATACGTTATCTCTTCATCCTAAGTAATAATCGTAACTTTCATGTTTCTTCGAACGAGTATCTAACTCTAAGACTTCCTGACTGCAGGCGGTGCCCGATCTTGGACCCACTCTCTATCTCATGTTAGACTTCCAATCATTATCTTCATGTCGCGATCTCGATCTTCATTGGAGACTCCATCTTTAACAAATTGAGATAAGTTTCTTCCTTCGATTATCATAATAGACTCATGGGTCATGTTCTAATGACCTTTCATCGTATGATGCATCGCTTGGACTCAGGTCTTTTAGAGTCAAATTCCATAACAAACTATACCTTCCTTCATGTTCTAACCACATCTTAAAAGGTAGCATTTTTAGCTACAAGCAACTTTTTGCGATACCTCTACTGATCGCTTTTTATTCTAATCTTCCGTCTTAAGTCAGATGCTACATCGAACTTGATTCTCTAAACCACATGACATACTCAGCGTAGTCGGACTCAATTTGATATAACCACTAGGTTCGGAATAACAATAATCTTCTTAGTCATTACTGAAATGATGGTAATGACATACTTGAATAAAACGGAATGAATTACTAGCTTCTTGGTAACCTTGTAACTTTCCTTGATCCAAGCGTGAGTCCTGTGCTTCGGGTAGTATAGGCCTCTACTACCTTTCACACCTATTCATACTCGTCCCAAGTATTGCCTCGCATTTCTCCAAGTCATTATCAGATAAACAGTTTTAACACATAAAAATGTGTCCACACAATCATATAATTTTTCCTAGACTCTACTAGGACTTCTTCCATGCGTATCTTCAATCATCAATTCTGCTTCACTCGGTTGGTGATGGAAACGTCAGACGATGAGATAACTTGATGGATTATACCAAAAATCTTTCTTTCTGCTAATCGAACATGTACTTCTCCCGTACTAGATGTATTATTTATTAAACGCATTCTAAAGGCATGATATCACTCTTACGATATCTTTCGATAGGTACCATTCAGTATCGTAAGCCTTGTCATTTCCTCCATTCACTCAATTCACTATGAGTCTTCACCATGACGTTCTGCACACCAAAGTAGGCGTTGGTGTATCGAGACGAGAATATAGATAGAGGAAGATTTAGATGCGTATTCCTCCTTATTACTTCGAAAAGTTACATGCCAGTTCTAACACCGTAATTAAATGTTTAGAAATCTGAACACATAAAATTTCTAGATCCGGTCGGCAACAGACCATAGATCTGATCAAACAATAGCATAAAGCATCACAAATCATTTAGCACATAAAAGCATTTTAGGCATCTTTCCTAATTAAGATAGTACTTGTGTTTATTCAGGTGTACTACCTAAAATATATTGGAGTCACTCCTCACGACCATTGCTTAGAATTCTAAGTTTAAGTCTAGAAATAAATCCTTATTCCTAGTTCGCTTAAACTAATGCTCTGATACGAACTGTGACATCCCCATTTTCATGGCCAGAAAAGACCGATTTTGTTTATGCTTTATAAAAGTCAGAGTACCTCTTTTAATAAAAATGTTGCAGAATTTGTTCCCAATAAAACATGATAAATACGTTATCAAAGCATTTCCAAAGAAAAGTATTTTTAAAACATTTGGGATATCATCGTCAATACAGAAACATAAGCATAAACAGAACTTACATCCATTATCACTAGTGATTTATATCTCCTTAATCTCGGTGTAATGTGACTTCATATTAGCACCTGTGATTTAAATAAACTGAGTGGGTCAGGTTGGGAAACCTGGTGAGTACCTAGGATTTTCAACCCACAATAAATAAGTTTATTAACTTTATCAAACCAAACAAACACGATTACCCATTCCCGTTATCCTCACTTTATGTTACACCCCAAAACCTGAACGGTAGAAACGTTCCAGGGCGGAGAACGTCATGTACAGTATCACAACAAAGCATAATAGTAAACAAGCAACAACATCATCCATTGCATTAATAATATAATTTTAATACAAGTGTGTTCTGTATAGTTATAAGACACCAAAAATACAAATCAAAATAAGAGATGAGTCTTGAATGTGCTCCATCTTCTCAAAACCTGACATCGCTACCTGTCTACTGATGACCTGAGAATACAAGTTATTTTGAAAGAGTTTATCAGATTTAAAGTTGGTGAGTTCATAAGCATTTTAGTGTCATGTTTGTATGAAAATGTTTGCAAGTGTTTGAAGTATAATTTTGTAGAAGTTTATAGTAAATGTTTGTATCTCCTAGAAAATCCTATATTTTCTAATAAAAGTATCCTTCTACCAAGGCATCAAATGTTCTATCTATTTGTTTCTTATAAAAGTGTGTATTTTTCCTAAGTGTGACTATCATTAACAATGTATAGTTTTTACATTGCCGTTTATGTGAGAAGATCATAATGTGAATGCAATGGGAAAATAATAAAGTACTGTAGTGTTGTATATAGTAACTACTGCTGCACTAACTACCTTAAACCGGTTGTTAATTAAGGTATAATGTGATATGATTGTATGAAAATGTTTGCAAGTGTTTGAAGTATAATTTTGTAGAAGTTTATAGTAAATGTTTGTATCTCCTAGAAAATCCTATATTTTCTACCAAAACTATCCTTCTAACAAGGCATCAAATGTTCTATCTGTTTGTTTCTTATAAAAGTGTGTATTTTTCCCAAGTGTGACTATCATTAACAATGTATAGTTTTTACATTGCCGTTTATGTGAGAAGATCATAATGTGAATGCAATGGGAAAATAATAAAGTACTGTAGTGTTGTATATAGTAACTACTGCTGCACTAACTACCTTAAACCGGTTGTTAATTAAGGTATAATGTGATATGATTGTACCATACTATCGACTAAAATATGACGATGAAAGGTGTTGGAAGAAATGACATTTGGCACCCGTAGACTACCAAGTCCCACTGTAGCGAACAACAAGGTGTAGGATAGTCAATCCAGTTTAGATCTATACACAAATTCATGCTCTCCCTCCAGGAGACTCTGGATACAAAATGAGCCATGGCAGTGATGCCATGCCCCGAAACAGTGGCACACATTTATGTTATTGCATTCTTGTATATGTATTGTATGTACTAGTGTAATGTATGTTCTCTCTCTCTCTCTCTCTCTATTATGTAGTATGTTCTCTTTATTTCTCATCATAGTATGTTCTCTTGTATAGTGTATAGTATGTATTGTTTCTCGTTATAGTATTCTCTATTTGTTTCTCTTTATATTATATTCGTTATGTTTCTTATAGTAGTATCTTCTCTTAGTTTCTCATCATAGTATATTTGTTATGTTTCTCATAATAGTATGTATTGACTCATGTATGAACTGACTCTTTGTATGTTTCATTGTACTAGAAATAGTGAGTAGAGACTTCCTAAACTATACCTATTATAGTTTACTAGTAGAGTTGTTTGTATAAATGAACATGTTTGTATACCTTTTGTAACGACGAGATTTTCAAAAAAAAAATTTCATTTTTCAACAACCATATTTTAAAAATAAAACATTCTCAAAAATTGTTTCGCAATAGTTATTAATCAAACATGTCCCCAAGATCATAAATCAAATTTCCTCTCGGTGTGTACGGTTCATGCTGACGCCTTCCTATAGTCCTTGCTAGTACCTGAAACACATAACACAATAACTGTAAGCATAAATGCTTAGTGAGTTCCCCAGGATACCACATACAACACATACGCCACTCGAGGCTACTATACGAGCCTCTGTCCCGATGTGTCTCAGCGGGACCCTCCAGTCCCGTAGCTCGTTGGACCTTCTGGTCCGGTTATAGCTCGTCGGGCCCTCCGGCTCGGTCTGAATCGTTGGACCCTCTAGTCCGGTCTATATAATTATATATCATACATACATCACATAGCACATAATCTCATACATGGCACACAATCTCATACATCGCACATGAGACCTTCCGGTCAACTCATAATACCACTCTAGGTAATGTATAGTGAGAAGACTCACCTCGTGTAACTCGGTAACTTGGAAATCTCGGTCTCCGCGAAATAGGATCTAGCCTCCGCCTAACCATACGAAAATAAACACTCGGCATCAACACAATTCCCAAGGATAGACCATTCCCTATCTTAGCACTCTTAGGAGGATAAAATACCATTTTACCTCTCTCAAGGCTCAAATACTCTAAAGTTGACCAAACCCTAAAAGTCAACAAAAGTCAACGGTTAACCCTTTGACCAAACTCGCCGAGTGCACAATTGTGACTCGGCGAGTTCAGTCATGAACTCACGTCCTCAAAAACCCCAAATGACTCACTGAGTCACTTTCCCAACTCAACGAGTTACCATCTGTGTAATTTATGGCGGAAACCCATCCTACTCGTCGAGTCTGTTCTTGGACTCGGCGAGTTCAAGCCATGCTCAAACTTAAATGACCTTCTGAGATCGGATCTGCTCCTCTAATCAATAGATCTAACCTCCCCAAGCTCAATAAACACATAAAGGTTCGAACTTGATACACATGCAACGTCCAAAAGGCACTACTTGATGATTTAGTCCCAAATACAACACTCTAAGTTCATTTCTTCCATAAACCAACGTAAAGCAAGATGGATAACCTTCTCTGGACCACTATGGGTCCAGATCTGAAGTCTAAACATGATAAGGGACCTTATTCTCAACAAATCAACCCAATAAAGGGCATAGGAAACCCTAGATCCATGGATGGTTTAACAAAAGAGAAAGAGGGTCGATTTGCTACCTCAAAGATGATGCACTCTGCTTGGAATCCACAAAAATGCAACCTCCTTAGCCTCATCCAAGCTGGAATCAACTTCTTCTTGCAAAACAATCCCATAAAGGTCCAATAATGGCTTCTTCTCTCTCACAAACGCTCAAACACGATAAGGGTTTCTATCATGGGTTTGGTAGCCACAAATGGTGGCTATAAGCCCCTTCAAATAGGTCTCAAACCCTGGGGATTAGGGTTTCATTAAACAGCATGGACTCGTCGAGTCCATGAATGGACTCGCCGAGTCCGCCATTAAATTAGTCTGACCATCCGCGCTCCTACTCGGCGAGTCTGAGCGCTTACTTTCCGAGTCTCTCTCTCTCTCTCTCTCCAAAAACTCAATATTAAAGCATAAATAAGATACCTTGGAGTCCGGATGTTACACCTTTGCTAGCCAAAGGTATGGTACTGAGATAAAAGCTTTTATGTCTATACATATATACATAATATATAACTAAGGATCAAACGACACTCGGATATACAACAGGGTACTCTAAGTCCACAACCAAACAAGGAACATGAAATAAAGTGAGTTATTAGTCCTAAGTCCTTCAAACCTTACTTATATAACTATATGTGCATTAGACATGGTTTTGACAATATATTAGTTTGAAAGAGTTGAAAGGAAAGGTTTAGCATATAGCAACAAATTTGGTAAAGAGTTTAGTATGTAAAAGAGTTTGATAAACATGCTGAAATAGTTTGTTTGATAAAACAGTTAAAACGATAGTAAATCCATTTGTTTGATAGATATTAATGACATGTGATTGATATAATAACTATAATGTTTGTACTTGTATCCCCCCCCCATAAAAGCATTTAAAATCATTTAAATGGTAGATTAAGGGGTATGAACTCACCTGTAGTGAGTGATACGAATGAAAGATTGGTTTGCAGGACACTAAGTGCCAAGTGAAGACTTGAGCACAATGGATCATAAATAGCATATAATGACACATATATGTATATAATTAGTGTTTACAACATCTAATCATGAAATGGAACAACCTTAGGGACTAGGAAACACTTGTAATGAAGTGTTACACCACATAGGGTTGCATATAAGGGATGTAGGACCTCACATAGGAGTTTATGGCCCAAATGGTAATACCCCCATGAGTTTATGGCCCATGGGTTTACGGCCCAATGAGTTTATGGCCGTAAGCTCATGGTATCTTGTACCATTTTATGTGTTCATGTCCTATGGTCTTCCTTGAAGTGTTCTAGACTTAGGAAGGAGTTGTGGCAAATTGCACCACTAATTAGGGTTTACAGCCAAAATAGATTGCCTTGGCTGTAACCACCCTTTTGTTCTTGATTTCTTGATGTTTTCAAGGTGTTTAACAAGTGATTCAAGTATATAACAAGCTAAGGGTAGTGTACTTACGTATTAGAAGCTTGTAAGGGTGTTTAAGGTGCAAAAACACTTAAGTGTTCTTGATGTTCTAGACAAAATGAAGAACACTTTGAAGATCTAACCAAAAGAAGAGATTTCATGGATGAAATCATGTATATTCACTAGATATGGAAGGATATCAAGTTGAAAATGGAAAGATAACATACTAGATTTAAGATTTTGATGAAAGTTCTTGATGATAGTTGATAGAGAATTGGATTCTAGCCTTGGAAAGATGAAGAATGAAGAAGAAGTGAAGGAATATCATGTATATAACATGAGTTTACGTCCACCATGTGTTTACGGCCGTAAACTCACATGGTGTGGCCGTAAACTCCACATGATGAAGATTAAAGCTTGTTTGTTAGGTTATAACTTCAATTGACACTTCCTTTCACTCATTCCTTTGGTGTACTAAGCTCAGAATGCTCAAACAGACTCTAAACAATGCTAAAAGTTAGCAGAAACAAGTCTGACTTTGATTGAAGTGAGTGGTTTGCACAAGATAGAAATTTCGGGTTGTCACATCATCCACCCGTTAGAGAGAATTTTGTCCCGAAATTAAAGTTTAAGCAATTGAGTAGTTATAAATAACTAAGCGAAAAGATGAGGATATTTAAATTTCATTTGATCCTCACGCTCCCAAGTGAATTCAGGTCCTCGCTTGGCATTCTAGCGAACCTTCACTATCGAATACGGCTTTGCTTCGTTTGCTTGACCTCTCGGTCCATGATCTTTACAGGTTCTTCCACGAAGTTGAGGCTCTCGTTGATCTCAATCTCATCGAGTGGGATTACAAGAGTCTCATCGGATATACACTTTTTCAAGTTCGAGACATGGAAAGTAGAATGTATGTTACTAAGTTCGCGGGGTAGGTTGAGTTTGGATGCTACAGGGCGGATTCTAGCGAGAATCTCGAAAGGCCCTATGTATCTTGGATTGAGCTTCCCACACTTTCTGAAGCATATCAAGCACTTCCAGGGTGAGACTTTCAAAAGAGCGCGATCTCCTACCTGGAATTCCAAAGATTTTCTTCGTTTGTCTACGTAGCTTTTTTGTCGGTCTCTAGAGGCTTTCAATCATTCACGAATCTAAACGATCTTCTCTGTCGTTTCCCGAATGATCTCTGGACTTGTGAGAGTGCTGTCAAGAACTCGTCCTTTAGCTAACTGCGTGTCACCCACCTCAGCCCAACACAGAGGGGATCTGCACTTCCGGCCATAGAGGGTTTCGAATGGAGCAGCCTTTATGCTCGTGTGATAACTATTGTTGTAGGAAAACTCGACAAGGGGTAAATGAGTATCCAATGCCTTCTTAAAGTCAATCAAACAAGCTCGCTACATATCTTCCAAAGTTTGGATAGTTCTCTCACTTTGTCCGTCGGTTTGTGGATGGTAGGCTGTACTCATGTCGAGCCTCGTTCCAAGGGAACTTTGTAGCGACTGCCAGAACCTCGAAGTGAATCTACTATCTCTATTAGAGATAATAGATATAGGAACACCATGCAGTCGTACGATCTCCCGAATGTATGTTCTTGTGAGCTTCTCCATCTTGTCAGTTTCTTTGATGGGCAGAAAGTGTGCAGACTTTGTTAACCTATCAACGATCACCCAAATGGTTTCGAGACCACCCGTTGTCTTGGGAAACTTAGTTATGAAGTCCATGGTGACCCGCTCCAACTTCCATTCTGGTATCTCCGTTTGCTGTAGTAAACCTAATGGGTTTTGGTATTCGACCTTGACCTTGGCGCAAGTAAGACATTTACTTACGAAGGTAGCAATCTTTGCTTTCATGCTAGGCCACCAGTATAGTTTTTTAAGATCCAGATACATCTTATCTAAACCTGGGTGGACGAAATATCTAGTTTTGTGTGCTTCGGTCATGACCAAGTCTCTGAAGCCACCGTGTTTCGGTGTCCAGATCCGGTCCATGAGATATAAGGCTCCACCACCCTTAACTTCCAAGTTCTTATCCATCCCACTCATGGATTCACCCTCCATGTTTTCGGGTCTCAAGGCTTCGAGTTGAGTTTCTTTGATTTGCGTGGACAGGTGTGAATAGATAGTCATGGTCAATGATTTGACTCTTCGACCAAAATATTCTTTCCTACTTAGGGTGTCGGCTACTACGTTGGCTTTACCCGGATGATAACGAATTTCGCATTCATAGTCACTGAGTAGCTCGACCCACCGTCTTTGTCTCATGTTGAGCTCCTTCTGGTCGAATATGTGTTGTAAACTCTTGTGGTCTATAAAGATAGTGATTTTTGTACCATACAGATAGTGTCTCCAGATCTTCAGAGCAAACACAATTGCTCCTAGTTCAAGATCGTGTGTGGTGTAGTTGACCTCGTGCGTCTTTAGTTGTCTTGAGGCATAGGCGATGACCTTACCTCGTTGCATCAGAACACAGATGATCCCCTGGTTGAATGCATCACAATATACTACGAAGTCTTCTATCCCTTCGGGAAGGGATAATATCGGTGCGATGCATAAGGCTCGCTTCAGCGTTTAAAACGCTTTTTCTTACTTCTCTTCCCAGTTAAAGGCCACGCCCTTGTTGGTCAATGTTGTAAGAGGTTTCACAATTCATGAGAAATTATGTATAAACCTGTGGTAGTAGCCAGCGAGGCCTAGAAATCGATGAATTTCTGTAAGCATCTTCGGTGCTGACCAGTTCTCAATGGCCTTAATTTTGGACGGGTCCACATGGATTCTTTCTTTGCTAACAACGTGTCCTAAGAATTTGACTCTTTGGATCCAAAATTCGCATTTAGAGAACTTTGCGTAGAGTTTCTCTGTTCGTAGTGTTCCTAGGTTCTGTCGCAGATGGTCGCTATGCTCCTCCTTACTTTGAGAGTAGATAAGTATGTCATCGATGAAGATAATGGCGAACTGGTCCATGTAAGGACGACATACCCTATTCATTAAGTCCATGAATATTGCAGGAACATTAGTCAATCTAAATGGCATCACTACGAACTAGTAGTGTCCGTAACGAGTTCGGAAGGCTGTCTTCAGGACACCCACCTCAAGCACTCGTAACTGGTGATACCTGGATCTCAGATCTATCTTCGAAAAGTAATTCGCCCTTTGCAGTTGGTCGAATAAATCATCTATGCGAGGTAGAGGGTTACGGTTATTGACCGTAAGCTTGTTGAGTTCTCTGTAGTCGATGCACATACGAAACTATCCGTCTTTATTATTGACAAACAAAACCAGTGCTCCCCAGGGTGAGAAGCTTGGTCTAATAAATCCCTTGCTGAGCAGTTCGTTAAGTTGAAAAGATAGTTCCTGCATCTCAGCTGGTGCTAGTCGATAGGGCGATTTGGCTACTGGGGTAGCTCCTGGTACTAAGTCGATTTTGAACTCGACTTTTCGTTGCGGAGGTAATCCTGGTAGTTCTTCTGGAAAGATGTCGGGAAAGTCGCGTACTACTAGAATGTTCTTTAGGCCTTTGGTTTCTTGGCTCGTATCGACAACGTGAGCAAGGAATGCACGATACTCCTCACGCAAGTACTTCTGAGCTTAAATACTTGAGATGATACGAGGCTCGTGTCGGGTTTATCGCCGTAGATAATAAGAGTTTCGCTAGACAGGAGGTTAAGACGGACAACTTTTTTGTAACACATAATGTTGGCGGGATGAAGACTCAACCAGTCCATGCTGATAATGACATCGAAACTTTTAATTGAGACCGACATGAGGCCGATTGGAAATTAATGGCTATCTAGAGTTAGAGTACATTCTATGTATATAATGCTAGTGCTCTAAGTCTTTCCATTAGCCATTTCTACAGTGAACAGTTCTTTATGTGCGCGTGGTCATTGCTTAAGTAAGTGAGCAAATTTCTGATTTATGAAACTCCTTTCCGCTCCACTATCAAACAGTATGCATGCATAAGAGTTATTGAGGAGAAACGTACCAGTGACCACTGTAGGGTCGGTAACTGCTTCCTTGTGGATTATAGCCAAAAGTCTTCCCACTCCACCGACATTCCCTGCCTTAGGGCAGTTCCTTTTGTAGTGGCCCACCTCGCCACATCCGTAGCAAGACTAGCCCACACCAGCGTCGGGGACTTGGGTGATTGGCCTTGCCAGAGCTTTGCAGAAACAGACAGTGTGCCCCTTCCTGTTGCAGTTAGAGCACTACATTTCCTGACAGGGTCCAGTGTGGTGGAAGTTGAATTTGTTGCACTTCGGCAAGCTTCCAGCGTACTACTTTACCGGAGCAGCAACAGCAGGTGCTATCGCAGCATGAACGTCCACGACCTGCTGCTTTTTGGCAACTTTCTGCTTCTTCTTATCATCCCAGAACTTTCGATTTGCTATCAGCGGTTTTGGAGGATTCTGAAATGGATAGGGTTGTTGTTGTGCATGGGGTATGGACCCCATGGTAAATGATTCGCTGTGCCAATCGCTTGGCACTATCGAAGGTAGTGGAGTTTGAAGGTAGCGGGGTTTGAAGCTAGTACATTCCCCTGAAATGGAGGCACCAGCCCCTAGATATACCTTTCTACCTTCTTTGCTTCAGAAGGGACCATTCCCGAACATAGCTCTACCAGATTGCTGAACCTGGTAGTGTAGGATACTATGTCGGAGCCCTTCATGGTTAGGCTCCAGAGCTCTAGCTCTAGCTTTTGAGCTTCGCCCCTCAGGCAGTATTCTTCGATCATGAGCTCCTTAAGAGCTTCCCAATCGATAACATTTGCCACTATAAGAGATAGTGACTTAACATGGCTATTCTACCATGTCAGAGCTCGGTCTGCGAAGGTGCAGGCGGCAAATTTTACTTTGCTCCCTTCTAGATAGGAACATATCTCAAAGATCGATTCCGTTTTCTCGAACCATTGCGAGTGGGCAATGATTCTGCCACTCCCATTGAAGGACTTGGGCTTGCAGCTGGTGAAGTCCTTGTATGAGCACTATCTAGAGCGTACTGGAGCTTCGACAATAGTAGGAGGCACATAAGTTTCACTCCCACTAGTACCAGTCGAGGTGAATTGAGCTAGAGTTGCAGTAACAGCCGCATTCACAGTAGCTTGAATAGCTTTTGGGTTATATTGCGGAGGAGGTGGTGGTGGTGTTGAAGTTGTCGGAGGATTACGCCTTGTTACCCTCCGAGGAGGCATTGCTTAACTGAAAGTTTACAAGGATTGATGATGGTAGTAAGGATTAATTGTAAGTAAGATGAGAGTGATCCATGGGCTAAATCACCATAGTCTAATAGTTGAATGAATGTATGATTGAAGTAGTGACACAATAGTAGAGTAGGGAAACACAAGAGCAAAGATTTTTCAACATATTAGATAACTGCCAATATTATTGGTATTATTGATGTAACAAGTTCGGGAAAAATGACCTATCAGTAGGTCTTACATCAAACCATAAGGGAAAATGTTGACAACTTAGAAGTCTAGTTAAAGTACTTGGAAGATAGGAATAGGAATATTTTACAGAAGAGTGCTACTTAGAGCACATATAAGAAAGGTTATTCCTTATACCAAAAGAAAGATGATCTAGACATCTTCTACCGGTGACCGGTACTCCTCGGGCGAACCCTCAGATCTGCCAGTTGACGAACTATGTCCTGAAGATGTCGCTCATGGGCTCTTTAATGCACACAAAATTCTAAGACATCAGCTTGGGATGCAGCTAGTTCCTGCTGCAGAGTCTCATTGGCTCTCCTAGTCCTTTCCACAACTTCTTCGAGATGGATTATGTGGACTGTGTTAATTCCCAAATTAGCATCAATTTCCATGACTCGGTTGATAGCTGCCCGACCTTGTTCAAGATTCCGAGAAATCCTGTGGACCATGATGGGCAGGACTCGGTCAGCTGAGCCTCCCTCGCTTATATTGTAAAAGCTTCGATCTTCATTGAATGGTAAAGTTTGACCCTGTTCATGGCTCCATTGGTTCAATTTTGTCGCTCACGAGGGTGTGGGACCTTGAAATGTTGGTCGGGGTTAAGGTTTGGGACTTGAACCTCTTAAGGTAGGTTGTTGACTTCAGGTTCAGAGTCAGAACCATCCAAAAAGCCTTCAGCGTGGTGATCATCCAAAGGGATTGGATGATCCTCCTCTGGCTCTACTTCAAGCCATCCAGCATTGCCTTCGTTTGGGAAGCACAGGTCGCCAGGAGGATGGAATCCAACCATGATATCTACGCGAGAAAAAGGGTATAAGAATCTAATATAAGTAGACGTACTACTTAAGGTAATTATAAGATGATCATTACCAGTTAATTCAATACTTGCATAGTGCATACCAGTTATATGAAATCAAAACAGGATAGACCTTCGAATAAGTAACCGTAACTCCAAATCCACAACCAAACAAGGAACATGAAACAAAGCAAAGATCACAAATTCTAAGTCTATGACAACTTAATCACATATAACCTTAGCATACCCACTTAGCAACTATTGACCTACTAGTAAAGACCTTTTTAGTTCTCAAATAAGTAATTATAGTAACACAAAATACTCCTATAGTATTTTAGGTTTATGCTATGTTCTAATGTTCTCATTGTAGTAGTGTTGGTAAGTTTTTAGACTTGTTGCAACCTCACAACCATTCTAGGGCATATGCTAATCACTTATAGAACCAACATAGTTGATCAGGCTATGTCATTCCCAGAACTAACCATACATCCCCGAGTCTATTTGTGATGTTCAACAATCGTAATACTTTTGTTCTGTCCTAGTGACACTGATTTTAGTATGAATGCATGTATGTATACTTAGTTAAATATTTTATTTTTTAAAAGTATAAACTCTTGGTCAGAGTATTTTAATCTCATTGTGTTTATAGTTTGTATATCTTTTATGGGTTGATATACTCGATTCACTATAAACAATGCTCTAATACCAATCTATCACACCTCAAAACCTGAATGGCGAAAACGTTCCGGGACAGAGGACGTCATGTATAGTATCACAACAAAGCATAATAGTAAACAAGCAACAACATCATCCATTGCATTAATAATATAATTTTAATAAAAGTGTGTTTTGTATAGTTATAAGACACCAAAAATACAAATCAAAATAAGAGATGAGTCTTGAATGTGATCCATCTTCTCAAAACCTAGCATCGATACCTGTCTACTGATGACCTGACAATACAAGTTATTTTGAAAGAGTTTGTCAGCTTTAAAGTTGGTGAGTTCATAATCATTTTAGTGTCATTGTTTGTATAAAAATGTTTGTAAGTGTTTGAAGTATAAGTTTGTAGAAGTTTATCGTAAATGTTTGTATCTCCTAGAAAATCCTATATTTTCTACTAAAAGTAGCCTTCTACCAAGGCATCAAATATTCTATTTGTTTGTTTCTTGTAAAAGTATGTATTTTTCCCAAGTGTGACTATCATTAACAATGTATAGTTTTTACATTGCCGTTTATGTGAGAAGATCATAATGTGAATGCAATGGGAAAATAATAAAGTAATGTAGTGTTGTATATAGTAACTACTTCTTTACTAACTACCTTAAACCGGTTGTTAATTAAGGTATAATGTGATATGATTGTACCATATTATCGACTAAAATACGACGATGAAAGACGTCTTAAGAAATGACATTTGACACCCGTAGACTTGCAAGTCCCAATGTAGCAAACAACAAGGTGTTGGATAGTCAATCCAGTTTAGATCTATACACAAATTCATGCTCTCCATCCAGGAGACTCTAGATACAAAATGAAACATGGTAGTGATGCCATGCCCCGAAACAGTGGCACCCATTTATGTTATTGTATTCTTGTATATGTATTGTATGTATTAGTGTAATGTATGTTCTCTCTGTCTATTATGTAGTATGTTCTCTTTATTTCTCATCATAGTATGTTCTCTTGTATAGTGTATAGTATGTATTGCTTCCCGTTATAGTATTCTCTATCTGTTTCTCTTTATAGTATATTCATTATGTTTCTCATAATAGTATCTACTCTTAGTTTCTCATCATAGTATATTTGTTATGTTTCTCATAATAGTATGTATTGAATCATGTATGAACTAACTCTTTGTATGTTTTATTTTATTAGAAATAATGAGTAGTGAGTTCCCAAACTATACCTATTATAGTTTACTGGTAGAGTTGTTTGTATAAATGAACATCTTTGTATACCTTTGGTAGCCAAAGGTATGGTACTGAGATAAAAGCTTTTATGTCTATACATATATACATAATATATAACTAAGGATCAAACGACACTCGGACAAACAACAGGGTACTCTAAGTCCACAACCAAACAAGGAACATGAAATAAAGTGAGTTATTAGTCCTAAGGCCTTCAAACCTTACTTAGGCCTTCAAACCTTACTTATATAACTATATGTTCATTAGACATGGTTTTGACAATATATTAGTTTGAAAGAGTTAAAAGGAAAGGTTTAGCATATAGCAACAAGTTTGGTAAAGAGTTTAGTATGTAAAGGAGTTTGATAAACATGCTGAAGTAGTTTGTTTGATAAAACAGTTAAAACGATAGTAAATCCATTTGTTTGATAGTTATTAATCACATGTGATTGATATAATAACTATAATGTTTGTACTTGTATCCCCCCCCACAAAAGCATTTAAAATCATTTAAATGGTAGATTAAGGGGTATGAACTTACCTGTAGTGAGTGATATGAATGAAAGATTGGTTTGCAGGACGCTAAGTGCCAAGTGAAGACTTGAGCACAATGGATCATAAATAGCTTATAATGACACATATATGTATCTAATTAGTGTTTGCAACATCTAATCATGAAATGGAACAACCTTAGGGACTAGGAAACACTTGTAATGAAGTGTTACACCACATAGGGTTGCATATAAGGGATATAGGACCTCAGATAGGAGTTTACGACCCAAATGGTAATACCCCCATGAGTTTATGGCCCATGGGTTTACGACCCAATGAGTTTATGGCCGTAAGCTCATGGTATCTTGCACCATTTTATGTGTTAATGTCCTATGGTCTTCCTTGAAGTGTTCTAGAGTTAGGAAGGAGTTGTGGCAACATTGCACCACTAATTAGGGTTTACAGCCAAAGTAGATTGCCTTGGCTGTAACCACCCTTTTGTTCTTGATTTCTTGATGTTTTCAAGGTGTTTAACAAGTGATTCAAGTATATAACAAGCTAAGGGTACTGTACTTACGTATTAGAAGCTTGTAAGGGTGTTTAAGGTGCAAAAACACTTAAGTGTTCTTGATGTTCTAGAAAAAATGAAGAACACTTTGAAGATCTAACCAAAAGAAGAGATTTCATGGATGAAATCATGTATATTCACTAGATATGGAAGGATATCAAGTTGAAAATGGAAAGATAACTTACTAGATTTAAGATTTTGATGAAAGTTCTTGATGATAGTTGATAGAGAATTGGATTCTAGCCTTGGAAAGATGAAGAATGAAGAAGAAGTGAAGGAATATCATGTATATAACATGAGTTTACGTCCACCATGTGTTTACGGCCATAAACTCACATGGTGTGGCCGTAAACTCCACATGATGAAGATTAAAGCTTGTTTGTTAGGTTATAACTTCAATTGACACTTCCTTTCACTCATTCCTTTGGTGTGCTAAGCTCAGAATGCTCAAACAAACTCTAAACAATGCTAAAAGTTAGCAGAAACAAGTCTAACTTTGATTGAAGTGAATGGTTTGCACAAGATAGAAATTTCGGGTTGTCACATCATCCCCCCGTTAGAGAGAATTTTGTCCCGAAATTAGAGTTTAAGCAATTGAGTAGTTATAAATAACTAAGCGAAAAGATGAGGATATTTCAATTTCATTTGATCCTCGCGCTCCCAAGTGAATTCAGGTCCTCGCTTGGCGTTCTAGCGAACCTTCACTATCGAATACGGCTTTGCTTCGTTTGCTTGACCTCTCGGTCCATGATCTTTACAGGTTCTTCCACGAAGTTGAAGCTCTCGTTGATCTCGGTCTCATCGAGTGGGATTACAAGAGTCTCATCGGATAGACGCTTTTTCAAGTTCGAGACATGGAAAGTAGAATGTATGTTACTAAGTTCGCGGGGTAGGTTGAGTTTGTAAGCTACAGGGCAGATTCTAGCGAGAATCTCGAAAGGTCCTATGTATCTTGGATAGAGCTTCCCACACTTTCTGAAGCGTATCAAGCACTTCCAGGGTGAAACTTTCAAAAGAGCACGGTCTCCTACTTGGAATTCCAAAGATTTTCTTCGTTTGTCTGCGTAGCTTTTTTGTCGGTCTCTAGAGGCTTTCAATCATTCACGAATCTGAACGATCTTCTCTGTCATTTCCCGAATGATCTCTGTACCTGTGAGAGTGTTGTCAAGAACTCGTCCTTTAGTTAATTGCATGTCACCCACCTCAGCCCAACACATAGGGGATCTGCACTTCCGGCCATAGAGGGCTTCGAATGGAGCAGCCTTTATGATCGTGTGATAACTATTGTTGTAGGAAAACTCGACTAGGGGTTCTTTTTATGGACACTCTCAGTTTAACATATTCTACGACTTTTGTTTAGATTACTAAGTCTAAAAAGTCCTCTAACGTAAATTCACTATTTACGTCTCCCCGGTGCCGTGCTG
Source organism: Lactuca saligna (assembly GCF_052625555.1). Taxonomy (NCBI): domain Eukaryota; kingdom Viridiplantae; phylum Streptophyta; class Magnoliopsida; order Asterales; family Asteraceae; genus Lactuca; species Lactuca saligna. The sequence goes on along the minus strand of NC_136421.1, from coordinate 21,799,663 downwards.
GTTTTGCCGAAAAACTTCGACGAACCATAACTTCGTAGTTATAACTCAGATTTCAAAGTTCTTTATATGTACGGAACCCTTGAGACGTACTCTACAACTTAGTTAAGATTATTTATTCTAAATAATCTTTTGTCAAAAAGTTATTTTCGACCCCTATTATCTCTAAATTGACTAGCCCGGATCTATGGGCGTTACAATTATCTCCCCCCTTTAGGATAGTTACGTCCCAGAATCATCAACGAAACAGGGCTCGCATGATGACTCCATACGTTATCTCTTCATCCTAAGTAATAACCGTAACTTTGATGTTTCTTCGAACGTATATCTAACTCTAAGGCTTCCTGATTGCAGGCAATACTCGATCTTGCACTTGCTCCGTATCTCACGTTAGACTCCTAATTATGACCTTCATGTCATAATCTTGATCCTTACTAGAGACTGCTTCTTCTTAACAAACTTAAGATAAGTTATTGTATTACTAAAATGGATCGATGTGTCATATTCTAATGACTTATCATCGTATGTTCCCACGCTTAGACTCAGGTCTCTTAGAGTCTTCTAGAATAGACTATATATTTCTTCATGTTCTAATCACATCTTAAAAGGTAGCATTTCTAGCCACAAGCAATTATCACGATACCTCTACCGATCGCTTTGATTATCTTTTATTTCAATCTTCCGACTTAAGTCAGATGTTACCTCAAACTTGGTTCTCTGAACCACGTAACATACTTATCGTAGTCGGACTCAATTCGATATGACCACTAGGGTCAGAATAACAATCATTGTATTAGTCATTAACGAAATGATGGTAACGACATATTTGAAAAAAACGGTATCAATTACTAGCTTCTCGGTAACCTTGTGACTTTCCCTGATCCAAGTGCGAGTCCTGTGCTTCCGGTAGTATATGCATCTACTACCTTTCACACCTACTCATACTCATCCCAAGTATTGTCTCGTAGTCCCCAAGTCCTAAAATCACAAAACAATTTTAACACATACAAATGTGTCCAAACAATCATATAATTTTTCCTAGACTCTACTAGGACTTATTCCTTGCGTATCTTCAATCGTAAATTCTGCTTCAACTCGGTTGGTGGTGGCAACGCCATACGATGGGACAACTTCAAGAATTACACCAATCATTCCATCATCCCACAAATCAATGGTATACTTCTGACGTACCATACTCCCCTGAATGTACTGTTATCTTATCATACACATTCTAAAGGCAATATACCACTCTTATGATATCTTCTGATAGGTGTCATTCACTAACATAAGCCTTTTCATTTCCTCCATTTACTCGATTCTGTATGAGTCTTCACCATGATGCTTTGCTTACGAAAGTATGCGTTTAGTGCATCAAGACGAGAAAATAGATAGAGAAGATTTGGAAATGTAATCCTCCTTATTACTTCGAAAAATTACATGTCAGTTCTAATATCATAATTAAACGTTTAGAAACCTGAGCACATAATATTTTCAGATCCGGTCGGCAACAGACCATAGATCCGAACAAATAATATCATATAAGGCATCTTTATAGCTATAACATAAAACATTTAGCACATAAAACATTTTAGGCATCTTTTGTAACGCCCGGGTTTTCAGGGCTAAGCATTTTTGTCAATGTAATAGTCTAGGTCAACTATTGTAACTCTTTTTGAAGTAATAAATATGAAATATTTGAGTATTATGTGAATTATGTGTGTTTATGTGTTTATTATTTAATTATAAATGTATAATTAATAAAGAATAAAAATGAGCGTCAAAATTAAAGTGTGAGATAATCCCGATATCTCTACATAAAGTTGTAGAATATGTCTCAAGGTTTCCGTGCATATAAAGAATGCCGAAATCCGAGCTATAAAGAAGAAGTTATGGCCCGCCGAAGTTTTACGACAAAACCGGTACGACACCGGGAAACGTAAATAGTGAATTTACGATAGAAGACTTTTTAGCCTTAGCAATCTAAACAAAAGTCGTAGAATATGTTAAACTAAGAACATCGATAAAAAGAACGCCCAAATCTGACTTCGTATGAAGAAGTTATGATTTTTCTAAGATTCGGCTTAGCAGTGCACGGCCTGAAACTCGAATTTTAGTTCGAGCGGTTTTTGGCTTACGCAACATAAATGAGAGTTGAAGATCTCATTAATAGGAAATCAACGGTAAAAAGACAGACAAAAACAGAGTCCGTATGTAGAAGTTATTAATTTTACGCAGACGTTTAACAGTATAATCTCCTTGTACTGTTAAATTTAAGATCGGTCGAGAATTAGCTGACGGTGTCAAAATGAAAGTTGTAGATCTTATTATTACCTACGCGTGGATATAAAGAACGTCAAAAACGGAGGTCGTATGTGAAAGTTACGGATTTTAGAAGTCGGAAGTGTGCTGTGGGAAAATGGGTGATGTGGCACAATCTTGGCCATTGCTTTCTCCCCAAGGCTTGCCACCAGATGGTGACATGTGGCACCAAGTTCAGCCACATTTCACCCTATAAATACCACCTCTCCCACCCTCATTTTCTTCACACCTTTCCCATTCTTTCTTCTCTTTACTCTCTCTCTCTCTCTAGAACCTCTCTCTAGCCCCGAAATCCCCCGAAAAGCCTAGGGAACCTCCCTAGCACGAGGCGGAAGCCCCGGAGTGCTCGAAGGCTCTGAGAAGAAGAGCTTTTCGGCTCGGGAACGCTGCTCCAAGCAAAGCCCGGTTTTCTATAAAACCCGCTGTAAGTGAGCTACGCCTACGCTATTTTTAATATAACTTTTATTTAATTATAGTAACGTTATTAGGAACTTATAATAAATACTTGGGCTATTATTATGGGTTATATAAGTATTTTTTTTGACGCTTATATAATAATAATAATAGCTAGACTATTAATTAGTCTCGACGAATAATAAACTAAACTCTAGTGGTAATAATACTAGGTTTCGTCGAAGAAAAATTCTTTTTAAGAAGCGCAGCGCTGTCTGAGTTCAGAATCACCACCTTTTCCGGTGAGTGCATAGTTACCTTCAACTTACACATAGATATGAAGTATTTTATATAAATTACGTGCTATGTGTGCATATTATCTGAATACTTGCTATCTATGCTAGATGAACGTTGTTATACATGTTTTCAATGATTTAAACTGTATATGTATTTTATATCTACGAAAATGTTGGGGTAAAACATGGGTAGATGTAATAGGTGATGTGTGATAAAATGATGAGAGGCCTCGATGTTGTTGTTGTTGATCCAGTCATCTAGCGGAGTATAGATGACGACCACGGACTCTTCTAGACAGTCCAGTGGAACACTAGCAGGCTCGCAACCTGTAGGTGTTGTGAACGATGTGTTCACCGGTGTACTCCATCCCCCACATGGTTGCCTATTAGGACATTTATTGCTGAGGAATCCCCTTAGCAGTAGTGTCCGTCCCGATGATGATCCTTAGGCTAGGTCCCTTATGATAGGTGTTTAGGGACGTAAAGTGAGGATAACGGGAACGGGTAATCGGGTTATTGTTGATTGATGAAATTAATAAACTTATTGTGGGTTGAAAACCCTATGTGCTCACCAGGCTCCCAAGCCTGACCCACTCAGTTTTATGCATTACAGGTAGTGGCGCATGAGCATAGGTGTGATGTTTTGGACGAGGGATTACGGATATAGGCCTGTAGATATGAAATAATGTAGTAAGGCTTATATTGTACTGTTTATACTTTTGATCTGTACGAACATGACATCCCGAGTCTTTTAATGAAATACATTTCTATGGAAATGCTTTTGATAAATCTTTATCATATTATTGTTTTGGGACAAATTCCGCAACCCTTTTATTAAAAGATAACTCTGATTTTGAAATAAAGTATAAACAAAACCGGTCTTTTCTGGCCGTGATTTTGGGGATGTCACAGTTGGTATCAGAGCATTAGTTTAAGCGAACTAGGAATTTGTAGGATTTCTAGACTTAAACTTAGAATGCTAAGCGATGATTGTGAGGTGTGAGCACTAGCTTATTTTAGGAATTGTGCCTAAAATGCTTTTATGTGCTAAATGTTTTATGCATGATATGCTGTTATTTTGTTCGGGATCTATGGTCTGTTGCCGACCGGATCTGGAACCTTATGTGTTTAGGATTCTAAACGTATGACTACGATATTAGAACTAGCATGTAAACGTGTCGGAGTGATAAGGACGATTTAAAACGTCTCTCCTAAATAAAGATCTAAATCCACCTTATTCGGTATATAGATCAAGATGGTAAGGACCCGTAGCGGAAACGTAAACGCAAATGGGAACGGACACCAACCCCCCGTGATCGAGCAAATACCAGTTGTGGAAGCCGCTGCCGGACCAATAACGATGGCCGGAGTGCAAGCGATGATCCAGGCAATGTTGGATCGTCAAATGGAGGAAACCAGGCGTTTGCTCCAACAAAATCGAGAGGAAGCGACTATTCAGCTCGAACAGCCCGAGTTGAACGAAGGGCAGACTGAAGAAGGAAACTATAGTGGGACTATTGGTCAAGCCAACCCACCGATAGTTAGGCAAAACCACCAGGATGGAGGAAATGATGGACGTGGATGCAAATACAAGGATTTCATGGCATCCAACCCACCGAGTCTATCCGGAAGCCCGACGCCGGTGGAAGTCATGAACTGGATCTCTGAGATGGAGACAATGTTTGAGAGTTGCGAGTGTAGCAATAGGCAGAAGACTGCTCTTGCAGTTCCTCTATTGAAATCTGGAGTACTAAGCTGGTGGAAGCTATTAGCTGATTCAATGCCCAAAGGTGAAGCAAGCAAAATGTCGTGGGAGGATTTTCTGGTACAGTTGAAGATGCAATACTGCTCTGAGCAGGATCTTCTGGAGATCAGCAACGAATTCCAGAATCTGAAGAAGGGAAGAATGAGCGTTACTGAATACGCTGCAAGCTTTACTGAGAAAATGAAGCTTGTTCCTCACCTCGTCCCAACTGAACTCTCCAAGGTTAACAAATTTGCCCTCGGATTACCAGCGGACTTCGGTCCAATGGTCAAGCAAACTACCACTCTAAAAGCTGCCATCTGGGCTGCTAAGAATGTGGAGACCCAGATACGAGAAAAGGGTCTGGAGAGAGCGGAAGTGGGAGAGAAACGGAAATTTGACGGATCCTCGAGGTCCGGTAAGAAAGGTAGATTCTCGAAGTCTAGTTCGAGAGGAGGAGGATCAGAAGCAAAGTGGTGTGACAAGTGCAAGAAGAAGCACTCTGGGAAGTGTGATGGAGGGGTCACTTGTTACAAATGCGGAAAGCCTGGGCACTATGCCAACGAATGCACTCTTAACCAGAAGGCCTGTTATGGGTGTAATGAAGAAGGGCACATTTTGAAGGACTGCCCAAAGAAGAAGGAGGCAGGAAGACCCAACATACCACCAAAGCCGAAGGCGAGAGCCTTCCAGATGACGCTCGAGGCTGCAAAGGAGGCAGCAGACGTCGCTTCAGGTACCTTTCTTGTAAATGGTTTGCCTGCAAATATACTGTTTGATTCCGGAGCCAACTACTCCTTTGTGTCGCATAAATTTAGTGCGAAATTAGCATTACCTGTAGAAAAACTTGATAACGCCCTAATTGTAGAAGTTGCCAGTGGCAAATTCGTACCTGTTAGTAATCGTATTAGGAACATCGTCATTGACCTAAACGGAAACGAATTCCAGGAGGAACTATTACCCATAGAGTTAAACGGTTTCGACATCGTTTTGGGTATGGATTGGCTTAGTGCCAACGATGCCGAGATATTATGCCGAAAGAAGATAGTTAGGATAAACCCACCCGGAAAGGAATCATTTATGGTGTACGGGGACAAACGCAGAGTGAGTTCTGGAATCATATCCTTGATGAAAGCTAGGAAATGTTTGTCCAAGGGATGTGCATCGTACTTGGCATTCGTAATCGATGCTAAGAAAGAAAAGAAAGAGGTGCAGAATATACCGGTTGTGTGCGATTATCCGGAAGTCTTTCCCGAAGATCTTCCTGGATTACCACCTGATAGGCAAGTAGAATTTCGTATAGACTTATTACCAGGAACAACACCGATAGCAAAGGCACCTTACCGATTAGCACCGACGGAGATGAAGGAGCTCATGATGCAACTTCAGGAGCTGTTGGATAGCGGTTTCATTCGACCTAGTTCATCACCCTGGGGAGCTCCGGTGTTATTCGTGAAGAAGAAGGACGGAAGCATGAGGATGTGCATAGACTACCGAGAGTTGAATAAGGCAACGGTGAAGAACAAGTATCCATTACCGAGGATTGATGATCTATTCGATCAGCTGCAAGGTTCGAGCTACTTCTCAAAGATCGATCTTAGGTCAGGATATCATCAGCTGAAGGTGAGAGAGCAGGATATTGAGAAGACTGCATTCAGAACAAGATATGGACACTACGAGTTCTTGGTTATGTCGTTCGGACTAACCAATGCTCCCGCAGCATTCATGGATTTGATGAATAGGGTTTGTAAACCATTCCTCGATAAATCCGTGATAGTGTTCATCGACGACATTCTCATATACTCGAAAAGCCAGGAGGAGCACGGCAAGCATCTACGAGAAGTGTTGGAGGTGTTAAAGAAGGAGAAGCTTTTTGCAAAGTTCTCCAAATGCGACTTTTGGATACGGGAAGTCCAATTCTTGGGTCATGTTGTTAACCAAGAAGGAATAATGGTTGACCCTGCCAAGATCGAAGCTGTAATGAAGTGGGAACGTCCGAAGAATCCCACGGAGATTCGAAGCTTTCTAGGATTAGTCGGATATTACCGACGATTTATCCAAGGCTTTTCTTTGATAGCTGCTCCATTAACAGCTTTGACCCATAAAGGAGCTACGTATACATGGAGTGAGAAACATGATGAGGCGTTCGAGAAGCTAAAGAAGAAGTTATGTGAAGCGCCGATACTTTCTCTACCCGATGGAGTCGAAGATTTCGCAGTTTATAGTGATGCATCTGGAGTCGGGTTAGGTTGTGTTCTGACCCAAAGAGAAAAGGTGATAACATACGCATCTCGACAATTGAAAGAGCACGAAAAGAACTACCCCACTCATGATCTAGAGTTGGCAGCGGTAGTATTCGCCTTAAAGATATGGAGGCATTACCTCTACGGCACGAAGTGCAAGCTCTTCACTGATCATAAGAGTCTCCAGTATCTCTTTAATCAGAAGGAGTTGAACATGAGGCAACGACGCTGGCTAGAACTTCTCAAGGACTACGACTGTGAGATACTTTACCACCCAGGTAAAGCAAATATTGTTGCTGATGCTCTCAGTCGGAAAGTCAATCTTGAAAGAAGAAGGCCAAGAGCGTTAAGAATTGAAGTCGTCTCGATGATTGTGGAAAGTATCAGGAAAGCTCAAGAAGAAGCCTTAGAAAAGAATGACCGAAAGGAAGAACGTTTGGGAAAAACGTTAGTGTTCGGTACGAACAGTCGAGGACTGAATGTATTCCAAGATCGAATTTGGGTACCTAAGACGGGAGGAATAAGAGATCTTCTAATGGAAGAAGCACACAAGACCATGTACTCGATTCATCCCGGTAGCACTAAAATGTATAAGGACCTAAAACCCTACTACTGGTGGCCGACGATGAAGCTCGATGTTGCGAAGTATGTGGCTGAGTGCATAACATGTGCGAGGGTTAAGGCACAACATCAAAAACCGTATGGGAGTTTAGAACCCTTACCTGTACCCATGGGTAAATGGGAAGACATCACCATGGATTTTGTGACTAAACTGCCCAGAAAGAAGAATGGACACGACATGATTTGGGTAGTCGTGGATCGTTTCACCAAGAGTGCACACTTCATAGCCGCCAACGAGAAGTGGTCTATGGATAAGCTCGCAAATGCTTACGTGAAGGAAATTGTAAGACTTCACGGTGTCCCTCTTACGATTGTGTCAGATCGTGATAGTCGTTTCACGTCAAGGTTTTGGAGGAGTCTACAAGAGGATTTGGGTACAAAGTTGTGTTTGAGTACTGCTTACCATCCGCAAACTGATGGTCAGAGTGAAAGAACGATTCAGACGTTGGAAGATATGCTGAGAGCATGTACCCTCGAATTCCAAGGGAATTGGGACGAGCACTTACCTCTGGTAGAATTTTCCTACAACAATAGTTTTCACTCGAGCATCAAGATGGCTCCTTATCAAGCCTTGTATGGGCAGAAGTGTCGTACGCCGTCTTGTTGGCTTGAAGCCGGAGAGAAGCAGTTTATGGGCCCCGAGATAGTCCATGAGACTGCTGAGAAATTGAAGGTGATTAGGGAAAGAATGTTAGCAGCTCAGGATCGTCAGAAGAGCTATACCGACAAGAAAAGACGACCGATAACCTTCGAAGTTGGGGATTCCGTTTTACTTAAAGTCTCACCGTGGAAGGGACTTATACGATTTGGGAAACGAGGAAAGTTGAGTCCAAGGTTTATTGGACCATTCAAAGTTCTTCAGAGGATTGGGAACCAAGCTTACAAGCTGGAATTGCCCGAAGAACTCAATGGTATTCATAACACCTTCCATGTGTGTTATTTGAGGAAATTCATGGGAGATGTTCCCGACATAATTCCAATATCGGAATTAAGGATGGATGAGAATAAAAGGCTGATCGAAGAGCCTGAGGCAATTATTGACCGTAAGACTAAGAAGTTACGACGCAAGATGGTCGACTTGGTGCTAGTCCGATGGAAACATTCGAATGGGCCGAATCTCACTTGGGAAACAAAGGATGACATGATGAGTCGCTATCCACATCTGTTTGCTGATGCATGATTCCGGGACGGAATCATCCTAAGGGGGTGAGAATTGTAACGCCCGGGTTTTCAGGGCTAAGCATTTTTGTTAATGTAATAGTCTAGGTCAACTATTGTAACTCTTTTTGAAGTAATAAATATGAAATATTTGAGTATTATGTGAATTATGTGTGTTTATGTGTTTATTATTTAATTATAAATGTATAATTAATAAAGAATAAAAATGAGCGTCAAAATTAAAGTGTGAGATAATCCCGATATCTCTACATAAAGTTGTAGAATATGTCTCAAGGTTTCCGTGCATATAAAGAATGCCGAAATCCGAGCTATAAAGAAGAAGTTATGGCCCGCCGAAGTTTTACGACAAAACCGGTACGACACCGGGAAACGTAAATAGTGAATTTACGATAGAAGACTTTTTAGCCTTAGCAATCTAAACAAAAGTCGTAGAATATGTTAAACTAAGAACATCGATAAAAAGAACGCCCAAATCTGACTTCGTATGAAGAAGTTATGATTTTTCTAAGATTCGGCTTAGCAGTGCACGGCCTGAAACTCGAATTTTAGTTCGAGCGGTTTTTGGCTTACGCAACATAAATGAGAGTTGAAGATCTCATTAATAGGAAATCAACGGTAAAAAGACAGACAAAAACAGAGTCCGTATGTAGAAGTTATTAATTTTACGCAGACGTTTAACAGTATAATCTCCTTGTACTGTTAAATTTAAGATCGGTCGAGAATTAGCTGACGGTGTCAAAATGAAAGTTGTAGATCTTATTATTACCTACGCGTGGATATAAAGAACGTCAAAAACGGAGGTCGTATGTGAAAGTTACGGATTTTAGAAGTCGGAAGTGTGCTGTGGGAAAATGGGTGATGTGGCACAATCTTGGCCATTGCTTTCTCCCCAAGGCTTGCCACCAGATGGTGACATGTGGCACCAAGTTCAGCCACATTTCACCCTATAAATACCACCTCTCCCACCCTCATTTTCTTCACACCTTTCCCATTCTTTCTTCTCTTTACTCTCTCTCTCTCTAGAACCTCTCTCTAGCCCCGAAATCCCCCGAAAAGCCTAGGGAACCTCCCTAGCACGAGGCGGAAGCCCCGGAGTGCTCGAAGGCTCTGAGAAGAAGAGCTTTTCGGCTCGGGAACGCTGCTCCAAGCAAAGCCCGGTTTTCTATAAAACCCGCTGTAAGTGAGCTACGCCTACGCTATTTTTAATATAACTTTTATTTAATTATAGTAACGTTATTAGGAACTTATAATAAATACTTGGGCTATTATTATGGGTTATATAAGTATTTTTTTTGACGCTTATATAATAATAATAATAGCTAGACTATTAATTAGTCTCGACGAATAATAAACTAAACTCTAGTGGTAATAATACTAGGTTTCGTCGAAGAAAAATTCTTTTTAAGAAGCGCAGCGCTGTCTGAGTTCAGAATCACCACCTTTTCCGGTGAGTGCATAGTTACCTTCAACTTACACATAGATATGAAGTATTTTATATAAATTACGTGCTATGTGTGCATATTATCTGAATACTTGCTATCTATGCTAGATGAACGTTGTTATACATGTTTTCAATGATTTAAACTGTATATGTATTTTATATCTACGAAAATGTTAGGGTAAAACATGGGTAGATGTAATAGGTGATGTGTGATAAAATGATGAGAGGCCTCGATGTTGTTGTTGTTGATCCAGTCATCTAGCGGAGTATAGATGACGACCCCGGACTCTTCTAGACAGTCCAGTGGAACACTAGCAGGCTCGCAACCTGTAGGTGTTGTGAACGATGTGTTCACCGGTGTACTCCATCCCCCACATGGTTGCCTATTAGGACATTTATTGCTGAGGAATCCCCTTAGCAGTAGTGTCCGTCCCGATGATGATCCTTAGGCTAGGTCCCTTATGATAGGTGTTTAGGGACGTAAAGTGAGGATAACGGGAACGGGTAATCGGGTTATTGTTGATTGATGAAATTAATAAACTTATTGTGGGTTGAAAACCCTATGTGCTCACCAGGCTCCCAAGCCTGACCCACTCAGTTTTATGCATTACAGGTAGTGGCGCATGAGCATAGGTGTGATGTTTTGGACGAGGGATTACGGATATAGGCCTGTAGATATGAAATAATGTAGTAAGGCTTATATTGTACTGTTTATACTTTTGATCTGTACGAACATGACATCCCGAGTCTTTTAATGAAATACATTTCTATGGAAATGCTTTTGATAAATCTTTATCATATTATTGTTTTGGGACAAATTCCGCAACCCTTTTATTAAAAGATAACTCTGATTTTGAAATAAAGTATAAACAAAACCGGTCTTTTCTGGCCGTGATTTTGGGGATGTCACATCTTTCCTAAAATAAACTAGTGTTCGTGTCTAAAATATAACAGACACCCATCTCACAATCATCGCTTATCATTCTAAGTTTAAGTCTAGAAGTTTCCTACAAATTCCTAGTTCGCTTAAACTAATGCTCTGATACCAACTGTGACATTCCATTTTCACAGCTAGAAAAAACCGATATTGTTTATGCTTTATAAAAATCAGAGTACCTCTTTTAATAAAAATATGCAGAATTTGTTCCCAGTAAAACATGATAAATACGTTATCAAATCATTTCCGAAGAAAAGTATTTTTATTCATTTTAAAACATTTGGGATGTGATCATGAATACATAAACATAAGCATAAACAGAACTTACATTCATTATCACTAGTGATTTGTATCTCCTTAATCTCTCAGTGTAATGTGACTTCATATCAACACCTGTGATATGAATAAACTGAGTGGGTCGGGTTGGGAAACCTGGTGAGTACATAGGGTTTTCAACCCACAATAATATAATTATTATGTTTAATCATCAAACAGTTAGCCCAATTACCCATCCCCATTATCTTCTTTACTCTTAAGGATCTACCATAAGAATCAACTATTTCTCATTCATTCATTCCTAAGGAATAGATATGAAGTCCATCGTTGTCAATGACACAGTTGTCAAGCACAGCTACTAGTTCTATCACTTAGGCGCAACTGCCATAATTGTGACATTCTATATGAGGCGCAACTTCCAGTATTGTCCTTCGAGCACAGCTGCTAGGGTTATCTCGTTTATTGATAGTATCGTTTTTGAGAGTCCACTCGCAATACATGTCAATGGGTTTTTAGAGTACACCGGTGAACACATCGTTCATAACACCTACAAGTTGCGAGCCTACTAGTGTTCCACTGGACTGTCTAGAATAGTCTGTGGTTGTCATCCATACCCTGCTAGATGACGGGGCCAACATTTTGGGAACAAGGCTTCTCATACCATCCACCTCTCACCCTTACCTCATGGTCTATATCACTTCTCAACTCATCATCCAACTCATATTTCATCTACCCATGTTTAACCCAACATATTACGTAGGTATAAATACATATACAGTTTAAATCATATAAAACTTGTATAAAATCGTTCATCCAGCATAGCTAGCAAGTATACAGATAATATGCACACATAACACGTAGTTTATATAAAATAATTCATATCTATGTGTAAGATGAAAGAGACCATGCACTCACAACACATAATTTATATAAAATACTTCATATCTATGTGTAAGATGAAAGGACCATGCACTCACTTGATCAGGTGGTGACTGGGTACTCGGAAAGCGCTTCGTTTACTTTAAAATAATTTCCTTCGACGAAACCTAGTATTATTACCACTAGAATTTAGTATATTATTCGCCGAGACTAATTAATAGTATAGCTATTATTACTATTATATAAGCGTTAAACAATACTTAAATAACCCATAATAATAGCCCAAGTACTTATTATAAGTTTCTAATAACGTTACTATAATTAAATAAAAGCTATATTAAAAATAGCGTAGACGTAGATCACTTACAACGGGTTCTATAGAAAACCGGGATTTGATTGGAGCAGCGTTCCCGAGCCAAAAAGCTCTTCTCTCGGAGCCGTCGAGCACTCTGGGGCTTCCGCCTCGTGCTAGGGAGGTTCCCTAGACTTTTCGGGGGGTTTCGGGGCTAGAGAGAGGTTCTAGAGAGAGAGAGAGAGAGAGAGCAAAGAGAAGAAAGAATGGGAAAGGTGTGAAGAAAATGAGGGTGCGAGAGGTTCTATTTATAGGGTGAAAAATGGCTGAACTTGGTGCCACATGTCACCATCTAGTGGCAAGACTTGGGGAGAAAGCAATGACCAAGATTGTGCCATATCACCCATTTTCGCACAACACACTTCCGACTTCTAAAATCTGTAACTTTCACATACGACCTCCATTTTTGACGTTCTTTATATACACACCTATGTAAAAAGAAGATCTACAACTTTCATTTTGACTCCGTTGGCTAATTCTCGACCGATCTTAAATTTAACAGTACGAGGAGATTATATTGTTAAATGTCCGCGTAAAGTGCATAACTTCTACATACAGACTCCGTTTTCATCTGTCTTTTTACTGCTGAGTTCCGATTAATGAGATCTTCAAATTTTATTTAAGTCGCGTAGGCTAAAAACCACTCGAACTAAAATTTGAGTTTTGGGTCGTGCACTGCTATGCCAAATGTTAGAAAATTCATAACTTCCTCATGCGAAGTCAGATTTGGGCGTTCTTTTTATGGATGCTCTCAGTTTAACATATTCTACGACTTTTGTTTAGATTAATAAGGCTAAAAAGTCCTCTATCATAAATTCACTATTTACGTCTCCCGGTGTCGTGCCGGTTTTGCCGGAAAACTTCGACGTACCATAACTTATTCGTTATAACTCGGATTTCAACGTTCTTTATATGTACGGAACCCTTGAGACGTATTCTACAAATTATTTAAGATTATTTATTCTAAATAATCTTTTGTCAAAAAGTCATTTTCGACCCCCATTATCTCTAAATTGACTATCCCAGATCTATGGGCGTTATAGTGGACTTACCTGAAGTATAGTCAAACATTTTGACTTTATCATCTCCTATCTCTCTCAAGTAGTCAGGGCAGCTTCGCTTCCAATGTCCCTCTAAATGGCAGTAGAAACAAAAGGTTTCTTTTGCATCGGCACATGAGACAATCTTAGACATATCCTTTCCCTTTCCCTTGGAAAGATAAATCTTTTCTAGACTTATAGTGTTTCCATTGTCAATGTCCATGGAAGCTTGGGAAATTGATCTTCCATTCAAAATTTCTTTACCAGTTCCCCAAATCATTTCTGATTCAGCAGCAATTAGCAAATATGTAAGATCGACAAGGGTCATGTCGTGATCTGTCACATAGTAGTCTTTAACAAACTCACTATATGACTTGGGAAGTGAATGAAGAACCAAGTCAACAACCAACTTCCTTGGGAACACGACACCAAACATTCCCAGCCTATCAATATGCAGCTTCATTTCCAAGACCTGATCACATACGTACTTTCCATCTTCATGTTTGCTTGCCAATAGGACTTGATTGACCTTGAATTTTTCAAGTGTTAGAACATGTGGGTCAGGGAGAATTATTGGAGGAGGTGGTGGAAGTGAATTATGATTTTGGGGAACATCATCTTCACGAGGAAAGCTTTTTCTAAAAGATTAGGGAAGACCATAGTTGTCAAAAAGTAGACATCTACAGGGAGAAATTCAAGTTTAGTTGATTAAAGTCCTTAATATAACACCCAAAATGAAATATTAAGGCTAGGACCCAACACAATATTTTCCAATTCGAAAGAGGGATGCCGTAATCCAATTTCAAAATTTTTGAAGGTAGGTAAATGACGATTTACCAATTTCCACCATGAACGACGAAATTGATTATTAAGTTTTAAATGAATTGAAATTCCTATATCTTTTGATATTCATTGAACTTTTCAAAGTCATGTTTAAATCTCGATTGTGCCCTTCAAGTTTGTGACTGGGATGCCGAGGATCACAAACAAGGGGTGAATAACCATGCAAATTACCTTGGTACACTTAATGATATAGATCACCTAATCAATGTGCCGGTTAACCACACACGCTCCATTGATCTATGATTAAGATTAAGCTATCATTTTTCACACACTGTCAGTCCCATATTAGTGTGTCGGTTAACCACACGCGCTCCACTAACGACTTAACAAGGTGCAAAGTGCAATTTCATGGATTTGCACCAAATTCACATTTTCCCTAAGTAACTAAGATTGGGAATTTATAAGTGTTTAGTTACTTGATATTTTCATTATACTTTTAATGAGAATTAATGTCCTATCCTATCCGTTCGGCTAATGATCCTCCACCAGTCAAGTAAACAGTGGGTGAGAGTGGATACCCATTAAACCGCCATTTTATAGGCAATAACCTTATACCCCCCCTATAGATCGGCTTCGTGAATGAGGCCTACTAACGGTAAGACCGACTTTTACTTATACATATAATATATTAAACTTTTAATATTATAATAGTATAAGGGTGTATTTTAAACTATTAAAATACTAAGTGGTTTAATCTATTAATTAAATTATACTCTTAATTTAATTAAACTTAAACCATGTAATTATGGAATTATTAATTCTATTTTAATTAAACACTTTAATTAACAATTAGTAAAGTCCATAAAGATGTAATATGAATTATTCAAAACATCAAGATGCTAAAACAAAATTAAAACTATTTAGTTTATTATTAAGTTATGAACTCATGAGTTACACTTTTGAAAACTTTTTAAATAACTTTAGTTTTAGAATTCAATGTCTCATAAAAAAAAAACTTTTCAAATTGCAAAAATTGAGGGCAAATTTTATAACTCTTAAAAACTTTTAGAATTCCATAAAAGAGACTTTCCAAGTTCTATAACTTGAAGGCAAGTTATGAAACTCTTCAAATCCATTTATAACAAATTTTGTAACATTTGGAGACTCTTGGAATTCATAACTTAAAGAGTTAATGAATAAGACTTTTCACATCCATAACTTATGGAAGTTTCAAAACTCTTAAGATCATAACTTAAAAAAAAGACTTTTGAGGAGTTTTTGACCATAATAGGGTGGGTGGAAAAAATATTTACTATTTTAGTGTTTTTTCAAAACTATTTACCATTTTAGTATTTTTCTCCTTTTTCTTTTATTTTTTAGTTTTCTTTTCAGTTTTTTTAAATTTAAATATCTTATTTTTCTTTTTTCCTTTTTATTGCTCATTTTTATTGTTTTTCTCATTTTCTTTACTTTTTAGTTTCTTTTCAGTTTTTTTTTAATTTAAATATCTTATTTTTTTTTTTCTTTTTTATTATATACATACATACATACATATATATATATATATATATATATATATATATATATATATATATATATATATAAATGACAACTTTCATTTTAGTTTTTTTTATCATTTTTTTACTGTTTTTTTAAATATATGTTTTTTTATTTGTTTTTTTCTGTATTATTTAAATATCTGATTTTCTTATACAACCTTTTTACCATCAAATTTTAGCCTCAACATTAAAAAATCATCAAAAACCACCACTATAATCAAATTTTAAGGTGCAAAAATTTCAACATTCACATACAATGTTTTTAAAGTGAAAAAAATCTCAACATTGTTTCTTACAAAAAAAACATCACAAAAAAAAAAACCCAATATTGTTTATTACAAAAAGAAAAACATCACAATTAGCTTTATCTTGAACCGGTAAAAAATTATTACTTGTAAAAAAAATAATAATAACAAGAGAATAACTATAACAAATACCATAAAAATATTATTTTTTTAAATTACCTTGGTATAGACGGACATCGTTTTCGATTATGTCCCGTTAAATCCACGTGCTCGAGAATGGTTGGAGAGTCATCCACTTAATAGATGTCCGTCTATGCCAAGGTAATTTAAAAAATAATATATATATATATATATATTTTACAGGTAATGATTTTTTACCGGTTCAATATGAAGCTAATTGTGATGTTTTTCTTTTTGTAATAAACAATGTTGGAGTTTTTTTGTGGTGACATTCACCTACAATGTTTTTTGTAAGAAACAATATTGAGATTTTTTTTTTTCACTTTAAAAACATTGTATGTGAATGTTGGAATTTTTGCACCTTAAAATTTGATTAGTGGTGGTTTTTGATGATTTTTTAATGTTGAGGCTAAAATTTGATGGTAAAAAGGTTGTATAAGAAAATCGGATATTTAAATAAAACAGAAAAAATTAAATAAAAAAAACATATATTTAAAAAACAGTAAAAAATGATAAAAAAAAAAACTAAAATGAAAGTTGTCACATATATATATATATATATATATATATATACATATATATATATATATATATATATATATATATATATATATATATATATATATATATATATATATAAAGGTGGAATAAAAAAGAAAAAGAAATAAGATATTTAAATTTAAAAAAAAAAACTGAAAAGAAACTAAAAAGTAAAGAAAAATGAAAAAAACAATAAAAAGTGGAATAAAAAGAAAAACAGAAAAATAAGATATTTAAATTAAAAAAAAAAACTAAAAAAGAAACTAAAAAATAAAGAAAAAGAAGAAAAACACTAAAATGGTAAATAGTTTTGAAAGAACACTGAAATGGTAAATATTTTTTTCCATCCACCCTATTATGGTCAAAAACTCGACTTTTGAGTTCCAAAATTTTATGACAAAATTTGTAGCTCTTTAAAAACATTTAAATAAAAAATTTAAAACAAATAAAATAATCATATCATTCTATCTTTTAATAAATTAACCTAGTTCAACTAGTAAAATGACTCAAATTTCACAAATAATTAGTTTTTCATAAAATCAAGTAATTATTTTAAAATTTAACAAACTTTATGTTTTTTTTCAACTTTTCAAATCAAACATTTGCATCAATATAACAAAAAACAACCCATGGCTCTGATACCACTGTTGGGTTTTAAGCACTATACCACTCCTATGGTGCATATGCAACCCTAAATGCCTTGGATCTATGTTTTCTCTAATTATACATGCAATAAAATTTCCAAAACATGAAGCCTACATCTAGCATACAATTTGGTACATGAATCATAAAACTAGTTAGAATAATATCTCTTTATTGTAGCTTGTAGTTTTGGCCTTTGAAGAGCTTAGCACCTCAAGTGTGATGTCTCAAATGGTTCACAAACACAATGAACAAAGGAGGACTTTTTAAGAGAGTATGAAGCACAAAAAATCGGTTATATGAACTCTTAGAACACATAGGGTCACACTTTTGGCTAAGGGGCAACATTTATATAGTGTAGGATTCCAAGATAAGGGTAAAGCCTAATCCATACACTTGGGTTATGATCCATATCTCATGTGGGCTAAATCTTATGGATACTTACATAAACTTAGCCCAACATGGATCAATAGCCCAAACACTATGTGTTACTGATTTACATAATTAGTCCCCGTTAATTTAATTAGTCTCTTTTGATCACTAAATTAATTCCAAATGAATTCTTGATCAATACTAATTAAATAATGTGATTTCATATTAATATATTATACTTGTAATATATTAATAAATCATAAATAACCTCTTTCTCAAATGTCCATCCTATTAGATTATCCTGGTGAAGGCAGCCCAAATGGACCATGCTATTCTCGGGTCGAGTATACCAATTATAGTTATGGGCTTAGACACCAAATCCAACACAAACTCCAAAGTTGATAAAGTCACCGAGAAGGTCACAAGCCTTGACTTGAAACTCGAGCTTGTACTCAAATCTCTTTCCAAGATCAAAGTTGGTGCTCCCTTAGAATTTGATCGATAAAATCAGTTAGATCAACTTATTTCTCTTCGCTTGAAGCATATATTAGAGCAAGCAGAGGAATGGTAAAAAGACAACCTCGATCATCACCTTTCCACCATCAACACCATGCTCAAGATCCATGATGACATAATCTCTGCTACCAACGAACTCATTAAGTAGACTCATGTTCATCATGAGCAGCAGATTCAGAGATTAGACAACGATAACTTTCACTAGGATGCGATGAAAATGGTCATCCAGGAAGTACTAATTAAAGTCATCCGATCATCTCAACACTTTGTGGGTACCCCGAACCATAAATTTTATGAAATGCTAATTTTTCTGGACGAAATCTTCAATCATCTCAGAGCTCAAGCTCCCACATCCTCCGCTTATGATTCGCTTTCCAAGAAAATCAACATTAGCTTTCAACGAGTGTTCGAACGGTTGGTTGAGCTCAAGTTAGATTCAATGCTTGCATTAAAAGCAAGGCCATCTCATGTAAGAGGGGGAGAGATGAAGACAATACAATGGAAATCAGTCTCGGAATTTGCACTCGGAGATGAAGATTCTGATAAAGAAATTGTGGAGATAGAAACTTCTGAAGTAGAAGAAGATGATGAAGAAGATGATGAAGAAGATGAAGATGATTTCGTGAATGATGTGATTCTGGGACCTCAAGTGATCAAGGAACAACCTTCCTTCATAAATTTCCTTTCGGAAGATGAGAAGAAGAAATGGTCATCAGTTTCATGGCCGTCAACTCTCATAGAAACGTTTAAGAAGAGTTGTGGCATGGAAATTTTGAAAACAAAGTTTGCAATCGATACATTCTGAGCCACTCAACCAATGCCTCCTCCTATTCCCACTCCAAATATCGCGTCCATTGATGTAGGTTCTCCCACCAGGAAATCTAATGAGCTTCCCGAAGAACCTTTAGTCCCTCCTCCATCCAAACTGGTCATTACTCAATCAAGTCATCAAATCATCTCTTTCATCCCTTCTCAAGAAGCTAAAGACAAAGGAAAAAGGATTGCACTTGAACCAGACAGCCCAATGAAGTCGTCTAAAAAGTTTGAGGGCAGGTCCAAAGAACAATTGCAACAAGCATTGGATGAAAACATCCGTATCCAAGCTATAAAAGACAATCCTAATCTGATGATGGGTATATCTTCTCTATTCCAAGAATAAATTTTACACAACATCAATTTTGTGCCCTTCATATACTATGATCTTCCAACAAATGATGCATACCAACTTGACTTACCAATATCTCCTCATGGATGCTACTAAATCAAGTTCACACCTTTGCATCCATCCGATGATCCTTAAACCATCATATTAACTAAGCGTGATAGACTGAGTAAGATTTATTCCACCAATGCACGACCCCAAAAGGAAGTGTGGTCTCGAAAAATAATTACCAAGATTATTGGCCATGGTAGAAAGGTTCAAAGCAAATTTGATCTCGATTGTCTTCGTTATAGATACTATGCATCACAGAACAAGGAATTTATTATCACAATCACTGATGCCGACTTTCTTTCAATCAATCCGAATGAAATTCTCACTATTGCTTCTCACCTCAAGGGTCGTCTAACAAATGAATAGAGCATTGGAGCTTACGACACTACAATCAACTTTCTCAATGACTACATTACTAAATATTGTAGATCTGATGAAAGGATTCCTAGGGTTTTCTTTTCAGGGTGGTAACGCGCTACTACTTAAACTACTTATGTGGAGTTTTCTCATCTCTTTGGAACTGAAAAGATTTTGGCCAAAATCTTTACTGAACTTCCAGAAGCTCAAATCCTAGCCGAAGGACCTAATGAAGAACTAGAAATTGGTTATGTCTACCTCAAGAAAAAGACCAATCAAAAGGAATTTTTCAGAGTTCTTGACAAACATCTCATTCCCACCAAGATTCTTCAGACGTTTATCACGAATGATACCAAGAGTGATTCCCCTGAACACATCAAGAAGAAATTTATTATGCATCTCCAATGGTACATTGAAGTCCGAAGCTGACTCCATAGTGCTTATATGTTTGTGATTGATAAAAGTCAAGTGCCAAATCAAAAGATTGTTAAGGTCGCTTATGGGGAGTTTGTTGGAACATGAAGTGATCCTTATGCAATTTGAGATGGACACTTCCGAAGCTACAAGTATGCGAAGATGTTGATCATTCTGAACTGAATACCAATCTAAGATAGAATTTGTGTTTAGAAATATTTTGTGTCTGTAATGCATTTAGTTATGCAAGTACTCTTGTGTATGGTTCTTATTGTTTTGTAGTGTTGTATAAGAGACAAGATTAAAAACAACAGAAGTGTCAGTCTGTTGATCATTAGATGTCACTCAGTCCATGAGCACCCTTTTGTGATTTGTCTTTAGTGAGTTCCTATCTATTTAAGGTGTTCTCAACCTTAGTAGAAATAGGGGTGAATATATGCAAACAACAGTTGTAAATTTTTTTCACTCGTATCAAGAATCACTCAGTCAATCATTCTCTTACGTTCTTTTTGTTCTTAAATCACTTTATATTGTTCATACTTATTATCATCGTTTTCTTAATGTGCAATTTGTTGATTATCTTAATTCTGAGACGAGACTGGTTTACCATAATTGAATGGATTTTTATTATTAGCAGACATTGATCTTAAGATAACTCAAGGTTTGAGTTCTCAAACCTTGTCCAGGCAGATCCTTACATCTACAGAACTCTGTAGTTAAGCATGCTCAGACGAAAGAAATTTAGGGATCGATGGCCCACTGGGAAGTTTTCATGTCGGGAGACCAAAGTGGACAATATTGTGATACGTGCCAGAGGGGGTTGTTATAAATGGTATTAGAGCTGGGGTACATGTCGATATGTTCCACGGGGACGCCAAACCCTATAACGAGGTGGGGGGTGGGTGTGAAGGTGGGTTGCACATGATCCCACATCGATTATGAAGGAGAACTAAACATTCCTTATAAGGGGTGTGGATACATTTCCTATCACAACGCGTTTTAAAGTCGTGAGAGAAACAAATCCAATAAGAAATCTGCAGTCAAGCGGGCCCGGACAAGAGCACCTTAGGGATGTGCGACCCATGAGAAATTTTCGTGCCGGGAGTCCAAAGCGGACAATATTATGATACGTGCAAGAAAGGGTTGTTATAGTATGGTTAATGTTTTATAGTTTGTACTTTTTATTCGGTATAGTCATGTACGCATACACTATATATATATATATATATATATATATATATATATATATATATATATATATATATATAGAGAGAGAGAGAGAGAGAGAGAGAGAGAGAGATAGAGAGAGAGTTCGTTTGCTATGAGTACTCATTTTAAAGTGAGTACTCGCTAGAAAAGTTTAAAAAAATCTAAAAAAAAATACAAATTATAAAATCGAGCATCGATCAATGTCCGAGAGAAAAAAAATTAGAAAAAAAATTGTATCATTAAAATTGATCCATGATTCAATTTTAATTTTTAATTTTGCATTATTATGATCAATGATTTAATTTTAATGATCTATTTTTTTTTTTCTCCTGGACATAAATCTATGTTTGATTTTATGATTTGTATTTTTTTAGATTTTTTTTTTCAGTTTTTTAATGTGTCCTCATTTTAAAATGAGTTGTCGCACGATATATATATATATATATATATATATATATATATATATATATATATATATATATATATATATATATATATATATATATATATATATATATATATATATATATATATATATATATATATGTGTGTGTGTGTGTGTGTGTGTCAGCAAAAACCCACATGTCAACTTGTAGTATTGGAATGACCGGATAATAGGTTAAAAATGAAAGATTTTACTAAAACTTATGGTTTATGCATAACAAAAAAAAGTTCTGGTAAAATTAGAAAAAAGTTATAAAACTAATGACTATGATAATAACTCTTTATTTAAGTGTTTAAGTTTTTTTTATATATATTTTATATATGTCAGCAAAAACCCACATGTCAACTTGTAGTATTGGAATGACCGGATAATAGGTTAAAAATGAAAGATTTTACTAAAAACTTATGGTTTATGCATAACAAAAAAAAGTTCTGGCAAAATTAGAAAAAAGTTATAAAACTAATGACTATGATAATAACTCTTTATTTAAGTGTTTAAGTTTTTTTTTTTCACAACTTTTCATCCAATTATTAAAATAGTATTATGTTATTTCTCTAGTGTTTTAAAATCCTTATAGAAAAAAATTTAATTTATAAGATTACAACCGACAAACCTTTAAGAATTGATTGCTTAATATTTGTGGTTATCAAGATTTTACTGATCTCAAAATATTGTTTGTATTCTAGCTTCTTTCTAGATTTTCGTTCGGGTTTTTAATATAGTTTTGCTGCCGTTCAAAAAAATATTACCTTTTAAGCATTTGATAGATATATATTGAGTTTTATGAAATTTTCCATATAATTTTTTAAAGGCCTATAAGTTTAGATTGTTTTTACATATTGAGAAGATCCATTTGATGGATCCAATGATTCTGCTGTGCGATTGTCGAACCCAAGTGCCGACATCCCACCTTCATTTATGTTACAAGAATATGTTGTATTTTAAATTTAGATCAAAGGATATATTAGATTTATTTTAATATTAATAATTGTTTAAAAAATTAGATCTCAAATTTCATGGTGTCATTTATATTCCGTTTCCGAGTTCAACTTAACGAGAGAAAGGAAAGGAAATGAGTGGAAATGAGAAGAAAATATAAGAAATTGGTGTTCCCGAGTTTCATTAAAGAAGGTAAGTGGAGGGAAATGGGAGGATCACTTTCCCTTCTAACTTTCCTTCCGATTTGGGAGGATTTGGAAAGAAAGAACAAAATAATTCATTTTCCTTCCACTTCTCTCCAACTCGAGAACACAAAAGAAAATTTTGTTTTCCTTTCCTTTCTCTTCTTTTCTCTCATGGCTTTCTTTTCTCTTCTCTTCTTTTCTTTTGTTAAACTCGGGAACGAGGCGTTAGACTACACAAAGTTAGAGGCGGGAAAGTGGGATGAAGTAGTGAATTAAAACATTTTGGATTACAGTGATCATTTAGAGCGTGTTTGGTTTTAGTATTTGAAAGACAAAACTGCATTTTTCGTCCCTGTGGTTATCCAAAAATTGTGGATAAGGTCCAAAATGTTTTCAAGTTGCATGGTTGGTCCAAAACATGAAATTTCTTGTGGTTTTGGTCCCTGGAGTTAACTCCCGTCCATTTCCTTCCGTTTAGTGTAGCACGTGCCCTCCATGTGAGGGTAATTTCATCTTTTATTGGTCCATGTGGTTTGAAAACTCCTATAAGACTCAACCCACAACGTCTCTCTTCTCTTTCATCTTCATTCAGATAACACATCTCTCTCTCTTACTCTTTCTTGGTTGATCGATTTCTTTGTTCACTCACAATGGTGCAACAACTATGTTTTTGTGGAAGAGATGCTGTTGTGCGAACCTCCTGGACAGATTTAAACCCTGGTCGTCGTTTCTTTGCATGCCCTAAACAGGTAACAATGTGCAAAATTAGGTCGACGATTTTGATTTAATAATCCATCCACTTTTCTGTATAATTGTAGGATTCAAAATGTGGATTTATTGGGTGGGTTGACCCCCCCCCCCCCCCCATGTGTCCAAGATCGACAACTATAATACCAGGATTGCTGAGAACAATCAACAGGCATGAGCTGGATTTGGGGAATATGCAACGTGATTCAAAAAAACTCAAGATGTATTTGGTTATAAGCTGGGTTCTGCTTCTTTTGGTTATCTACTTTAGGAATTAGGGCTTACATGTTAGGGTGTACTTTTTGGAAGATTGTTGTAATGTTGTGTTTTGGTGTTGGTTTTTCTAAGCTGGAAGTGTTAGTTTTTGTTATAAATTGTAAGGTGAAAGTGTTAGTTTTTGGTTATCAATGGTAACTTGTTTTAATGAAATTGTTAGTTTTTGTTATAAATTGTCTCAATAGTTTTTGTTATAAATTGTCTCAGTTGAAATGGTTATGATAATAGTGTATGGTGCAATGCTGAAAATGTTAAATGTTAACTATGATGTTAACCATAACAGAATACCAGAAAGTACGTTACCAATAACTGCTTTAACAAAACAAAAAACCAAACATTACCATTAAGCAGTACCAAAATTACATAGCTATTGCATAACCATGTTCAAAAGTGCATAACCATTACATAACCAAGTTCAAAAGGGCATAAATATTACTTAATAACTATAGTTTTAAAACATTACCAACTATTACAACCACAAATAAAACAAAAAATCTAGTAGCCTACCCTTGCAACATTACCATTAAGCAGTACCAAAATTACATAGCTATTGCATAACCATGTTCAAAAGTGCATAACCATTACATAACCAAGTTCAAAAGGGCATAAATATTACTTAATAACTAGAGTTTTAAAACATTACCAACTATTACAACCACAAATTAAACACAAAATCTAGTAGCCTACCCTTGCCAACACTTCAAACTTCATTTGCTTGATTGGTACCTCCATTCCCCCCCCCCCCCCCCTTACCCTTGCATGTCCTGGCATGATGGCCCTTGTTCTTACACTTACTACATGTCACACTCACAAATTTCCTAGTTAGCTTCTGACTTTCACATTGACCTTGTTGTGGGTTCTCTTTCTGACTTTGGCTTACACTCTTCTCATCAGCAGTCTGCCTCCTTTTCTTTTTTGGTCTTCCTGGCTGCTTGTGGTGTGGTAGAGGGGTAAGGGTTGTTGGACAATCACTCTTAGGCCACATGCTCCTTCCTTTGATGGGGTCGACTGTGAAAGAGTACATGCTTTTCCATGTTTCTAGCCAATACACCTTATGCACATAGGTGTACAGTGTATTGTGAAGCACTTGATATGTTTGCATGTAACAACCTTTCACCAGTAGGTGTTAGTGGACCTGTGCACTTGTTTATCACCTTCATCACATTACAAACTCTTTTCATAAGATATTCCCTTATGAACTCCAAACAGGTTATTATTGGTTTATCCCTTCCTTTTACAAGCTTACTGTTGAAAACTTCACATAAATTATTCAACAACATATCTGACATTGCCCTACCTATTATTATATAGTACATGTTGGTAAGCAAAATCAATGGGAAATAATGAAAATATATAAAATTATACAAATAAGTAATTATCTGAGAAATGGCTTCTAGCCCAATGATGGGGAGGGATTTTCATAAGCCATTCATAAGCTTCCACGTCATAGGATCTGAAATCTCTCATCAATGTTTCAAACTCCGGGATGGTTGTGGCTTTAGCACAATTCCACAAATGTTCCTTGTACTCTGTAGTCCTCCATACTTTTCTCATATTCTCATAGATATGCCTTAGACAATATCTATGTTAAGCACAAGGAAATATTTGTGCAATAGCAGGGATGAGACCCTGTTTACATGAAGGAAATAGTTAAATTAGTATATAAGTATAAGTTAGTTGTCTAGCAAAATATGTTAACCATAAAAGTACCTTCTGCCTGTCACTGATAAATGTGAAGTTTGAGTTAGCATGAATGTCCAATTCATCTCCAAGACATTCCAAAAACCATTTCTAGCTATCGGTGTTCTCAGTCTGCATAATTGCATATGCTAGGGGATAGATTCCATTTTTGGAATCAACCCCAACAGCTGTAAGAATCTGACCTGGGAATGAACCTTTCATGAATGCACCATCCAAACCTAAAAAATACCTCATCCCAATCTTAAACCCTTTCTTTAAAGCTCCTAAGCACACATACATCCTTTTGAATTGCCTGGTTGAGTTGTTACAGTTAGGCTCAGACTCCACTTGAATTTTTACAGTTGTATCCACATTTGTTGCTTGTAACTCTAACACATAATCTCTTAAAACTGCATACTGTTTAGTATAGTCTCTGACCACCATTTTTGTTGCGAGAGCTTTAGCCCTAAAAACTTTGTCACCCGAAATACTAACCTCATACTTCCTTTGTAGCTCCTCTTGAATTGCACGAATTGGCACTCCAGGATTTGATTCAATCTGATCCATAATCTGTTTCGAAATGAAGGTGGCAGTGCAAGATTTGATTTTTCTGGACTGAAGGCAGATGTGATTGCGATTATACGTCTTTACAAACCAGTACTCATTATCATTTTCCCTAGAAGCGTGGAGTCTCCAAGTACACTTGGCCTTTTCTTCAATTACTTCTTTGCCCTTTACCTTTTTTGTGGTAGGTCCACCAACCCCACTTGCATTGACTACCACAATTCCCTTACAAACAGATGTCAACCTATGTTTGTCATTTTCTGTAAAACAAATATTTCTTCTAGTCTCCAATGCATGCCTATCAATTTTTTTTCCTTTAGTTCTTTTTTCATTTATATTTTTGTCCTACATGGAAGGCCACCTTGTGCACTTCACCATGAGAACACACTCTCTCCTTGCCTAACTATTTGATGATCTCCCTTCTTTTCCTATCATTGTATGAGTCTTCACCCATAGAATCCCTTTCATCATTATTAATAACCTCTATATCCTATACTTCCTCTTGAACATCATTACCCTCATGAAACTTATACACACTCCCCAAGTACTCTGCATCTATGTCTATACTCATGTAAAAATTCTCCATGTCTACTTCAATATCCGAAATTAGGTTATCTTCATCAACCATAAAGTCACTATCTTCACTATTGTCTTCACTGCTATCTGAATCATCATCATTACTTGCATCTACATCAGCCATGTTGGATGTTTTTTTTGGAATACTTTCATTAAATTCAACCCCATAGAAAGGGTCAAAATCTTCCAACATTTCCTCTTCTACACTATAGTTGTCTTCAAAAGGGACTTCATTTGATTGGTGTTGCTTATTCATAGTAGTACACCCCTCCTCTACACCCTTATTTGCAATAGGTTGCCCCTCCTCTACATCTTCATTCACTAATTTTTCAACCATTTCTACATCAGCATTAGTAGTCACAAGGTCAACTTGATCACCTTCAACAACACTTATTCCTCCTTTGTCTACCCAATCTAAGAAAAGTTTTTTACTACATGATGAGCTACCTTGGGTAGGTTTCCAACCTCTGCCCCTACTCAACTCAGGTGTGAAAAGCCCATACCTTGCCAAGGTCAACCCTACAGTAGGGGATACAGACTGAGGTGGTTCCTCATCTTTAATCTCTTCTATTATAACCCTTCTAGGACCATTTGGGGACATGAAATAGGTAACTAACGTTGTTTCTCCATGCTCTGTGTACACTTTTATTAGTTTGTTCTCACTCACATATTTTGATAGGTTACGTACATCATCATCATTACCTAGAGCTCTTAGTCCAAAATCCAAACCCTCATTAGGCAAACGGAAATGGTATTAGATGACAGGTGGAACAACATACCCTAAATCTAACATGATGGAGTCCATTTCGTGTACTGAGAACTCTTCTATATCGATCACATCAATGTATGCTACAACCCCTTCAATATACTTGATGCCTGGAAACTTTGTGAACTTCCCACCATGATGAAGTTCCATACTGAACATGGTGGGATGTCCAGCTTAAAAAAACAAAAAACGATTTTTAAATTTCAAAAGTGTAAGAACGTGATCAAATACAGAGCATCTTACCATAAATTTGATTGGGATCAATTTCTTTACCGTGTGCTCTGATGGACCACATTGTCAGAACTATTTGCGAAATTTCAACTACAGATTGAAGCTCGATCAGGAAAAGGGTTTGTGATTAGGTTTTTTTATCTTCATGTCGTCAAAGGTGGATGAAGGAATAGGAGTAGCCAACTGATAATTAGGGATGATATACACAAATAGGCTGTAGAGCTTTCAATTGGCGGTAATGTGTGATACAAATGAAAAGACGAAATTACCCTCACATGGAGGGCACGTGCTACACTAAACGGAAGGAAATGGACGGGAGTTAACTCTAGGGACCAAAACCACAAGAAGTTTCATGTTTTGGACCAACCATGCAACTTGAAAACATTTTGGACCTTATCCACAATTTTTGGATAACCACAGGGACGAAAAATGCAGTTTTGTCTATTTGAAAAAACGCTTACAAAAAGATTCGTTTAATAGTACATGTTTAGCTTTTAGTTTAAACAAAACTTTTTAAATTTAAAAACTACTTCATATAACTTTTAATAAAATGTTACTAAACTTTTGAAATCAATTTTACCGTTATATATATATATGGTTTAGGGAATATGTGACTGTTATGTACCTAATATTAGATATAGAACCATAATATATATATAGTTTAAGGAATATGTGGCTGTTATGTACCTAATATTGGATATAGAACCATAAAAAAGTGCATAATTTTAACAAAATGCAATCAAATCTCTCTACCATATTTCTTCTATCCTCTATTAGACTAGATTATAGGCTTTGTACATATTTTTATAGAGTTTAAAATATTAAATTTTACACTACAAACCATGTATAAAAATATATAATCAACTACCTATAAGTTTTCATATTCAAATTTAATATAGAAAACTATCGTGAAAAATTGAATATGTTCATTAAAAACCCAATAAATTTCTACTCATAATACATAAAAAAGAACCATGCAAACATACATATGATAGGTGTCAAAGAAAGTTATGAAGCCTACTAGAGATCAAGTATAAACAACACATCCGAAATACATAGATGTTGTGGATAAATTATGAAATCAGAAATAATATGAGCTCTAAAACAATAGGAAGAAACTAACAATAAAAAAAAAAATTGTGTTTCTCAATCAAAATGAAGTCAATTTTGATGGTTCTATATCTAATATTAGATACATGATAGCTACATATTCACTTTTTCCAATATATATATATATATATATATATATATATATATATATATATATATATATATATATATATATATATATATATTCAAAAGATTCCGGCTATGTGTCAAATACTCATATAACAAATAAAAGCTACAAATTCCAACTACCAACTATCCGCTATCAGCTACTCATTATCTGCTATGAGCTTCTGGCTTCCAACTACTTTTGCCAAACATGCCTTAATATTAATAAAAGCTGTTTTAGAGTAGATTAACTTGATGTCTAGATATTTTACTATATAGTATTAAAATCTCTGTTTTTTTTTACAAAACACTTCAATTTAAACAAAAGATTCGTTTGACAGTACGCGTTTAATTTTTAGTTTAAACAAAACTCTCGAAAGCTAAAAACTACTTCATGTAGCATTTAACAAAACGCTACTGAGCTTTTTATATTAATTTCCAAAATTGCCTTTTTTAAAAACGATTGTTTTTTTTTTTTTTGTAATTTCATATATTTCAAAAGCATCTGATTATTTTTATCAAACTATCATATAACAAATAAAAGTTACAACTTTAAACTATCAGCTATCCGCTATCAACTACTTATTAACAACTTCTAGCTTTCAACTATTTTTGTCAAACACGCCTTAATATTAATGAAAACTGGTTTATAGTAGATTACCTTGATGTCTAGATATTTTACTATATAATATTTAAACCTTTGTTTTATTTACAATTGGTTTTTTCTATTTAGAATGTCTAACTTTCACATTTTTTTACAATTCCTATTTATAGGTTTATCTTTTTTATTTTTTTTTAAATATTCTTTTCGTTTTTTTTTTCAATTTAGTTTTTTTATTTTTTTATTTCAGTTTTATATAATCCACTTTTACAACTTTTTTTTAGTTTATAATATAATTTTGTTAGTTTCATTTGTAAAAATAATGTTGTAAAAGTAGATTGTAAAAAATAAAATTATG
Organism: Lactuca saligna; assembly: GCF_052625555.1. Taxonomy (NCBI): domain Eukaryota; kingdom Viridiplantae; phylum Streptophyta; class Magnoliopsida; order Asterales; family Asteraceae; genus Lactuca; species Lactuca saligna. The sequence continues at coordinate 21,769,333 of NC_136421.1, read as the reverse complement.
AAAAACATGTAAAACAATGAAAAGTAAAATTATATTAAATGATTGTAATAACATGTAAAATCAAAGTAAAACAATAAAGTTGTTTAATAAATCGTGAAAAAAGAACATGTAAAAATGGAACATGAAAAAACATGTATAAACAAAATAAAAAATGAAGTTGTGATTTAAAAAATTACATGTAAAAACAAAATAAAAAATAAAGTTATAAAATTAGATTTCGATAAAGTTGTAAAAATGAAGTGATGCAAACGGATTATTGGAAAATACATAAAAATGTTAATGAAATGTTGTAAAAAACACGTAAAAAATTATGAAAAAGAAAACTTATGAAACAGAATAACAAAAAATTGTAAAAACAAAGTAAAAAAATAAATTGTAAATAAAAAACACATAAGAAACTTTAGATACCAGAAAGAAAAAAAAAAGCTTAGAAACCCTAACCTTCAAATATTATTCAATTATCTTAAATAACTAAAAAGAATGTTTAATGACAATACGAAATAAAAATAAAAATAAAACTTATAAACACAGTCTTGTTAAGGTTTTGTTTTGCAAAAGGAAGTTAATTCATTATCATTTAATGTTTATTAAAACTATGAAAATAAATTATCATGGAGTATATAAACTAGTTTATTAATATGCTGGTTTGAAATATATTATTGATGAAGTAATTTAAAAACTAAAATTTTTTTAGGGCATCTAAAGTGCATTGAACTTTATAGAGTTCAATGGATTTTCATATCATTTTTGTACATTCGATACAACTAAATCAATTTTTTTCCTGCAATACATTTAAATTTACAAAGTTCAATAGAAAGTTACAAAAATTAATTTATAATATGTATTTAAGATTAGTAAACTTTTCTTTTCTCAACTAAAGAATCAGAATCTATTGAATGTTAAAGTGACATCTTATTATGGTAGAGTTTCATTTGTTAAATGACAACTAGATTTTTCATCTCAATCAAACCTCATTAAACTTAACATTGTGGATGTTTTTATATAGGAAATTGATTCGTATACAACAATTTTTTGCCATACACAACAATTCATGCATTATATGGTTGTACAATACAACATTTTAAAACACCAATTGTTGTGTATGGAGAAAAATTGTTGTGTACGGATCAACTCCCTTTTATATAAGACTAGGCCTCATTTATTAAATGACAACCATTAAACTCAAAATCTATTAAATATCAAGGTGACATTTCATTATGATAGAGTTTCATTTATTAAATGACAACTAGACTTTTCATCTCATTCAAACCTCATGTAATACATGAGTCTCACACCTAGTCTCATTAATTTTAATAATTTAATAATTTTCTCATTTTATAAATTCAAACTTTTTAATTTGTTAATTTTTCATATTTAATTTTTTTCAATAAACTCATGTAATACATGAGTCTCAAATCTAGAAAATTACAAAAATTAATTAATAGTCTTGTTAAGGTTTTGTTTTGCAACCCGAAGTTAATTTATTGTAATTTAATGTTTATTAAAACTATGAAAATAAATTATCAAGCAGTATATAAACCAGTTTTTTAAGAAGCTGGTTTGAAATAAATTATTGATAAAGTAATTTAAAAACTGAAATCTATTTTTTATGGCGTTCAAAGTGCATTAAACTCCATAGAGTTCAATGGATTACCATATCATTGTTTTTACATTCGATACACCCTCATATGGGCCTTACCCTAAGCCTATCAACATATTCTAGTCCATATGATTATTCTTGGATGACCCATTAATAATCCAATTACCAAAGCCCAAAGGAAAAGCCCAACACAAATCTCAAGTGAAATTAGGGTTTCACGTAAAATGATGATTGGGGTTAAGTTTCCTACTTAACCCATTAAGGAATTATTCCTCTAAGGACTTGATCCATTAAGTCCAATATTGCTTAGATTAATCTTGCCAGTGTTTATTATTTAATATTTCAAGTTATTAAGTAATTCCCGCGTGTCCCGACTAATTCCCCAAACTAGGGTTTTATTGAAAACCCTAAATAGGGTTTCCAACCCATATACTAGCCCATTTACTGATTTGTTGGACTTTTAGGTTATTTAGGGCTTTATTGGGCCTATCAAGCCCACTAGAATGTCATCAATCCCATTAGGGTTTTATTGGGTCAATTTGAGTCCATTAGAGGGTTTTCACTAAACCCATTTGGCTTCATTTGGGCCCATTAGGCTAATAAGTCCCATTAGGGTTTCAAGCATCCCCAACCGAGTCAACTCACAAGACAGGCACACAGCCACCCGACACGGCGGCCAGTGGTGGCAGGAGGCGGCAACCACCACCCTAAGGTGGTGGTTTCCAATTTCTTTTATTATTTCATTTCCAAATTACAATTACAACCCAAGAAATAAACACACAAAACGGAATAAACTTACACACACTCAAACAACCACCCTATGGTGGCCAATGGTGGCAGAAACGGCGGCAACCACCACCTTGAGGTGGGGGCAGTGGGTTTTCTATCTAAGATTGCTCCAATAATCCTCACAGTACAACAACTACATGAACACTCGACTACATACCCATGAAATAACGCACACTACTCGGACTTGAAGCAGCAGCGCACTCGAACTCATGAGGAACACGAACATGGCAGTGGCGGCGATGCGACATGGTGGCAACGGTGGCGCGTATGACGTCAAACAGCTCGAGGGAAACGAAAATACAAGATGAGGCTGATCTTACCAGGGGATTATGGTTGCTTGCAACCTTCTCTTCGTCGTTCACAACTCCAACTTTAATCTCGATAGTCCTCTTAACCGTTCACAGTGTCACCGGAAACAGAGCTGTGGTGGTCGGCTCGAGCTCGCAACCCCCTTGGCTTCGCCGACAAGGAGATCGATGGCAGCTGGAAGGTCTCCCATGGTGGCGGCTAGTGAAGCATTAGGGTTAGGTGTGTTTAGAGGAAAACGGGAGGGAAGGGAATGACGGGTTTAAGTCCTATGTTTCTTTCAACTTATGCTTACTTAACAAATTTAGTCCTTCCCCATGTAATCTTTCCCACTTCAGCCCTTCCACATCATTTTCTTTTAAATTAAATCAAATAATTACTACGGAGCCCCTGACTTTATAAATAATTATAAACTGAGTCCGGAACTCACACTTTTAACCTTTGACTTCTAAAATTGTAACAATTAGCTCTTTGAGACAAACCTTTGATACATAATTATTTATTTTAGGGCTTCTATTTGTTCATTATTTTATTCATTTAACTAATAAATAAATGGATGTTACAACTCTCCCCCACTTAAATTAGATTTCGTCCTCGAAATCACTCCTTACTATTTCATACACCCCCAACCACTCTAGTAACATTGTCACCAGCCTAGAGTACACCCTTGCCTTCCCAGGGTAGCTGTGACCAATCTCCGCAAGGCCCTAAAATCTATAGGTGAACGAATCCCTTGCAACAAGTTCACTTCCATTTCGTCTGAATCTGTTTTCTCGAGATGGTTTGAATTCCCGACAGACCACCCATTATGAATCAGTAACGACGAATCCAGTTTGTTTACCCATCAACTGTCTGCTCAATTTCTGATAGTTCGAGGTTCCCACTATAAACAAGATCACAGACCTAATTACCCCTTCATATCACTTCTTCTTGGCTAAGGGTCGGCTAATCCCGTTGTGAGTGACTTGTCACTTCCTAATCAACCAGCTATTCCGTATTTACTTGCAACCTAAATCACAAATACTAATACCGCCCAAACGCTGAAACTGCCCGAACACTGAACTGCCTGAAGCAATATGTTGCCACATGGCTGCTTCCCACAAGCTATCGAGACCTCCTTGGTCTCAATTCGCTTGCTAATCATCTGAAATATCGGGTTCCGGCCTGACTGCGGAGCCAAAGGACTCCCACTTAGTCACCTCACATGACTTCTGAACGAAATCCTCCTCTGGAACTAGTTGCAACTAGTTATCATGCCACTGTAACTCTAACACTTTCAGATCTAATCGATCGGATCCATACTTCGAATCCTATCATCATCAAATCCAAGGCTAAAAGTGATTGCTACCCGACCATTGGTAGCCTAATATCCTGAATGACCTTACGCAGTCCATTGCTTTCCTGATCTCATAGACTGGAGGGGCGATCCTATAGGCTTGTCACTATCTCAACCATATTTAATTCATCTGGGTAATTCCGAAATCCAATTCATGGATTTCCATATCCGCACTGCTACACCCGAACTGGTGGGTACTATTGTTCCTTCTGCATCCACGCAACGCGCTCATGCCATTTACCAACCAAGTGAAGGCTACGGCTACACCCACAGACTTACATCACTCAAGTACTATCTACTAACCTCATGAATGTTAGGGCTACACCCGCAGACGTACAACACTCCCATACCAACTGTCCATTAGTGAATGTTACGACTCCCCCGTAGTCTTACAACGCTTCGATACCAACTGACCATTAGTGAATTCTATGGCTCCCTCATAGTCTTACAACGCCCTCATCCTAACACAACCTTCGCTTGATACCTTACCCCTAATTTATTGATTCAAAACGCATACTGAGTCGAGCTCACACTCCACTGAACACCCGAACTGAACTCCATCCATGACTGGAGCCCCAATCTGATTCCCCAAATTCTGCTATCAAGCCCCCAAGAAGATGCGGTTCACACGCTGGGGAGTTCTACCGAACTCCAAACTCGCACAACCCTCAAACCAAATAGCCACTTGGGCTGGCATTTTCCCTTGATGAGGACGAGAAGTCCCTCCCGGTCTCACACATGTCCCTGTCCTGAATACTTGCATGATTCTCTACCACTTAGAGTCGACTAAGTCTTCGCAATACATGAGATTTAAAGGATTCCTGATCCTTCTTACTCGTTAATAACCAACTGTTGAAAACCTGCTTTTTATCCGTGCGAGTGTTCAATTACTGTCCCGAACCCCCAATGACCACACAATCTCTGAAGATCAGACAAAAACCTCCTAAATCCTAGCAAAACTAATAATCTCAGATGTCTTGAAATGATGCCCCCCTTATATCTTGAAGTCCAAATAGTCGATGACCAGACCAAAGCCTCAATAGTAACCCACTTCCCCTAGCGTTTCCAAAAGCCTCAAGCATAATGGCCGAGTCAACAATCATGTCCGTAGGTTTTCCGCATCTTGTCCCTGACTGATCTCAACCATCAACCCAGATAACATTAAATGATCCAAACCAACCAAGAGGGAACAACTTTTCACTAGCCATCCCGTAACTCACGGTATGCAAATAGCATATGACAAACGTTTTGAATGTATAGTCCAAACACAAAAAGGGCAACACACTCAGAGATACACTTAGTAAAATCCTCGAAGTGAAAACTCCTTCGTGCAACTCTCTGCAAGTACCGCACTAAATCCGGCCCTGTTGGCCCTCAAAACTGACTCGAACTCTTGGGTCTCTTCCCGAGACCCTCCAATATAGACACTCAATCTGGTCCCCTCTTCCCGATGTGATCCACACCAAACCCTGCTCTCAAGCTCTAGAAATCATATCAATCAGGGTCTCACACCCTGGCACACTCACCAGCTCAATCATCAACAGCTGAACTGCAATAGTTGGAGCAACCTCTACTCTATATCGGGCTACTAACCATCCATATGACCTAGTCTCGCAATCTCGAAAGTGCAATAGATTGCATAATCGATCCTTTCCGCCTGATACAAGAGATCCAATGCGAACTCAAAATCCTGGCAGTCCTTACACGATATGGCTTAATACTGGAGCCGAGACCAAACCCTGGTCCTTCTCCTTGCGTGACCATCCGCATTCCGCATAGCAGTTATCCTCACGGTTCAATCATAATCAAGGATCCTCCTTCCCATGCTTCTTAGATTCTCTAAGACTCTTATTGATTCGAGTATGGATCCTATGCTTCCAATAGTACGGGCCCATACTACCTTCCACACCTATCCATACTTTCCTCAGCAATCCTCCAGAATCCTCTAAGTCACCTACCCCATTAATGCACCGAACATCTGCTAAACAGACGCACGATACTCACCGAAGCAACTCCTAGGCTCCCCTTAGGTTCCCAATATCACTAAATCACCCCACTAACTCACTGGAGCACATCATAGGCTTTCCTAGGTTCCCAACCTCGCCCTGCCATCAGCTGTTGAAGACTCCCCATGATGCCAACTATCTAGCTCCTGGATATCGTCACATCCACTTAGTAGCTGACTCCCATCACCTAAGAGTTGCACAAAGCACAAAGAAAGCAACATTCGTGCAGTTGCACTCCGACCCAAAGAACTACCATAAAACATTCAGTCCACATATCGCAGATCGCGCTATCTACATCCATCAATCCTCAATGTCGGCTGCCTTATGCATGCAAATTATACACAGAACAGGATCCAATAGACTTTCGAATAATAGACTCTACCCTAGGACCACAACCAAACAAGGAACAGGAAATAAGGTCAAATCTATTATTATAAGGCTATAAGATCCTAACCGTATACAATTTTAAGAGCATAAACATAGCTGTTACAAATACCAATTATCATTCTCATTCCAGCATGGCATCCAATATTCCATGGCCACAAGTATCACATATTAGGCCAACTTATTACTGACTACTCAGCACTAGCATGCAAGTCTACCAGATCATACAACATATACAGGTCATAACAGACAACATATGTGGGTATTCTGGGGAAACTTTCTTGAGCTCGGCTGATTGTACGCATCACACACATTGTTCTTTTCAAAGTTCTTTTCCCTTTTAGTTTCTTGTCTAAATTCTTCTTTTTTTTTTTTGAAAAGAAAAATGATTTTCTTTTGGAAAATTTCATACCAAGTCCTCAGTTTGAGTCCAGACACACCTGAGAGTGTGCCCGAATCCCTCAAACCAAGGCTCTGATACCAACTTGTAACATCCCAAAAATACAGGCCAAAATTTTCATTTTAATTAAGTTATTACAAAACCAACAGTATAATAAAATATGCATAATAATATCTCATGTCAAACCAGTGTGAATAATCAAGCATGTCATCATAAAATAATATCAGAGTTTAATCTCAAAGATCTCATGTGCGGAAAGCATAGTGTGATGCGCTGCGATCGAGCCAACTCCTTTCCTTTGAAAATGAAGTACCTGAAACCATAAACAAAACTTGTAAGCACGAAGCTTAGTGAGTTTCCCAAAGCATACCATACATACAAACCACATATCACGTATCCTGTTAGCTATAAAAGCTACCGTATCACATATCCTGCTAACTATAAAAGCTACATATAACATATAAGTCATGCATACAAAAACTTGTAAGAATGCCATGGGCTACCCCACATGGTCTTCACCTAGGACTGTCATGGGCTACCCCACATGGTCTTACATCCAATGCCATGGGCTACCCCACATGGTCTTTACTTGGAATGCCATGGGCTACCCTACATGGTCTTACACCCAGTGCCATGGGCTACCCTACATGGTATTTACTTGGACTGCCATGGGCTACCCCACATGGTCTTACACCCAAGGCCATAGGCTACCCCACATGGTCTTTACTTGGACTGCCATGGGCTACCCCACATGGTCTTACACCCAAGGCCACGGGCTTCCCCCAGGGTCTTCATGCAAAACATACGATCACAATACATATCAAGACACAGAGTAATTACACATATATCATAAACACATAATGGGTCGGCCTTGGTGCTGTAGACCCATGGGTATGGTGAGAAGACTCACCTGGCACTGCTAAAGTCTAGCAGACTCAATCCCACACTGCTGAAATCCCGCAGACTCAACCCCAACTGCTGGATGACAGATTCCCGAACTGTGAACATCAAACAATACCCAATTAATAATTGGGCTCCACTACATAACCATAAGTACCTACTTTAGATAATTACTACATTACCCCCAAGCTTGGCTTATATACGCCCAAGGCCCAATCTATAGGCCCAAAATCAACTGGGAATCAAAGCCCAACATATGGCCCAATTTTTCAAATTGGGCCTACGCCTTTACATGGTCTTGTTCTAAGGCCCAACATCATATAATCATGAAGGCCCAAACTATGGCGCGTCCACGACCCAATTTTCCAAATTGGGCCCACACCCTCATATGGGCCTTACCCTAAGCCCATCAACATATTCTAGTCCATATGATTATTCTTGGATGACCCATTAATAATCCAATTACCAAAGCCCAAAGGAAAAGCCCAACACAAAGCCCAAGTGAAATTAAGGTTTCATGTAAAATGATGATTGGGGTTAAGTTTCCCACTTAACCCATTAAGGAATTATTCCTCTAAGGACTTAATCCATTAAGTCCAATATTGCATAGATTAATCTTGCCAGTGTTTATTATTTAATATTTCAAGTTATTAAGTAATTCCCGTGTGTCCCAACTAATTCCCCAAACTAGGGTTTTATTGAAAACCCTAATTAGGGTTTCCAATCCATATACTAGCCCATTTACTGATTTGTTGGACTTTTAGGTTATTGAGGGCTTTATTAGGCCTATCAAGCCCACTAGAATGTCATCAAGCCCGTTAGGGTTTTATTGGGCCAGTTTGAGTCCATTAGACTCATTAGGGTTTTCACTCAACCCATTTGGCTTCATTTGAGCCCATTAGGCTAACAAGGCCCATTAGGGTTTCAAGCATCCCCAACCGAGTCATCTCACAAGACAAGCACACAGCCACCCGACACGGCGGCCGGTGGCGGCAAGAGGCGGCAACCACCACCCTAAGGTGGTGGTTTCCAATTTCTTTTATTATTTCATTTCCAAATTACAATTACAACCCAAGAAATAAACACATAAAACAGAATAAACACACACACACACACACAAACAACCACCTTATGGTGGTAGAAACGGCGGCAGCCACCACCTTGAGGTGGTAGCACTGGGTTTTTCGACTCAGATCGCTCCAATAATCCTCACAGTACAACAACTACATGAACACTCGACTACATACCTGATGTGTGTGAAACGAGCTAGTTTTAAACCTACTTTTAATTATAAAATAAACACACAAAGGCAGTGGACCTATTAATTGTGATAATGCTAAATAAGTAGGGTATTGAACACAGGGAACGGTAAATTAAAACTAAAACTAATTTTATATAAATTACTTAAATAGTAGGGGTTTTTCTCTAGTTTTACAAGACTAGAAACTTACTACTGTCACTAAAAAAACTAGAAAAGCAAAGATTTAACTAAATTCAATAATGAGAAGGGCTTCTGTTTAGTTCAACTCAATTGATCCTATGGTTGATATTATGGTAATAGTGCAATGGATTAACTCTTCTATTGGTTACCGATTCAATTGATTAGATTCACATTCATTGCACTAATCCTTAGAGAACAAACTAACTCAAACAATGATCAGTTGTCTAATTTAATTTAATTCACTAGATTATTTATTCGGGTTAGTTTAGACTTGTAATAGCTAACTAATTTGGTCCTTTAGTTAACTTCTTGTTGATGGTCATCATACAAGCTCACACATGAATTTACCTATTTTTCTTATTAATTCTAGTTTCATGTTCATTAATCCTAGTCATATGACAAAGTGGTCACATAGCATATGAGGTTGATAATTAAAAGATGTTCATACTATTTAATTATCTTCCTATTAACAGAAAAATAGTTATCATCCACACATAAGGTTCTTTAACAAGCTAAAATCAACAACATCACCATCATTGAATTAATCCTACCATAATAATCAATCCATAGTATCAATATTGTATCCCCAAACAGAAGTTTAAGAGTTTTAGCTCATGTTTGAGGTAATAAAACAACATAAAAACGAATTCTAATTGTCTAGCCATAATGGAAAACAAAAGATTAAGCAGAATGATGTAGATTTGCCTCAAAACTCCTTCGGGATTGAATTCTAGGTTGTATCTTCGTTCTTCAAGTCTCTCCTGGCTCTGATTCGTAGCTTACTTCTCTCCAAGGGTTCCAGAATGTCGAATGTTGATCTGGGAAGCCGTATATATAGATTCAACCCGACTCGCTGGGTCCATGTCTGACTCGCCGAGTCCATCACTTAAATCCCGTGTACGGTAAGTCACGGAGTCTTTATCTTCTTATTATCTTCTAGATCCTTCGCTCGGACTTGCCGAGTAGACGACCCTACTCGCCGAGTAGGTGTTGCTTTTGGTGGTTTTTCTTCTTTGTTCAATTCCCAAGCTCCAAACCGCTTCTCCTGCTTCCTTTCGCTTCCAAGCTTCAACTTTGGACTGAAAACATAATACAAGCACTTTTAAGTATCTTTTGTCCATGAAATGCAATAATTTAGCTAATAAATCATAAAAATCTATGCTTAATATAAGACTAAATATGCAAATATCAAAATACCCCACACTTGACTTTTGCTTGCCCCCAAGCAAAACTGAATTTTAACATACTAGAATCATATATGACAACTCCAATCTAACCCAGCCATTATGCTAAGATCGCAACGCATGCATTTGTGTATAAATTTTTTCCTAAGGACCCCCATACTCCAAATACTCACAATACTCATAAGCATTCGCCCACTCACCCCAAACTATGCTCATTTTATGCATTCCTCCGAATCCATCCTTAGAAAACCTCTTAACCTCAAGGTATTTTTGGTTGAGCAACCCAAGCATACATAATCTAGACAATTACAATTTATGATACCATATTGGAGCTCTTTGGAATTCTTCAATTCTTTGACATTTGATCTTTAATTTCTTTGAATTCACCACCTTGTTGTTTGATTTTTGGTATCTTCAACTTTTTGCATTTCTTCGGAATTTTCGATCTTCTAATTTCATACTTAACTTTGATGCTCCAAAAATTCTTCAAACGTTTTCTTGTAATTATCTCTGTCTCTCTCTCTCTCTCTCTCTCTCTCTCTCTCTCTTACATGTAACTCACTTTTTTCACTCAAATCCCTACATGCTTAAGCAGGGGCGCTCAACTTCAACCTTTATTGGTTAACGATAATAATTTTCCTGGATATATTTCTAGTACACGATGCTAAACATATTGCATCCCTCTGGCTAAGCAAGGTCGTGTTTTTGTCCCATGATTTCACTGGAATAAGGAAGCCACAAATGCACTAGAACGTATATAGGCTCAACTAAACATTTGGGTCTTCATGCAATTATCCACATAATTCTAACATGGAATCCTAATTATTTTTTTACCAAAATTTCCTAAATTAATTCCTATGTCATATTTTTGTTATGCAAGAGTTGAAAATTTTAAAATTAGCCTAAATTAAGATTCTAAATTTACTAATATGTGACCAACCCCCTACCTCACACTTATTTGATGCAATGCCCTCATTGCATATCATGCAAAAATAAAAATACGAACTATAGAGAGAGTTGGAACAAACTCCCCTGGGGTAGTAGTCACTAGGTTGATATCTCTTCTGTTCACTCCATCTTCAATTAACTTTATCCATGAAAATAGCGCATCCATGTCTCGGATATCAAATCACATGTGGGTAGCTTCAAATGTGTAGGAAAAATAGTACAAAACCTCCAGGAATTCATTGCAAATAATAAATGGTCAAGTGGTGCAGCCATCAACATCGAATCGGCAGTCTCCAATGTGAACAAACAAGTGACTCATCGAGTCATATAGACGAATCGTCGAGTATGGTCGCGGAAAGCCTCAAATGTGTAAGTACAAAGGGCGACTCATCGAGTAGGTTTATTGCACTCGGCGAGTCGACCGCTGGGTGGAAAAAAACTTTTCTGCATTCTTTCTAGCTATTGATAAAGCTTAATAACTTCCCATAACTTCTAAAATTATTTACTTAATACCCTTAGGACCGGACTCGACACCTTAGCTCTAAACATCGCCCTTTCTTGACTCTCTTCCACTCTTTTTCCTCTTTCTCTCTAACTCTAAACCCTTTAAGCAAGCATTCCTAACTCAAAATCTGAAAGTCATCAAGGAAAATAAAACATCAAACACATAACTTAGAGTTTCAACCAAAAATTCAAAACACACCAAACAAATCAAAAACAAAAATAAAATGAAAATTGTTCCACTAAACATAAAAAAAACTAATCCTCCTCATCATCATCATTGCCATGAGCAGCTCCGCTTCCACCAGCTCCACTTCTCCTTGCATCAATGACCTCGTCCCACGAAGGAATGTAGGGAAAATTACCCCCATCAATGTGCGGAATATGGAAATGATCGAAAAGCCGCACGTGGGATTCGTTGCTAAAATTGATGCCCCTTTCCATTTGATCTTGGAGCCTCCTCATCTCAACATTGTACCAATCCATTGATACCTCCTCATTATCCACCAAAATCACCGGTGGCTCCTCCTTAACTTCCCGCTCGCGTCTCGATCTAACTCTCCTTCTCGGTGCCTCGGGTCCAATTACCGGATCGTCACTTGGGATAGCATAATGACCACCACCAAAGTCTTCAATAATCCTCACCCTCCTAAAAATAATAGGATTAAAGGGAAAGGCAGGAACCATTGTCATCAAATTCCATGCTCCGTGGGTCATCAACCCATACGAGTTGGCTAATCGGGTCACGAACATGCCACCGTTAATTTTGGATGTTTTGCGATCCTTGACCGCACCCTCCGACAAATAAGAAGCCAAACCCCATGGGATGTTGAAGAAAGTGTCGGACGTGATGATACTCCAAAGATAAAATACATCAAGGTTGGACACCTTGTCGTCATCCTTCTGTTGATTGATGGTAGTGGAGATAAGGTGGTGTGTGGGCGACCTAATGCTCCCTTCTTGAGCCGATTTTGGAATATATACTTTATTGGCGATTGTGTTCCACCAACTGGTACTTGTAACACCGTCGGGAAACACCTTATGAGATTGTTCCAAAAAGGCGCAGAAGATAGCAGTAGTAACCAATGGTTGGTCGTAAATCCCCATTCGACATGCAAGCTCAATGACAAAACATTGATGGTATTCACCCCCAAGACAAAAACTATAACTTGTGGGGTGGTAGCAATCATCTCCTCCTCGGAAAGACACCGTGGAGAAAAATTCCCAGCAAAGTTCTCGATACACCGACTCTTGAATTCTAAAAACCCGGCTCCATCCATCACATATCATCATCTCCCCTTCGTAAGTAAATTCTTTCACAAGGTAAGGCACCAACTCCTCTTCATACCGAACACTATTTAACCAATTCCAATCAATCCTGTTAGGCACATAAACATCCTTCTTTCTGACATCAGTCTTCCTCTTCTTCCATCTCATCATTGTTGAAGTTGATTCAATTGGAGGCAAATTCAACCAAGGAAAATCTCCTTGGTTTCCTCTTGAGCTTTGTCCCCTAAAAAACATGATCTCTGCAAAACAAAGAACAAACAACCCAGCAAATACAGAAAAACATTAAAAACAGAATTCATCTGGGTCCCCGACTGGACTCGTCGAGTCCATGAACGACTCGGCGAGTCACTCGAACTGTGCGAGTCAGTCAACGTGTCGAGCCAAATTTGACCATAATAACTTGAAATTTTTTCAAGGGTTTTGTCCCTGGATCCTAAGATGTATTAGAGCAAGAATAACCATCCAAAACAACACAATTCATAGTAAATCAAAACCCTAAAAATTCATTAAACTTCAAAATCGGGTATTGTATGAAATGGACACCCTAAATCATCTAAGAATCATGGCTTTAACATAATTAAGGAAGAAATTAAGTACCTTTGTTGATGGAATTTGAAAATGTTGAAGAAAAAGTGTAGAATATGATGAATGCTTGAGAGAGACAAGAAAAGAGGCGCACATCGAGTAAGGGGTTGAAAGAATGATCTCATTAGGGTTAAAAAACCTAGCTTTACCAGATGTAAAAATTAAAATTTTTTATGTAAATAAAACTGACTCGTCGAGTCAGGGTCAGACTCGGTGAGTCTGGTCGCGAGTTCAAAAACAATATTTCATTTTGTCATAAACATTCATTCCACCCCACACTTAGTCCATACACACTCTCAAGCAATCATGCCTAATGAATTAGAGGACGAAAATGAAATCCTAAAAACGAAAAAAAAATCAAACAAAAACGAAAAAGATAAAAGAAAGCAAACTCTAGTAACGGGTTGCCTCCCGCCAAGTGCTTCTTTTTAAGGAGTCATTAGCTGGACTCCTTCCCATCTACGTTTCTTCATCCTCCTGCATCGGGAATGCACACCTAATCTTTTGTGGTTTATGCTTTGTCTTGTAGGCGTGTATCTTCTTCTTGTAAGCCCGTCTTAATTCTTCTCTCTTCTTCCATATAGCATAATCTTCCGCTACATGAGTTACCGTTGTCCTCATCTTCTTCTTCTTCACCCCATTCTCTTTAAACTTTATTACTTCATAGTTGGTGAAAATTCGGGCTCGAGGTTTGGTAATACGTGACTTAATGAACGGGTCATCAGCATCATCTTTCATAACAATTGCATCTCCCTCTTCTCCAAAGCTAGCCTCTTCTTCAAGTGGATTGTCCTCATCTTCTTGCATGATCGTATCGAGACATGCTACATGAACGTGTTGAAGATCACTATCCTTTCCTCCTTCTGTTGCTTGATCTTCTGTAGAATCAGGGAAAATCTTCATGTCTAGAGCATGCATGGAGCTGGCAACAAGCAGATCACAATTGGCCAAGTTGTTGTGAATTTCGACTGGCTCATCGAGTCCATAAAAGCGACTCGGTGAGTCGGAGCGAATTCATCACATTCCACTGTGTTTTCTGAATTGGTTCCTTCTAGCAACTTCTCTATTTCCTCCAGGTCTTTGCCAGCATCACCAATTTCTCTAGAAGATAGCAAAAACTTACTGGAATCTTCTTCTTGTAATAGAGCAAGTTCTTTTTGTAGTATTTCATCATCCAAATTAACAAATGAGGCTTCTTCTTTTCTACCTTCTTCTTGCTTAACTTCTGGTAGAGCTTTAAACAATGTTGTCTCATCTCCTACCCTCAATGTTAATGTCGACTTGCATACATCTATTAATGCACCCACAGTATTCAAGAATGGTCTCCCCAAAATAATTGGAATTTTGGGGTCTTCTTCCATATCAAGCACTATAAAGTCCATGGAAAATATAAACTTATCCACCTTGATGAGGAGATCTTCACAAACACCTCTTGGACTAATATTCATCTTACCTGCCAAATGGATTTTCATATTCACAGGCCTTGGCTCCGGTAAATTCAGCTTTTTGAAGAAAGACAAAGGCATTAAGTTAATAATTGCACCCGAATCGGTCAACGCTTGAGTGGCAAGTACATTTCCAAATTGACAAGGAATTATGATGCTTCCCGAATCACCCTTCTTTTCAGGTAGCTCACTCATTACTATCTCCGCGACTTCAGCTAAATCTTTTCTAGCAGCAAAGAGACCTTTCAACAAGTTAAAATACTTGGGTGTTTGAAGCATTGTTTCCATAAATGGGATGTTCACTTGAAGGGCTCTAACATGCTCCATGAAAGCTTTGTATGCTTTAACCTTCTCAGTAGGCATGACTTTGATTGGGTATGGCAGAGGAGGGTTGTAAGGCCTTAAGGAAACAACAGTTTTGTCATCGGGGCATGGAATCGTCGAGTCCATTAGTGGGACTCGGCGAGTTTGGTCGGGTTTTGCTAGATCCGACTCTTCTGTCTTTTCTGCATGCACCTTGGACATCTTCAGTGCAGGGGTGGAAATTTTTCCAAAGCTGGAAGTCACAACACTCATATTCTTCATTCTCGAATTATTCTCGGTTTTACTTGGAAGTTGACCCGGTCTTCTCTCGTTCACTTGTTGCGCAAGTTGTCCTAGCTGTTTCTCAATGTTGAGAATAGATGCTTGCTGATTTCGAAGTATATTTCTAGTCTCATGTATTGTAGCATCATGATGATTATGCCTTTTCTCGGACGCGGCTATAAATCTAGTGAACATTTCTTATAAATCGACCTTCTTTTCCATACCGGTTCTTCCTTTTGATAAAAACCCCTCTCCTTCTGCCTGTATTTCTCCTCCTTTGCCTTTTTGTATTCTTCATACGGGAGCCATTCCTTCTTTGCTTTCCGCCAATTCTTATCGTAACGATTGCCGCTTGAATAGAACACTTGCTCCTTTTTGTTTCCATTTGCATCTAAGTCATAATCCTTCGTGAGATGAGGCCCACTACAGTTCTCGCATCCAACTTGAATAGCATGGATTGTTTGATCCATTTTGTCATCCTTCTATCTAAACTATCGAGCTTAGCCATCATCGCCGCTATGCCATCATTTGCCGAGTTCACTACCCCCTACTTACTTCATTTCTTGGGTTGTGGTATTCTCTAGAATTTTTAGAGGATTCTTCAATTAATTCTTTAATTTCCGGGGGTGTCTTCCTTGTGAGTGGGCCTTGCGAGTCGAGCAATTGCCTTGTGGTGACATTAACTCCATCATAGAAGATGGAAACTTCTTGTTGGCTATTAAGGTCATGGTGTAGACAATTTCTGAGAAGACCTTTATACCTTTCCCACGCCTCATAAAGAGATTCTCCGGGTTGTTGCTCGAAGTTGGCAATGGCTTTCTTTAACTTGGCTATTTTGGAAGACGGGCAAAAATGGTCTATGAACTCCTCTTTCATCTTGGCCCATGTGGTGACTGACCCGGGAGGAAGTGACTTGAGCCAGTCTTTTGCAGCACCTTTGAATGTGACTGGGAGCATGCGAAGTAGCTGAGTCTCGCTTGGCACATTTGGTACATTGATGTAGTCAGCCACATCATTTACTTTATCCAAATGCTTGTAGGCATCTTCGTGGTCTTTTCCATAGAAGGGAATCTCCTTAAGTTGAGCGAGTATGTGGCCCTTTAGTTTGAACGTAGCAGTAGCGGGAATTGCAGGTTGCACAAGTCCCGGTCCGGTGTCGTCACACATCCTCTTCTTCCATTCCCCCATGGGGATTTCATCGATGTTAGCCATAGTAAGAGCTAACTCGTCTTCAAAGTCGGATTCGTGCTCGAAAGTGAGATCTTCTTCTCCTTCGGTCTCGTACTCGGTGTCTTCTTTAATCGAGTCTTCGATTGCTAAAGAAGCGCTGGATGCTCCTAATTTGCTACTCTTCTTCTTGTTGAAAACGGACTTGAGGTTCTTTAGTGGCGAGTTCTTTGAAGAAACGGATTCTCCAACGGCTTTTCCTTTGTTCCTCATAAGTGCAGATTCTGGGTCTTCTAGAGGAGGGACCAGAGGTGTATCAGATCCTCAGGTCATGAAACAAATGGAAGCAAAATAAAAAAAACGCGTAAAAGGAACAAAAATAAAATAAAATTTAAAACTGTAACAGCGACGGACTCGCCGAGTTGGCACGAGTGCACTCGGCGAGTTCAACGCAAAAACAGAAAAAAATTTTCTAATTAACTAATAAAACGGTTATTTATTAAAACCTATACTAATTACTGAATTACCTAAGAATTAACTTTGTATGAGATAAATCCCACACAAAGGATCGATAAAAATAACAATTAGTGCTAATTTAGAACCGTTCCCCGACAACGACATCAAAAACTTGATGTGTGTGAAACGAGCTAGTTTTAAACCTACTTTTAATTATAAAATAAACACACAAAGGCAGTCAACCTATCAATTGTGGTAAAAGCTAAATAAGTAGGGTATCGAACACAGGGAACGATAATTAAAATTAAACTAATTTTATCTAAATTACTTAAATAGTAGGGGTTTTTCTCTAGTTTTACAAGACTAGAAACTTACTACTATCACTAAAAAAACTAGAAAAGCAAAGATTTAACTAAATTCAATAATGAGAAGGGCTTCTGTTTAGTTCAACTCAATTGATTGATCCTATGGTTGATATAATGGTAATAGTGCAATGGATTAATTCTTCTATTGGTTACCGATTCAATTAATTAGATTCACATTCGCTGCACTAATCCTTAGAGAACAAACTAACTCAAACAGTGATTAGTTGTCTAATTTAATTTAATTCACTAGATTATTTATTTGGGTTAGTTTAGACTTATAGTAGCTAACTAATTTGGTCCTTTAGTTAACTTCTTGTTGATGGTCATCATACAAGCTCACACATGAATTTACCTATTTTTCTTATTAATTCTAGTTTCATGTTCATTAATCCTAGACATATGACAAAGTGTTTACATAACATATGAGGTTGATAATTAAAAGATGTTCATACTATTTAATTATCTTCCTATTAACAGAAAAATAGTTATCATCCACACATAAGGTTCTTTAACAAGCTAAAATCAACAACATGACCAACATTGAATTAATCCTACCATAATAATCAATCCATAGTATCAATATTGTATCCCCAAACAGAAGTTTAAGAGTTTTAGCTCATGTTTGAGGTAATAAAACAACATAAAAATGAATTCTAATTGTCTAGCCATAATGGAAAACAAAAGATTAGGTAAAATGATGTAGATTTGCCTCAAATCTCCTTTGGGATTGAATTCTAGGTTGCATCTTCGTTCTTCAGGTCTCTCCTAGCTCTGATTCGCAACTTACTTCTCCCCAAGGGTTCCAGAATGTCGAATGTTGATCTGGGAAGCCGTATATATAGATTTGACCCGACTCGCCGAGTCCATCACTTAAATCCCGTGTACGGTAAGTCACGGAGTCTTTATCTTCTTATTATCTTCTAGATCCTTCGCTCGGACTCACCTAGTAGACAACCCTACTTGCCAAGTAGGTGTTGTTTTTGGTGGTTTTTCTTCTTTGTTCAATTCCTAAGCTCCAAACCGCTTCTCCTGCTTCCTTTCGCTTCCAAGCTTCAACTTTGGACTAAAAACATAATACAAGCACTTTTAAGTATCTTTTGTCCATGAAATTCAATAATTTAGCTAATAAATGATAAAAATCTATGCTTAATATAAGACTAAATATGCAAAAATATCAATACCCATGAAATAACGCACACTACTCGGACTTGAAGCAGCAGCGCACTCGAACTCATGAGGAACACAAGCATGGCAGTGGCGGCGGCGCGACATGGTGGCAACGGTGGCACGTATGACGTCAAACAGCTCGAGGGAAACAAAAATACAAGATGAGGCTGATCTTACCAGGGGATTATGGTTGCTCGCAACCTTCTCTTCGTCGTTCACAGCTCCAACTTCAATCTCGATAGTCCTCTTGGCCGTTCACAGTGTCACCGACAACAAAGCTATGGTGGTCGGCTCGGGCTCGCAACCCCCTTGGCTTTGCCGACAAGGAGATCGATGGCATTAGGGTTAGGCGTGTTTAGAGGAAAACGGGAGGGAAGGGAATGATGGGTTTAAGTCCCGTGTTCCTTTTAACTTATGCTTACTTAACACATTTAGTCCTTCCCTATGCAATCTTTCCCACTTCAGCCCTTCCACCTCATTTTCCTTTAAATTAAATCCGAATAATTACCACGGAGCCCCTGACTTTATAAATAATTATAAACTGAGTCCGGAACTCACACTTTTTACCTCTGGCTTCTAAAATTGTAACAATTAGCTTTTTGAGACCAACCTTTGATATATAATTATTTATTTTAGGGCTTCTATTCGTTCATTATTTTATTCATTTAACTAATAAATAAATGGATGCTACAATATAAGCATACAGTCAGACATATCTGGGTACTGATCTACCCCTTGGTCCTAAGGACCACTATCCCTATCATGCACGTAACATATCATACAGATATAACTCATAACCATGCACATATCAGACCAAGATAATTATCACAAAGACAATCATCTTCTAAATACTCCTCATTGGTGCGCCGACATTGTGGCCTTAGACCCAACCCTACTGGAAGGTAACTCACCTCGTACAAGTAGCTGTTGATAATCAGTGCGGGAAACCTCCGTCTGCTGTTGCTCCGAAAATCCTCCGGTTACAAACCCTACAAATACTCAATTAGAAACTGATTTCTATACTCTTAGGGTAAAATGACCATTTTAACCCCAACCAAGTCAAGTCAAAGTCAAAGTCAAAGTCAGCTTCCAGTTGACCCGACTGGCCGAATTGGGACAACGACTCGCCGAGTCCCTCACTGTCACACCCCAAAACCAAGAACGACGGAAATGTTCCAGGGTGGAGGACGTCATGTGAAGTATCATAACAGTGTAAAGTAGTAAACAAGCAACAACATCATCCATTGCATTAAAAGTAAAGTTTTAATACATGTGTGTTCTTTCATAATGTACAACAATAAAATAAATAATCAAAATAAGATGAGTCTTGACTGTGCTCCGTCTTCTCAAAAACCTGGCCATCACACCTGTAGGGTTTCAAAGCACTCCATGGATGATGGCAATGGGCCCCTTTGATGAAATCTAGGTTAAAAGCCCAAGACTTGTCTTTTCCCTATAAATAGCCATGTATTATTCACAATTAGGGTTAAGAGAGCGAGGCAAAATGTAGCCGCCACGTGAGGTTTCTTGTAGAGTTAGATTCTTATTCCTTAAGTGTAATTTGATCCTCACAATTCAATAAATTGAGTGATCATTCGACCTAATCTTCATATTTGTGTTTGTTCTTATTTTCCGCATCTTCTTCATCAAATCTCAATTAGGGTTTTAATCCTAACAAGTGGTATCAGAGCATAATCAAAATAGTTCTTGTGATATTGAACAATTCGGCAGTTGGAATGAAATCACGAGATCGGAACTTATATTAACAAAAATTGCGAAACCAATTTAGGATACGATGAATAAAAGTCAACAGAAAAGTCAAAATTGATGAATTGCAAACGCCAACCTGCGAACGATCAGAACTAGGCTCGTACTCCTTTTTTCCTACAATTGTTCAAAACTTTGGATTCGGATTTCCTAGTGTTTCACATCGCATTTGTGGTAGACATTGATTCACAACGAACTCGGTTAATTGGGATTCGTAGCGAACTTGTATCTTTGATTCGCAATCGGCACTGGAATTGTTGGATTCGGAATCGGAATGTGATGCTTGGCGGAACTCTGTGCTCGGAATATATGATTGATCGAAGTTGCATTCAGAGTTCACCATTACGAGTTATGAAGCTTTGTTCGTTCATCAGATATTAAAGATATTGTCACACCCCCGAACCAGACGGCGGAAACGTCCGAGGGCTATCGTGACTCCATTGAATACCATCACAATGCATATACATGAAACATAACATTATACATCACCAACATTTGGAATGATACAACTGGTAGCGTTTACATCCATTACATTGTTCCAAAACATGACATTCTCAAAAATAACTATTTGATACTAAATTAAACCACAGCAAAACGTCTTAGAGTACAATTCATCCTCCACTTTATCTGATACCTGAGAATACAAGTATTTTGAAAAACGTCAACATATGAAATGTTGGTGAGTTCATAAGTAATGTTTGAAATCCAATGTTTGTAATGTTTTGAGAAACACCAGAAAATCCGATATTTTTTGAAAATAGTAAAGTCAAAAATGTGTGAAGATCCATAGGTATGCTTGTTTGTTTCTATACTTGTAAAAATTGTTCATTTAAAATTTGTGTGCATTCCGAATCCGTATGTATTGAAATACCCTAGGAAAACCCGATGTTTTCCTAATTCGTACATTGAAACAATTGCAACGTGTGAAGTTATCGGTACCAGGCGACGTTGGATTATTGTTGAGCATGATTATTTGCTACAAACACACGTTACACAAACGACTAGTCTATAACGATACTAACGATCCCGTAGGCGTCGTCCGTACTAATCACGTTCTCCAACCACCCTGACTACGTGTAGTCCCACACCCGAAGAGAACGAGGACACGAAGGCCTCAGTAACTCCATTAGCCGGTTGGGGATAAAAGGTACGAGGGGTCCCAGACCCGCCTCGCATGAAAATGTAGACTTTACTAGCAATACCAAAGGACCCTTGGGGACCAGTAGTATACGAGCCATTGAAAGTCCTTTTACGTTATGTCGGGTCGGTAAAACCCAACACTTCGTAAGAGAGAGGTCTTCGGGCCTTAAGATCAGGTCATTGGGCTAGCTAGGCTCAACGAACAAGATTTTACACTTTTGGGGCCCAAAGGTGGTGCGTAGACGTCTGTGCACACTTGCATGTATAGTGACTTCCCAATCGTTATTAGTTATTGATCGTAGTGTCGTTATGTCATAGTGTCGTCGTGTTAGTAGTTTCGGATTTTTATTGGTTCGAGACCGAACCAATTCGTTTAACAACGACTTTTGGTGTTGTAATGTATTGTATTTCGTCGATAGTCGTGGTACCATCATTTGGTCAAATTGCATGTATTGAACTAGCCTTGAGAATTTTCTGTTTTCAGCCCCTCCTTGTTTGTAAAATTTACTTTTTCAACCCTTTATTTAAATACTTTACGGTTTGGTACTTAAATCAATTTTCTTGACATTTTAATACCAAAAATTATTGAAATAAGTATTTTCCAGCATATTTTTCATAGAAAACAGCTTAAGTCCCTGAATTTCAGTTTTTCTCGGTTATAACCCTTCTTTTTCGAAAGTTTGACAATTTTGGCCCAAATTGAAAATTTTTTGCAACTTTAGTCCCTTTTAAATTTAAAAAGCATTTTAAACCTTTGAAAAGGACTTGGAACGCTTATAGTCCACTGTTTTACAGAAAAATATAGTTTTGGCCCTCCAAAACAGAAAATCTCGCATAATGGGCCTCATTGGGCCTAAAATGTCATTTTTAGCCCATTAAGCTTGAAATTTATGTTTTTAATCCTCTAAATGAGTATATTTCCAGAAAATGCTTTATTGAAACTGTTTTGACATAGTTCAACCATCAGAATTTGTGATTTGTCAATTTAGGCCCTTAAAGTTTGTATTTTTCGCATTTTAAGTCCAAAAATGGTGTTTTTAGCCCAAAGAAATTGTTACTAAACCATTTAGCCATTTTTCTAGAAATACTTTGTATGTAGAAATATAATTGATGCTAGAGTCTTTTAACATAAGGTATATCTCGGTTTTGAGGGGTTTTATGGCTAGATCCAACATTATAACACACAAAAAGCACACATATAAGCATGGAATCATACAAAGCATACAAAATACATATAGATCTACACTTTCACTTGTATTCCCCCCCCCCCCCCCAAAACTCATGAAAACCGAAAATAGGGGGTATGAAGCTCACCTTGTTTAAAGCTTTCGGTTTTTGGAAGAAAAGATGGAAGAAAATGAAGTGATTTTTCGGCCTTAGCACCTTTCCTTGGTAGATCTCGAGTTTGGTGACTTCTAAGGTGCATGATCACAAGTTGGAATAGATTTAGAAGAGGTTTTTGATGGAGTAAAGTAGCTAGATCATGGATATAAGTAAAAACTTACCTAAAATGATGATTAACTTGCAAGATCCTCTTGAAAGCTCCTAAATTTCGAGATTCTTGGAGTGGGGAGGAAGGAGTGTTCTTGAGTGATCTAGAGAGAATGGGATGGATTTTTGTGAGTGTGTGTGTGTTGTGTTCTGCCGAGAGTGAGAGGGAGGAGAGAAGAGAGTGATTTTTGAAGTGATATGCATGGAAGAATGAGATGAGTTGCATGGATATCCAATAGGTAATAATGATGTGGCACACAAGTCAACTCTTCCATCCTCTTGGGCTTGTGCATTGGGCCGAGATTTTTGGAAGGAAAAGGGAGAATTTGGGCCTTTGCCCCTAAGCCCACTATTAGAGTTAATCTTGGGTATGTTTTAAGTCTAAAGAAATGTGGTAGGATTTTTATATTTTTATTGGACTAGTTTAGGTTATTCATGTATCAAGGCTTTTAATTCGTTTCATTCTAGGTCCAACATAGCCCAAAAATGTTGAAACAAATAGATGTGGGTCCAATTAGAGTCCATTTAAGAGTTCTAAACCCAAGATAGTCAAATTGGAAGTTTATTGGTCTATTAGGCCCAATAAGTAAGTTCTAGTCCAAAGTGGACCTAAGTAAGAACTTCTAGGGTTTCCAATTGCTTGTTGACCATTTGAAATGATCGTATGGTGTATTTGATTGAAATTTTGTTGTTACAATCATGGGTGTTACACATGTTCTTAAGCTTTTGATTCACTTTAGCTTGAGTGTATAGTTTACAAGACACAAAATTTCCAGTTGTGACATATATTAAATGGGGATGAAGATGACTCCAGTTACGTTTTTGGTCCCTGAAACTTCAATGTTTTGACACTTATGATCCATGTTGTTTTCAAAGCTTGGCTATTTTGGTCCATTCCAGATATTATTACAATTAAAGGGGGAATTGATGCAGAGTTACATTTTTAGTCCCCGGCTTTCAACAGTGTGACAGTTTCAGCCCGTTTTTTTCGAAAAGTTTACAAATTTGAGGGCCGGTGAACAGTTTTGGATTTTTTAACGCATATATTTTTTTTCCATGAACAGAAAAATAAAGATTCCATCAAGTCTTGGCGGTTTGGAAAGTCATTTTTTGTGATAACGTCAAATTTTTCACGATTTTTTCGGATTTTATACTTCATTGTGTATATATCATTTTGTCGCGGGCGAGCTTAGTAATTTTTTATCCATTCAAGATCATTCTCATGACCATTTGAAGGCTTTATAATCACGTTTTCGATTATAAATCGGGGGAGAATTTGGTATGGCCATTCGAAATTGGATTTGTGACTTTTCAAAGTTGAAGATTTTTGATAAAGCTTATGGTAGAATTATGAAGGTAGCTTTTACAGCGGAAGTTCTTCATCGAGCTCTGCTAAAGCTTTTACAGAGAAGTATCCTTTACAGCGGAAGTTCTTTATCGAACTCTGCTAAGGACTTTTTATATCTCCGACTTCTTGTATTTTCTCGATCAAGTGGCGTTACGAATCATAAAGTTTGGGTTGTTACATGATATTTTTTGATGGCTTATATCATTAGCTTATTTGAAGATCATTGTGACTTGGAGGGGGAGCTCTTCAAAGACAAGAAGTGATTCAGTTTCTTTGTTCTGAAATGGGTTTTTATGGCGGGTTTGGTTTTCATGAAGATTCTTTGGGATTACATTCGAAAATGAAGTTTAAAGACATTACTTCAGTGCCTGATTTATATATCCTAGAGTCCGTGTTTGAAGACTATTGAAGAATCAAGATTCATGGATTGGTTCATATATTCCTCGTTGCAGATCTTTTTATTTGCTAGATGCTTGTTTTGGAAGTTAAAGCATTATCATCCATTCCATACTTTGAGGGGGAGATTGTAGGGTTTCAAAGCACTCCATGGATGATGGCAATGGGCCCCTTTGATGAAATCTAGGTTAAAAGCCCAAGACTTGTCTTTTTCCTATAAATAGCCATGTATTATTCACAATTAGGGTTAAGAGTGAGGCAAAATGTAGCCGCCACGTGAGGTTTCTTGTAGAGTTAGATTCTTATTTCTTAAGTGTAATTTGATCCTCACAATTCAATAAATTGAGTGATCATTCGACCTAATCTTCATATTTGTGTTTGTTCTTATTTTCCGCATCTTCTTCATCAAATCTCAATTAGGGTTTTAATCCTAACAACACTTATCTAACTGATGACCTGAGAATACAAGTTATTTTGAAAGAGAGTATCAGCTTTAAAGCTGGTGAATTCATAAGTATTTAGGTGTTATTGTCCTGTTTTGGAATGCTGTTAAGAATGCCGTATAAATCTTTAAATAGAATAGTTGATATAAGTATGAAATGTGGCCTTCTACCAAGACCCGAATGTTTTGTAAGTAAAATGATGGCTTTTCCTTTCTATTGACTAGTACTAAAAGTACTTAGTCTAACTCTTTGTTTATGTGAATGTATCACAAAATAAAGTAAAATAGGAAAATGATATGATAGTATTCTACCAAGACCTAAATATTCTGTAAGTAAAATGATAGTTTTTCCTTTCTATTGACTAGTATTAAAAATACGTAGTCTAACTCATCGTTTATGTGAATATATCACAAAATAAAGTAAAATAGGAAAATAATATGATAGTCTTCCACCAAGACCTAAATGTTCTGTAAGTAAAATGATAGTTTTTCCTTTCTATTGACTAGTACTAAAAGTACGTAGTCTAAGTCATCGTTTATGTGAATATATTACAAAATAAAGTAAATAGGAAAAATATAATCATGTAAGTGTTATCCCTGGTTACCAGGACTAACACGCCATCGCAGTAAGCGACATGTATAACCTAATGAACATCCGAAGATTGTCTAATTGTCCTCTGTAGCAGCAGCAGGTTGGAGGAAGGGTTAGTCCCGTGGCTGACTCCTAATATAAGCGTTAACCTAATAATCATCCAAAGATTTTCATCTCATCCTCTGTTGCAATAGTAGGATGGAGGAATGGTTAGTTCCGATATCGATCCACCTATTATAAGTGATAACCTTAGACATCCGTAGATGTTCATCACCCAGTGTTGCTAACAGTTAGGTTTCGGAATGGTTAGTCCCGTCTAGACATCCCATCGAACAGGGATAGGCAGGAAAATTTACACAGAAGGTACGAATAAATCTTCCTAATAATTCTAGGTACAAGTATCCAGGTAAGTGAATACAGGATAATGTATCTAAGTAACAGTACTCATGTATGGTATTCATGTAAGCGTATTCAGATAAATGTAGCTATGTAAACGTACTCATGTATCATGTAATCCTAGGTATTTGTACTCATGTATGATGTAAGGTACTGGTATAGACTCATGAATGAACTGACTCTTGTGTGATTCCTTGTAATAGGAATACTGTTTTGTTTCTTCTAACTATCCCTATGATAATTAACTGGAAAGTAATTGGTTGTTCAAGTAGATTTATGCACCCTCGATACACCAGGGTGTGGGAAACTGAACGAAGGATGGAAACTATAACATCAATACATATATGAGATTATATGCGTATAAGTGTAGTTTTGCTCAAGAAGGTAAAAATAATGGTTTTGCAAGATATCTAGGAGTTTTGAGCAATAATTAAGAGTGACTTGATGTCGTTTTAATAAACATTTCAAAACTAATACTTTTGTTATCAAGATATTTTAAGATAGAAAACCATTTCATGTGTCACCTTTTGAAGTATGTGAAATCTACTGAGTGAAAACACAGTTATAAAATACATAAGATTGATTTAATAACATACTATTTTATACTTTTATTCCCCCCCCCCCCCCATTAAAGCATTTAAAATCATTTAAAACATTGATTAAGGGGTATTAACTCACCTGTTGTGGGTGATGCGGATGAACTGATGAGGTAGGACTGCTAGGTGTCAAGTGAAGACTTTAGACAGACACAATGATCCTAATTACATATGAAGACATATGTATATAAACAATTAGTGATTACAACACTAATTAAACATGTATAAACATCCTAACGCGGGGAAAACACTTTTGGTCAAGTGCTAGGAGGCTAATAGGTTGCAACAAAGGAGTGCAAGACCTCTAATGGGGTCCAATGACCACATGCTTGGGAGTTTACGGCCCAGGGGAGTAAACTCCTGGCCGTAAACTCTCTCTTAGGTCACAAAATGAAGTTTAAAATTAATACAAATTAAGTGGTGAAGGGCTTCTAGGTTTAAACAAGTGTTTGGGTGTCATTTTTCCCCTTTATAGGGGTTTACGACCCAAGAATTTGTCTTGGCCATAAACTCCTTAATACTTGTGAGTCCTTATGTTTTCTAGGCTATAAACACTTTAGGGGACATGTCTAAATTCAAGCCTAAGCCTTAGGAAGTGTTTGCGGCATCAAAACACCCCTAACTTGAATTTACGGCCCATGGACCATTGGTCATGTGTTTGCGGCCGTAAACACACATGGGTATTGATATTTTCATTGCTTTGGGTCCTAGACACATCAAGGTAAAGTGTTATGTTTGTCTCTTGGCTTAACGAAGGTATTTAGGGCACTTTGGCACCCAAATATGGAGTTCACGGCCCAAGAACTTCCTTGGCTGTGAACTCACTTTCAACCCTTGATTATATTTGTTTTGGATGTCTAAACATGTAATGGTAGTCCCTAGTAACCGTTTGAAGGCTTTGAGGGACATTGGGACACTTTTGGCCCTTAAAATGGAGTTTACTCCCCAAGATGTTCTTGGGCGGTAAACTCTCAAATCTTGTTGTTTTGAGGTTGCTTTCTGTTCCTAAACTCATTTGTGTACAAGTCCAAACTAGTTTCATGGCTTAAGGAAGGACTAGGCATCATTTGGCTTTTGAAAAGGAGTTTACTCTCCAAGATGTTCTTGGGGAGTAAACTCACAGATCTTGCTGTTCTGTCATTATTTTGATGTTATTGAGCACAATCTAAGCTATATAATACAACTAGATTGAAGTACTCACGATTTGGGATAAAAACCCAAAGATCCGTGAGAGAGAATTTGGCTTTTCTCTAATTGGAAATGTAACTAATGAATTATTTGGTTCAGATTTCTATATATAGTCCTGGGATTTTTGGCAGAAAATATTTTTATTCCCGGAATGAACTATAATATAATAGAGTGTTGGAATAACAGAGTTGCACAAAACCCTAGTGCATCCACTCTCCTGATATCTCCTAAAGTGTAAACCCTGAATTATTCAAACTTATATGGAAAAGTCTGAAAATTTGCTGTGACTGCTATAACTTCTATTGAAGTGATATTGTTTGTTCAGAATGGAAATTTCGGGTTGTCACACTCACTCTCTACTCGTCCTCATCCGCGACCGTGCTCGTCGAGTTGGGTCTTCAACTCGACGAGTTCTTCTCTCATCCGAACGCCCCATGAAAACTTATCCAACTCGCCAAGTTGATGAACAACTCGTCGAGTTGGACTTCATCTGTTGAACCAGATATGTCCTCAACTTGCTGAGTTGATGAACAACTCGCCGATTTCTAAGGAGGTTACCTTGGATTCGCCGAGTTCATTCATGCACTCGCCGAGTACCATGAATTTCTAGAGTAATTTTCTTAGTCCAGAACGTTGGGTCACTCCCCGAGACTCCCTAAAACCTTTCCACACTCAACTGGTCCTTTTGACCCTCATTGATATGGGACAGAACCCTTGGACTCGCCGAGTCCAAGCATGGACTCGTCGAGTTGGTCACATCCCCTCCTTAAAACTTCGATTTCTGATGTACAACACTTGTCCAAAAGATAGATCCAAGCCCCTAAACTCTATCTAGCACGTAAAGGTACAAACTTTACCTGAATGCATGGGACTTTTGAGCTTAAAAGGCTCTAAAATGGTCCTTTTGTTGCATGGGGCCTTCCTTGGGTGCAAAAGCAACCCAAATCTGTCTTGTGACTCCAATAATGACATGATCCAGAAGCTCAAACCCCCAACCATGTTTTCAAACATGGTTGGCCACCAAAAATGGCTTCTAAAAGCCCTAAATCACCTCAAAGAGGGATCTAAAAAATGAATGAGCAAGGTTTAGATTTTATACCTTCTGTAGACTACAAATGATGAACTAAACTCGAATCCTTCAGTCTCATCTTGATCCTTCTATGCTCTTCCTTCTTCCTTGAGGTCAAAACTCACAAGAATCATTCAAAAGCCTTAGATTTTCTCAAGAACGGCTAGGGTTTGCTATGAGAAGTGTTTGGGAGCATCAAAGGGGGAATGGAGGTTGCATAAAGTTGTTTAAATAGGGTGCAAAAACTCAGATTAGGGTTTTTGTCCAAACAGATGCTACTCGCCGAGTCCATCACTTAAATCTCGCGTCTCGTCGCGCTTCTACTCGGCGAGTTGGTCCTTCAACTCGTCGAGTCCAAGACCAAAACTGCAAAATAAATAAAGATTTAATAACAGAATGCGTACCAAGAACCAGGTGCTACAAATAGGGTTGCAAAAATGTGTTGCTGCGATTAAGCTTATGACATTCGGAGAGTCACCTGATTCGATTGACGACTATATGAGAATGTCTGAGAGAACTGCAAGAGAAAGTTTGTATAGATTGGCAACGGGTGTTGTCAAAACCTTCGGTGACGTTTATTTGCGTAAACCTTCGTTGAATGATATACAACAACTATATGCAGCGCACGAAGAAAGATATGGTTTTCCGGGTATGCTAGGAAGCATTGATTGTACACAGTGGGCCTGGAGAAATTGTCCCGTGGCGTGGAAAGGCCAGTATGTAAGTGGTCATCATGGAACGCCTTCTGTAACGATGTAAATTTTCAAAACAATTTTTCACTTTTATAACATAACATATTTCATAAAGTAATTACAAACTTAATTGTATCAAATATTATCCAGTGAAACATATCCCAGAATCTCAAATACATAATACATAATACTCTATCGGTGTGTACAGATCAGGCCGGTACCTTCCTGCGATCCTCACCGGTACCTGAAACACATATCACATAACACAGTAAGCATAAATGCTTAGTGAGTTCCCCAATATACCACATACAACACATAAGCCACTCGAGGCTATAACTCGGTAAGACCCTCCAGTCAATGTGTCTCAGCGGGACCCTCCAGTCCCATAGCTCGTTGGACCCCCTGGTCCGATCTAAATCGTTGGACCCTCCGGTCCGGTCTGGTTTATGACCCTCTGGCCTTGTAAGTCGTTGGACCCTCCGGTCCGGTCTAATATCACATATCATACATAAATCACAAAACACATAATCTCAAGCAAGCACATAACACGTAAGACCCTCCGGTCTGCACATAGATACCATTCTAGGTAATGTATAGTGAGAATACTCACCTCGTAAGATGTCTAGAAAACTCTCGTGCTCGAATCCCCGATCTAGCCTCCGCTTATCAAAATGATAACATCTCTAATCAATACACTCCTTACATCCTCTTCTCTAAGAACGGGTAGAAGACTATTCTACCCCTTTCTGACCTCTCTTTAAATCAATTTGATCAACCCTAAGGTCAACTGAAGTCAACTCAGTCAACGGTCCAACTTTGACCAGACTCATCAAGTGCACTTGAGTGACTCGGCGAATCCATGTGTGTCCTCTGAATCCTCCTAGGGCCTTACTCGACTCTTCGAGTTAACCTTTCACTCGACGGGTTACCACCGATCACGAATCGCGGGGCAACCCGATCCGACTCTTCGAGTCCTCTTATGGTCTCTAGGAATTTCCTCCATGGCAACACTCATTTGAACTTCTGAGGTCAGATCTGATTCTCTAACCTTAACACCCAAAAGTCACCTAAGGTTCAATCTTTATGTCCATGCACCACATATCAAGCTCTATTTGATGAAATAGCTCTTAAAATGAAAACCTATATTCAAAACTCCAATGGGATTGCATAAAACTGGATGATTGGGAGTCTCTGGACCTAGAAGGGTCCAGATCTATAACACAAACTTACAAGAAGGGTTTGAGGCCTTCAAAAACCCCAAAAATGAAGTGATTCAAGCCCTAACCCAAAAATGGTATCTACACAATAGGGAAGAAAAAGGGTTTGATTTGGTACCTTAGAATGAAGCTCTTTGCTTGAATAACTCAGGACAACAACCTCCTATGGTCCTTCTTGCTGGAGCACTTCTCCTCTCTTGCAAAATCACACCAAAAAGCTCAAGATGGCTCTTTCTCTCACTTTACACACTCAAGCTCATTAGGGTTCTCTCTGTTGGGTTTTGAGCAATCTAACACTTCCTAAGTGTGCATGCAACCCTAATAAACCTTGGATCTATGTTTGTCTAAATACATGCAAAATATTAATTTTCCAAGGTTTATAACCTATCTAACATGGCATGGGGAACATTTCAACATAAAAGAGTTAGAAGAGATTACATACCTTTTGGTGAGTTTGGTTCTAAGGAGTTTGCGGGCCAAGCACCAATAGTGTGAATGCCTCAAATGGAATCACAAACACCACAAACTCTTGGAAAACTTTGAGAGAGTATACACCTTGTATAAAATCGGCCACACACAAGCACACACACACACACACACACACACACTAGTTCACTAGTTTCCTCTTAGGCTCCATTTCATGCTCCATAAGCATGCTTATATAGTGTGCATGGTTAGGATGAAACCCTAATAACCCATGTCTTTTCCTTTCCAAGGATCCATGGGTTAAAAGCTCCATGGATCATCCATGGACTTCCACATAAGCCTAGCCCATTAACAAATGAGTATTAGCCCACACTATATAAAACAAATAGCCCATAATCTAATTAGTCTTCCTTTTAATCTCTAAATTAATTCATAATTAATTTAAGACTAAAACTAATTAAATAACGTAACTTCATATTAATATATTATAACTCATAATATATTAATAAACATATGTGTATAACTCTCACAAAATTATCCATAATAGTTTGGATGAGATGCAACCCAAATGGACCATGCCGGTCGGGTCAAGTATATACCAAATAAGTTATGGACTTAGACACCTTATCCAACAGACTCTTACTTGGATAAGTCTAATAACTGTATTTGCCTATAACTTCAGGAACCAACCAGCAATCGTAGCTCTCGAAAACTCCCTCGAACTATGAAGACTTTGTTGAACTATGAAGCGCCATTTTAGATAAGTGATCACATAATCCTCTGTTCTCTTGATATCAGCCGGACAAATACATGGAACCATGTCTTGCTTATTGTCTAGCAGTTGTTTCTCGATTTTCCGATTTGTTTGACGAAGAACTTCACTGAACACATCGGTTTAGTTCTGACCAGGCCTGGTACATGGGTCAACACAAAATCATCGAGGGGCCCAGATATCGCTTCTATTTCTAGAAGGAACAGATAAACTTCGACTGATATGCTTGTTCTACTACTTATTGAATTGTACACAAAGGCACGTTTTATAACATCAAGTTACTGATGTGTTTACGTGCAATCAATGCACAACCAACTCATAGGTAACAACTCATATCTCTAGGTTTAAAGATTTATATGATGTTATCGTCTCACGATCACTCGAGATAAATTCCATGAAGTGATACAAGTGAGCGTGGGTTTATACCAATACTCATAACTTATGAGTACTCATGAATGTTGCAGCAACCATTGCCATGTCTAAACACCTTTAAGGCATCTACAAACCCAATTCATGACAATCTTGATTCATACCTACTTCCGACGTATGATCGATTGTGGAGGTTTGAATAAATTAATTATTCTGGAAGTCAAAACATGCAAAACTGAAACAATAGTAAATAATTGACAATGATAGTAACACTTTACTCATAAATAAATCACAAATTTTATTCATCATCAAACGTCGATTACATTTTACAAGTTTCAGGAAAACTATCTAATCTGTAAAACTAATATCGTCCCTCAGCCCGATGCGTCTTGCATGCTGAAAATGCTTAACCCTCGTCAGTCCCTTCGTAAGGGGATCTGCAGGATTCTCATCCGACGAAATCCTCCTTGTCACAAGGAGTCCTTCTTCAATCTTATGTCTTATGAAGTGATATTTTTTGTCAATGTGTCGGGATCTGCCATGATCTCTGGATTTCTTGGCTAAGATAACCGCACCATTTTTGTCACAGAAAATCTCTATAGGTTCCTTAATAGCTGGTACAACTCCAAGGTCTCCGATGAAGTTCTTTAGCCATATCGCCTCCTTTGCTGCTTCACTCGCTGCTATATACTCTGATTCACAAGTCGAATCAGCCACCGTCTCCTGCTTGGAACTCTTCCAAGAAATTTCTCCTCCATTTAAGGTAAAGATCCAGCCCGACTGAGAGCGGAAATTATCCCTATCAGTCTGAAAACCAGCATCACTATACCCTAATACTTTCAAGTCATCACTGCCACCAAGGGTAAGGATCCAATCCTTCATCCTCCGTAGGTACTTGAGAATGTTCTTTACTGCGGTCCAATGAGCCTTGCCAGGGTTCCCCTGATACCTGCTGACCATGCTCAAAGCAAATGCCACATCAGGATGGGTACAAGTCATAGCATACATGATCGAGCCAACTGCGGAAGCATATGGTAATTGGCTCATCTCAGCTATCTCTGCCTCTGTACTCGTACTCTGAGTCTTACTCAGTTTGGTATTGCTTGGGATTGGTAAATCTCCTTTCTTGGAATTCTCCATGTTGAACCTTTTCAACACCTTATCCAAGTAGGTACTCTGACTAAGTCCTATTAGTCTTCTACTCCTTTCTCTTAATATCCTTATCCCTAGGATATAGGTAGCCTCCCCTAGGTCCTTCATAGCAAAGCACTTCCCAAGCTAGGACTTATCCTCCTGCAAGGTTGGGATGTCATTTCCTATGAGTAGTATGTCATCCACATACAGTACCAAGAAGCTAACTATACTCCCACTAGCTCTAACATACACGCAAGACTCATCTTCGCTTCTCGAGAAGCCAAACTCTTTTACCTTCTCATCAAAACAAAGATTCCAGCTACGAGATGCTTGTTTTAATCCATAAATGGATTTCTCAAGCTTGCATACTCTATTAGGGTACTCTGCACTGACAAAACCCTCTGGCTGATTCATGTACACATCCTCAGCCAACTTTCCATTAAGGAAATAGGTTTTGACATCCATTTGCCATATTTCATAATCATGAAATGCTGCAATGGCTAACATAACCCTAATAGACTTAATCTTTGCTACCGGTGAGAAGGTTTCATCATAATCAATACCTTGAGTTTGAGTAAAACCCTTCGCAACCAGTCGAGCCTTATAAGTATGCACTTTTCCTTCCATGTCTGTCTTCTTCTTGAAGATCCATTTGCACCCGACTGTTTTACGGCCTGGTACATTGTCAACCAAGTTCCAACCTTGATTGTCATACATGGACTGTATCTCGCTGTCCATAGCCTCCTTCCATTTAGCAGACTCCGGGCCTGCCATGGCTTCCTTAACACTGCTGGGTTCATCCAAATTTACCAGTGTACTATCACTAATAAGCGTATCGCCTTCCGTAGTAATATGAAAACCATAATAAAACGAAGGTGTGTTCGTAACCCATGTAGAACGCCTTGGAGGTACAGACTTGTCAGCTGGATCAACAGGAGTTTCCTCCTCAGGTTGATTGCTAGTGTCTGAGGTTCCTTCACCAATTGATTCTTGAATTTCTTCAAGATCAATCTGCCTCCCACTGTCTACTTGTCTTATAAATTCTTTCTCGCGAAAGATCCCTCTTCGTGCTACAAAGACCACATTCTCACTGGGTCTGTAGAAGAGGTAACCGAAGGATTTCCGTGGGTAGCCGATGAAAATACACCTTTCACTTCGGGGTTCAAGCTTATCATGAGTTCCACGCCTCACGAAAGCTTCGCAACCCCAAATTTTGATGTGGTCCAAATTAGGAACCTTCCCAGTCCACATCTCATGAGGTGTTTTGGTAACCTTCTTTGTAGGGACTAGATTAAGGATATGGGCGGCAGTCTCTAAGGCATACCCCCAAAAAGAGATTGGTAACGAAACTCGACTCATCATAGAGCGAACCATGTCCAACAAGGTTCGATTATGCCTCTCAGCTACACCATTCAGCTGTGGTGTCCTGGGAGGAGTCAATTGTGAGACAATCCCACACTCCTTAAGATAGTCAAGGAACTCGGTACTAAGATACTCACCACCTCGATCGGATCGAAGCATCTTAATGTTCCCGCCCAATTGATTTTCTACTTCCTGTTTGAATTCCTTAAACCTTTCAAAGGTTTCTGACTTATGTTTGATTAAGTAGACATACCCATATCTACTAAAATCATCAATAAAAGTCACATAATACCGATTAGCATCCCTTGTGGCGGTTTTGAATGGTCCACATACATCAATATGTATTAGGTCCAACAAACCCTCACCCCTCTCACAAGTTCCAGTGAAGGGTGATTTTGTCATTTTTCCAAGTAGACAAGATTCACAACTATCATCCGATTTAAGGTCAAATGATTCCAAGACTCCACTCTTTTGGAGTTGGCCTATGCGTTTCTTGTTTACATGTCCAAGATGACAATGCCACAATGATGCTTTATCTAGGCTAGTAGAAGAATCAATATACAACACATTATTTCCTAAGTTGTCTACAATCGACACAGTTTCATACACACCATCACAAGGTAATGCTTTAAAATAAAACACATTATTAAAGAAAGCATTAATACCACCACATTCATTATCAAACGAAAAGGTAAAACCTTGTTTGTACAAAGCATGAAAAGAAATAATATTCCTCGCCATTTCAGACGAGTACACATATTTATTCAAATCTAATTTTAACCCATTATTAAGCAACAAAGTATAAACTCCAATCTTGGAAACAAGTGAAGCCTTCCTATTCCCCATGATCAAGTTTATCTTCCCGTGCTCCACATCCTTACTTCTTCTTAGGCCCTGCATATCAGAACATATGTGAATACCACATCCTGTATCAAGCACCCAAGAGTTAGAATATGTTGAGTAATTAGACAATATAGTGTAAATACCTGCATGAGTGGGTTT
Source organism: Lactuca saligna (assembly GCF_052625555.1). Taxonomy (NCBI): domain Eukaryota; kingdom Viridiplantae; phylum Streptophyta; class Magnoliopsida; order Asterales; family Asteraceae; genus Lactuca; species Lactuca saligna. Next base: position 21,733,079 of record NC_136421.1, on the reverse strand, counting down.
CACTTTCCCATCCTTTAGATCCTGCAAGTACTTAGGACAGTTTCGCTTCCAGTGTGACTTTTCATGGCAATAAAAGCATTCAGCATCCTTGGGAATGGCAGAAGGAGTGGCAGAACCGTTCTTGGTCTTTGATGAGGAGCCTTCAAGAGACTTTCCCTTGGTACCCTTCGAAGGGTGCTTCCTCTTCTTCCCTTTGCCTTGCCCGATAGCTAAAACAGGGGTAGATGTTGGAGTAGGAGTAGTAAAGGTAACAACCGCCTTACCCTTAAGACCGGATTCCGCGGTCTTCAAGAGTCCTTGAAGCTTGCTGAGGGTAACTTCCTCCTTGTTCATATGATATGTCATTCGAAAATGATCATAACAAGAAGGCAAGGAGTGCAAAATGATGTCAATTGCTAACTCCTCGGGGATGTTAACATTCAGCTTCAGCAAACGGTCCACATACCTTTGCATCTTTTGCATGTGGCCCGTGACGGATTCACCGTCCTTCATGCGGGTAGTTATTATGGAGGAGATTATTTCATACCGCTCCTGACGAGCACTCTGATGGTACCTTTCCATCAGGTCTTGGTGCATCTCAAAAGGGTAGAAATCTTCATATGACTTTTGGAGCTCGGCTGTCATCGTGGCCATCATGATACATGCCACCTTAGTAGCATCTCTCTCATGAGTCCTGAATTCAGCGATCTCCTCAGGAGTAGCAGTAGACTCATCAAGTTCTTTTAACTCCTTATCGAGGACATATTCCTTGTCCTCGTAACAAGTAACCATCCTGATGTTCCTAATCCAATCCATGAAGTTGGAACCATCAAAGATGACCCTCCCACAAAGATTCATGAGAGAGAAAGAACCAGTTGGGTTAGAGCCTGAAGCATTAGTGTTGGAAGACATCTGAAAGAAGAAAGTAAGTTTAGATTAGATATTTAGGATCCTTAATAAGACACCCAAATGTAATATTAAGGCTAGGATCCAATCACACTATATTACACTTAGAAGAGGGATGCCGTAATCTAAGTAATAATATATTTGAAAGGTAGGTGAATGACGATTCGCCAATTTCCACCACAAAAACGAAATGATTTATTAGGTTTAATTGGATTTGAAATTCCTAGATTCTTTTGAGATTCATTGAACTTTTCAATGGCATGTTTCAATCTCGATTGTGCCCTTCAAGTTTTGTGACTGGGATGCCGAGGATCACAAAACAAGGTGTGAATAACCATGCTAATTCACTTGGTACCCTTAATATTATCACCTAATCAATGTGCCGGTTAACCACACACGCTCCATTGATCTATGAAAAACATTAAGTCACCCTTCGTGATCCTTACTAGTCCTAGTTAGTGTGCCGGTTAACCACACACGCTCCACCAACGACTTGGTAAGGTACAAAGTGTGAATTCCATGGACTAGCACCATGTTCACATTTTCCTAAAATAACTAAGATTGGGAATTAAAAGAGTTTAGTTATTTTATAATATTCATTATACTTTTAATGAGGATTTAAAGTCATTGTTCTACCCGTTCGGCTAACGACCCTCCACCGATCAAGCAAGCGGTGGGTGAGAGTATACACCCATTAAGTCGCCATTTTATAGGCAACAACCTTATACCCACCTTATAGACCGGCTTCGTGAATGAGGCCTACTAACGGTAAAACGACTTATTCTTATACATATATATAATAATTAACCATTAATGTTATAAATAGTATAAGGGTTGAATTTTAACTATTAAAACTCTAAGGGTTGGAATTAAAGTTTATTAAAGTGTGTGAAACTTTACAAATTCCAAAACTTGAGGGCAAGTTTTGTAACTTTGCAAAACTCTTCATTTCATAACTTATGAATTAAAGGTTCATAAAAATGAAGACTCTTCATTTTCATGTAACTTATGTGTTTTAAGTGTGTGTTAAATAAGAGTGATCTTTGGAAATCCATAACTTGAGGACAAATTATGAACTCCATTAAAACACATAAATGATAAAGAATTAATCCTAAACAATTCAGCATATAATTCCTATCATTTTCTAAATTCATAAGAACATGAACATGATCATCAAAAATTCAAGAATTATATGAACACATAAAATCATAGAATTTTGATATATGCTATTGCAAATGGATTAGAACAACCATTACACCAACTAAAATAAGTTTTATAACACCAAAACAATTTAGGGTAATGTTTCTATTCCATTTCCAGCAACAAAAGTCGAGAATCTGCACTCTTTCGATCCTACTCGTCGAGTGCATGAACTGACTCGTCGAGTAGGTTGAAGTTTGCCTTGGACTCGTCGAGTCCCCCCCAATGGACTCGGCGAGTCCACCATGCAGACAGCAACGATTTCGACTTTTTTCACTATTTTGCATCAAGTGTCAAACAAGCAAGCCTAGGCTCTGATACCACTGTTGGGTTTTGAGCAATCTAACACTTCCTAAGTGTGCATGCAACCCTAATAAACCTTGGATCTATGTTTGTCTAAATACATGCAAAATATTAATTTTCCAAGGTTTATAACCTATCTAACATGGCATGGGGAACATTTCAACATAAAAGAGTTAGAAGAGATTACATACCTTTTGGTGAGTTTGGTTCTAAGGAGTTTGAGGGCCAAGCACCAATAGTGTGAATGCCTCAAATGGAATCACAAACACCACAAACTCTTGGAAAACTTTGAGAGAGTATACACCTTGTATAAAATCAGCCACACACAAGCACACACACACACACACACACACACTAGTTCACTAGTTTCCTCTTAGGCTCCATTTCATGCTCCATAAGCATGCTTATATAGTGTGCATGGTTAGGATGAAACCCTAATAACCCATGTCTTTTCCTTTCCAAGGATCCATGGGTTAAAAGCTCCATGGATCATCCATGGACTTCCACATAAGCCTAGCCCATTAACAAATGAGTATTAGCCCACACTATATAAAACAAATAGCCCATAATCTAATTAGTCTTCCTTTTAATCTTTAAATTAATTCATAATTAATTTAAGACTAAAACTAATTAAATAATGTAACTTCATATTAATATATTATAACTCATAATATATTAATAAACATATGTGTATAACTCTCACAAAATTATCCATAATAGTTTGGATGAGATGCAACCCAAATGGACCATGCCGGTCGGGTCAAGTATATACCAAATAAGTTATGGACTTAGACACCTTATCCAACACTCTCTTCTAGAAAGGTAACCGCAAATGAAGGCCATAAGTGCCTTTAAATAGGGCTCAGGCCTAAAGATTTAGGGTTCTGCCAACAGCGCGGACTCATCGAGTCGACTCACCGACTCGCCGAGTCCATTCATTAATCGGAGTCATCAGTCGCGATCCTACTCGACGAGTTTAGGTGTCAACTCGTCGAGTCCCCCTTCTTAACTCAAAAGTAAATACTTGAATTATGATACTTGGAAATCCGGATGTTACACTTTCGTTGGTATTGGAGGCTGTTGTGTCCCAAGATTTATGGATTTGACATGATTTTTTCCGGGTTGCGGGTTCGAATAACGACGTAAACGTTCTTGATCAGTCACCGATTTTCGACGATATTTTGTCAGGGAAGGCACTAGATGCTCCTTTCACAGTAAATGGAAATGAGTATAAGTTTGGGTATTACCTTACGGATTGAATATATCCAACATATTTTACATTTGTGAAGGCGTTTCGACACCTAATAACTCAAAGAGAATTTTTTTTCAAGAGAAAACAAGAAGGAGCACGTAAGGATGTGGAACATGCTTTTGGATTTCTGAAGTCGAAATGACACAGAGTTGAGCATGTAGCATGACCATATCAATTAGACGTTCTACAAGATATTATGTATGCATGTATTATAATGAATAACATGGTGGTTGAAGATAAATGACAAAACATTGCGGAGTATTCGGCTTCGAAGCCCAGACACATGTAATTTCAACCTGGGACAACGGAATGTTTATATAGGGTCGTAGATATTCAAGACGCACGAAAACATAGACAACTTCGAGAGGATTTAACTGATTTTATGTATGATGGAAATGAAAACGAACAAATTATGAGTGAAATGTATTTTTTTTTAAATGTGATGTTTTCGTAATGTTTTTAAATGTTTAATTTAAAAAATAGATTTTATTTAAATAACATGTTTTAATTAATTAATTAATTATTTTTTTAAAAAATAAAAATTAAATCGAAAAACGAAAAAGAAAAAAAGAAGTAATGATATGGAAAGTTAAAGATGTTATAACTAGTTGTCAATTTCCTCTATTTGGTGTTATAACACCCCAATGACATGATATGTGAGGTGATAATTTTTTGGTGTGATAACACCCATTAACTAGTTGCTCACACCTACTAGTCTAAAGTTCAATAGAAAGTTATAAAATTAATTTATAGTATGTATTTAAGATTAGTAAACTTTTCTTTTTTCCATTGAAAAATTTAATAACCATTAAACTCCAAATCTATTAAATGTCAAGATAATATCTTATTATGATAGAATTTCATCTATTAAATAATAACTAGACTTTCCATCTCATTCAAACATGTTGAACTTACATTGTAAATGTTTTTATATAAGATTATAGGAACTTCCTTTTGAACTTAACATTGTAGATGTTTTTATATAATATTAAAGGAACTTTGAAAAACATAAATTATACGTTAAACAGTGTGACATTTAATCGTTTAATTATTTCAAAATTTTGCAATAAACCCCCTAAAACTTGGAACCAGACGGAAAGGATTCAATCATCTGCCCATCATCTACCTGCCACTCAGCCACTGCCAGTTTGGAAGCAATTTTTAATTTCTTGAATTCCATTATTCCTTCCAAAAAACCCCTCTGGCATTCCATCCTCCCATAACTCTCTGTTCTCCCTCAAAACCCCTTCCTTTCTCATTTTCCAACCACCATCGAAGACCACCGCAAAAACCTTCAAAATCATGCAAGACCCCGTCGGAAAACCACCTGTGGACAAGCAAGATGACTCCACCGCCGTCACAAGGTCCGGCCAAAGCATTTTCATGTCCGTTTACAAGACAAAAGTGGCTGATCAGTGTTGGTTGATCACCATCACTTGGTGCAAGAACATGTTGCTTCACGGCTTATCAGTATCCATAGATGGACCACAACCCGAAACCACTTGCAAATTCGAGCTCAAACCATGGTATTTCTGGCGAAAACAAGGATCCAAAAGCTTCGTTTTGGATGGAAAGTCAATCGACGTTTTCTGGGACCTGAAATCTGCAAAATTCCATGGCGAAACTGAGCCAACCTCGGAGTACTATGTAGCAGTTGTTTGTGATGACGAAGTTGTTCTTCTACTTGGTGATTTGAAGAAAGATGCTTACCGGAAAACACGTTGCAGGCCGGCGTTGATTGATCCGATTTTGGTGTCAAGAAAAGAACATGTTTTCGGGAAGAAGAAGTTCATAACACGAGTTAAGTTTCATGAAAAGGGTGGATTCCATGAGATATCGATCGAATCAAAGAACACGAGTACAGATCATGGGGTTGATACGGAAATGGAGATTAGAATTGATGGGCATTTGATGATTCATGTTAAGCATCTTCAGTGGAAATTTAGAGGTAATGAATGCGTTAATTTAAAAAACGTAAAGCTCGAAGTTTACTGGGATGTTCATGACTGGCTTTTCAATCATGGTTTAAGACATGCAGTTTTTATAATTAATTCAACCACTCCGGCAGCTTTTCCGGCGACACCATTGTCATGGAGTTGTGATTCATCAGAAGGGTTTGATTCAAGTGGATTATATGAGTTTTGCCTTTTTCTTTTTGCTTGGAAGGTTGAATGAGATCTAGATCAATTTCACTTGGTCAATTCAGTTTTTCGAAGTGATTTTAATTACGTACTTTTAAGTAAAGTTCTTCGTCATTTATATGTGCTTTTGTATCTATATCCCAAGTCAACAAATGGATAAAATGTTTTAAATGCTTTCTTAGAGAATTTGTTTGATAAACAGCTGGAAATCTGTCTCTGTATCCAAACCAATAAGAAGACATGTTTTCGGACTTCTTAGACCTTGTTACCATCAAACATCGCGTATGCTTTTATTAAAAAAAAAACTTTTATCTCTTATTTATATGTAATACAATTCAAATTTCAATAATTTATCTAACACCTAACACAATCAAAAGTATATAATATATTGGAGTTTCATATTCTATTTGTAAGGAATCATATATATATATATATATATATATAATGAGTGTGTTTGGTATGATAAATGTAAGCACAAAGAATTGAAATAAACAGTATAATGGAATCAAGATCAAATTACTTATTAGACACCACTTTGATATTTGGTTGGTTTGAAGAACTAAAAAGGGTCACCTAAATATGTTGTTATTATATGAAATTAGAAAACTAAACAAAATTAACTAATTTGATAAATAGCTTTTATTTCTATAAATATGGGTAAATAAAATAAAAAATGTCGCTAAATAGCTTAAATATAAGTATATTTCATATCGTTTGAAATATATATATATATATATATATATATATATATATATATATATATATATATATATATATATATATATATATATATATATATTGTATGTATTTATATATATTACATAGTAATTAAACAATTAGCTATCATTTTTAAAATATTTTTATAAAAGATAAAAAATAGTTAGATATCATGATGTCTTTATATATAAAAAAAATAAACATATTTTTATTTATTTTGGAAACGGTAAAAAATAATTTACTTGAAAAATTTAATTTTAAAAAAATATTAGTTTTTTTGAAAATTATAAAAAAAAAAAAAAGTTATAATTATTATATGCAAACAAGAAACTAGCACTCTCACACTCTCCCCTATAAAATGAAAAAGAAATCAGGTACATGAGTAATGTTTTATTCTATTTAATTTTGACAAACAACATAATTATTTTTCATTCCCATACCAAAATTTCTGAAACTATTATTTTTTTTATAAAAGATCATACTACAATAAAATAATAATTATATCTTAAAATACCTTGTTATTTGTCATTGCTACAACGCATCTAACGTGCTTTGGTTTTGGGTCAAAACTTGATTATTGCACATTTGGCAACAACTAACTAATACGGGGGTGATGTATGAAGATTGGTGTGGGGTAGAGTAGTAGGGGTGTGAGTGATGCACATCCATAGAAGTATTGGGGACCCTAATTGCGATTTTGGAGAACATACACTGGATCACATAGCTTGCTCAATAATTCCTCATTTTAAGTGTCCTCTATTTAGATCTTATCTCGATTACTGAGCTTAATTTGTTAGTCCAGTTTTTATCTGAGTAAAGGTTGAGAGACCAACAGCATATGTGATTAGAAAAGCCTCATTTCCTTATTTTCTTAACTTCCTCTTGTTAAATCTTTGTTCAGCATTAACTCAAGAAAAACAACTATATACAACTTATCGAATTAATAAGATTGTGTTTCTTACATATGGCAAATTGGCAATAAGATTGTGTTTCTTACATATGGCACTATGTAGAATATTGATTCATAATTTATTTACTTTTTGATACAAAAATAATAATTAAATAAAGAGTACAAGAACATAAACATTTCTCGATCTAATATGAATACATACGTCGAGAGGAAAAGAATAAATGGAATCACATGTTTGTCACTTTCCGAAACCAAACCATTTTGCTAAGAAAAACGGGTTCTTTCCCTTGTCGCGAGGGGCATCACCTGATTTTGCTGGTGATGGTGTCTGTTTTGCTGGCGGTTTTGGTTTAGCTGACATGAGAAAAATGGTTTTAGTTAGCAACAACTTATATTGTTAGAGGATAAAATGAGTCATAGAACATGAATTATAGATAATTTTTTCTTTCATTCTATAATCATATAAACTTCTATAATCATATAAACGATGAAAACCAATACCTGATGATATACGAGTGTCAGTTTTTGCTTGATTTGGATCCTTTCTTGAGCCTTTTTCAAATGCTTTTGGGGATTCATGTATTCTCTCGGTAACTTTGTCTTCAATTGTTGCTATCCTCTCATGGTTGCCTATAATATAAAGTACAAACACGATCTTACAAAAAAAAATACACAAACATGGCTTGTGGCCACGAGCTAATTGATTGGGCCTAATAAAACCAGTCTTGTCAAAGGCTCTCCAAAAATAGCCCGGCCCGAACCAATTCCAAGTGGGCCATATCCCTTTTAATAAATTAATTTTACTAATAATGAGGAAAGCATGAAAAACATACTCTCATTAGGAGGTTTCCCATAGTTCTGTCTTAAAGCTTCAAAGAAAGCACCATCTCTTTGTTCTTGTGTCACTGCAACCAAAATCTAGACATTATTATGAGTTCGTGGGATAAATTTCAAAGTAACTCTTTAGTTATCCATGGAAGAAAACAATCACTATTAAGGACAAAACCGTCATTTTTACATTGAAAACATGGCTAATTTAGGAACATGACCAATTATTTTAATTTAGGACAAAGGAAAAAACTAAAAAGAAGGTGGAACTTACGTTGATCATACAAACTATTTCCATAGTTGGGTGCAGAGCCTACGGAAAGCAATCGTGCAGCCTCAGTATCTTTAGTAGTTGTCGTGTTCAGGTTTTGTGTGTCTAATAAAATACCCGCAAGCTGATTTAAATGTAATAAATTAGTATTTTATTATTAAAATTAAAAACCACAATATCACAAAGCCTATATATGAAACGAATAATCAATTCTGTATTATTTAATATTTACCATAAGTTTTTTCAAAACGGGGTTTTGAAGTAGATCATAAGCATCTTCACAATAATTATCCGTTAGGGTGGTGCACTTTGATCCAACCTCGTCATTACTCTTGAGGATGTCTTGCCCGATGACTAGGATGCTTAACTGCTTGTTCATCATTAGCACCTCCAATTCAATCTGGTATCGACACGTGGCAAGGAATTAAGTAACTGTTTTACATATATGAAATGAAAGGTGACATCACGATATGCATGCGAAGATCAAAGAGACGAAACCTCGTTGGCGAAGAGGATGGCGGCGGCATCAACACCAGCATGGTGGAAGAGCCAGGCGGCTTGCCGCTGCTTCCACATCTTTTCCCTTCTCACATTTAACACCGGCACCACCATTTCCATGGTGGTGCCGCCCCCTGCAACCACCGCATGCCTTTTACTTCTCATCCGAGTATCCAACAACCATGCATGGCAAATCGCTGCCACCATTGAACTTGTACCTGCATTATTATTTGTTCAAAACTATATTAAAACTCCTGTCTTTAATTATCTTCGTTTTACGAAGCCTAAATGAATAGAAAATTACTGTTTGAGTGTCCAGAGAGCACAATCTTCGCTTTCCCTTTGATTTCGCCATTCAGTAGCTTTAAGATTTTGATTCTTTGTTCCTTCAAGAACGCATTAAGATCCAGTTGACCTAGTTCTGAGTCCTTTGGTTCGCTGCGTATAGGACTAGATTTCATCGAGATTTTGTCTGTGTAGCATGTAGATGATGAAATCGATCTCCGTTGAGCTGATTCCACTAGATTCCGCGGCGGAGAAAGGATATTTTTCTCTGTAAGAGAGCATGTAGAGGATGATATTGATCTCCGTTGAGATGATTCAATGAGGTGCTTAGGCGGAGACAACAATCTTGTGTCCGCCGGAGTTGCGGTGGCGGTGGTTTTAATGGTTCTTCTAGGTGGTATTATTTGGGGTTGAGCTGCATTAGGGTCGTTCTGGAATCTGGATCTTCGGTGGGTGGATAGTCGAGGTGGGACAAGGGCAGCTGTTGAGTCGGCGGCGGCGGTGTGGTGGGTGGGGGAAGGTGATGTTGGTGGTAGTGGTGGAGAAGATTGGTTTTCGAAACGAGAGCGGCGGTGGGTGGATACTCGAGGTGGGATAATGTCTAAAGGTGTTGTGGTGGCAGGTGGTGATGCAGTGGAAGTCGTTGAATCTCCGGCAATCGGCGGTTTTAGGATGTTGGAGAACCATTTCTGGACAGCGGCGGCAGGGGAACCGTCGGCCGGTGGATGAGAAGAGTTCGAAAAAGATTCCACGGCGGTCTGGGAGTTGTTACGACTGTGAGTGTGCTTCGAAGATTTCGTTAAGATTTCTTCGGTGAATCCATCCACCGACCTGTGTCTGTATTTTCGATTTACATCAAACATTCAACATCAAAATCCCTTTTATGTATTTGTGTATTATATAGATTTTTCACTAATTATTTTACTTTTAAAAGTCTAGTCATTTATAACATGTTACTTCTATTTTCTTCAATTCAGTTTATAACACATAATATTTGTTTTTGTATTTAGATAAAATTGTTATATAAGTATATAGAAAAAATTAAACTATAGTGTTATAATAAAAAATAATAATAATACCTTCTAGCAGACCGAGAAAGGGGATCTCTCTCTGTTAATGAAGAAGTCGACAGTCTAGGCCCTGACACACCGAATCTAGGCGACCCAACGAGCCGAGAAGGTGAATGTCCCTCGGCTCTTGTGGACCCACGGCCAGGCGAAGAAGCCATCAGCTTCTTCGCTTCCTCTAGCCACTCCTGAGTCAACCTGCTACTTGTACTGCGAGTGCTCGAATCAAAATCGTCTTCTTCATCCGCCGCATCCCCGCCACCACCACTAAGATTATACACTTTTTTCTCATTATTTACCGCTCCAAAAAACATATCGTTCATGAAATCCGCAATGTCAGGGACTTGTTCTTGGCCCCGACTTCCTTTTCGTCTGTTCTCAGCCAGTTTCTTTTGTAGGTTCTCGTTTCCTGCATTCTTATTGAATCTTCTTTGATCCATTGATAAATGTGTGTGAAGTAATGAACATGTAACGTGATTAGGGCTCGAAGAAATGCCGGGACTTTGGCTGAGAACACTAAGATTTTCGTGAAGTTTTTAAAGGGGTTTGATGGCCGGCAAAATGAGAGAAACGGCATCGTTTAGTGGGTGTAATTTTGCATGTAATCCGGCATTATTTATTAGGAGATGAAATCTATGTGCTAATGATTTAAAATTTTTGTCACAAGAGAGATTTGGACTTTGAAAGTGATATATTATTTCTGTATTTTTGTAAATGACATAAATAAGATATGTTTTGGTTTTGAATGATGCTTCTCGACTTGTACGGTACAAATGACATCTAATGAAATGTGACGTATTGAAGAACCGATTCTTCGGTAGATGTATGAAATTTTGAGGGTTTTGAAGTGTTAAACAAAATTTTGTAAATTTTTAGTGAACTCATGTTTTGATAGTGGACAATTTATCAATAATCTATCAACTACGATATTTATAAGTTAAATATGTGATCATTATCTGTTACAATACATGAAAAGATAATAATATTGTGTTTAAAGATATGGATGTGACATTTGGTCGTTTTTTAGACTGTCATCAAAATGAGGACTTTATCTTATGCTAAATGAAGTTTTCAAAAAAGCTATAATTTTGTTCCATATTTTTCCTGAAAAAAAGTTTAATTTGGTACATTTATATCTAAAGAATAATACAATAAAATAATAGAATTTTTCAAAAAATGGGTTTCATGATTTCCGCGATCATGGTTTATAAAGGAAAATGATATTACACGAAAAATGGAAGTCATGATTGCCACTTCGAGTTGAATACATTTAAGCCTTTATTTTATTTTTTTAATTTTTTTAATTTTTTAATTTATTTATTTATTTATTTATTTATTTATTTATTTTTTGTCTTTTCTATACTTTTAATCGAGGATATAATCAAAATGTTGAAGACAACGATATGAATTATTTTAAAAATATTGTATTCAAATAATCTTGTCAACATTATAGAAGTGATGTATTGTTATGGAAAGACGTTTAAGTTTTTTCCAAGTAATATATGATATTAAAAAAAATAAAAAAAATACATATACAACCAACTAGATGGTTAACGAATTGAAATCGTATTATAAAAGGTTAAACGAAGAGATCGGTTTGCTAATTTTTCGAACCTAAACCTAAACCGAAATAATCGGTTAGCTTATTTTTTTCGATTCGATTATCCGATTAACCAATTAACCATTTACTAATGAATAAATGTATTCATAATTAAAAAACTTGAATTTCCAAAATAAGGATAATCTTCCATGATATTGATAATTGTGGTTTCATAAATTTGGAATATATATGGTAATTATATTTATAATGACAATTGTTTTTAATAATGAAAACTTAATAAAACATTAGATTATGAGCATGTTTGACACAAAGCGTTTGTAAAACTTTGAGAGCTTATAGTTTTTAACGTTTGACAAAACGCTCTGCTTTGAACAAAAGTCTCATTTGATACTATAATTTTTTACCGTTTAGTTCAAACAAAATATTTCAAATCTAAAAGCAATCTCACATAGCTTTTAGCAAAATGCTAATAGCTATCAGCTTTCCGCTATCCGTTAATTTTGCCAAACACGCCAATATGACCGTGAATCTAAATACTTAGGTGTTGTTTGTTTTTCCAGAGTCAAAATGTCTGCAACTTGAAACCTCATTTGCAGACCTTTGCAGTAAAAGAGGTGGATAAAACATCTGCAGTCTGTATGAAGAAGTTTGTTTGTTTTTTAATGTGTGCAGTCTGCTAAAATAGATTGAAATTTAAATAAACTAGTTTTTTTTTTTTTTTTTTTTTTTTTTTTTTTTTTTTTTTTTTAAAGTAAAAGAGTTTTTCAACATTAAAATTTAAATAATTTTAATTTTATAACATTGAAATATAATTGATACAACCATAATAATATTTTTTACAACATTAAACTATTATGTCAAACCTAAAATAGATCTTGTAAGCAAATGTTATTAAAGATCATGGTATCCTTCATTGCAAGAATGATGATCATTTTGAAACTTAAATATTATAAAAAAAAAAAAACCTCAACTTTATGTGGATTGTCGATCTAAATCTCAAACAAAAACCATTACAAAAACATGATCAACAATGTAGTTAAAATTGAAGTTAATTTACATTTTTATTACAATTACATTAAATAGAACTCTCAAAACACCAAAAGTATACATTGTTTTACATGTAAACAAAACACAAAATATGTATTGACAAAAATCTTTGGTATAATTTAAGAGTTGGTATTCCTTTTGATAGATCTTTGAGTCCAAGAAAAAAGATGACAAAAAGTTAATCAACACGCCTAACTTCAATAATTATTTAAAGAATTTATGACATTCATACACATTATCTTTAACAACAAATGTTCATAATCATAAAATAAACTTCTTGCAAAACCACAAATCCAAATGCAACAATAAGTACTAGAAATAATACCACTAAAATGGGATCTTTTTACCAATTCAAAAACTTTGCCCTTATAAGACCAAAGTTTATAATCATTTGCAGATTTCATATCTGCAAAAAAAAAAAAAAAAAAAAAAAAAAAAAAAAAAAAAAAAAAAAATAAAATCTAGCTGAGGATTTTAATCAAACAATTGGTGTGATATGATTATCAACTAATTTCTACCCCATTTAGATCAATTCAACCACACATAATGTATCAAAAATAAAACCTTATAAGGCATTGCAGCAAAAAAAAAAAAGACAATTAACGTCATGCATTTCATATCATTCCATAAAAAAGGCATTTAAGCAAAAGAAAAAAAAAGAAAATAGCTCTAGAAGATCTATTTATATATTGTTGCATAAAAAAACATTTCAACAAAAGACAATTAACTCTAATTCAAGACTTGCATAAAAAAAGACATCTAATTTCAAGTTTGCATAAAAAATTAACAGCATTTGTTTTCATCAGAGATTTGATTTAGTTCAAATTTGATTTCATGAATCCTAGAAAAGTTGAAATTGGTTACATGGCGAGGGGAAAATGTCAGAATGAAATATGCATCAGGGAGAGGGCGGCGGAGTTCGATGATGCCAAGAAGGCTGGCGGGTGAAGGTGACGTAAGTATGAACAAGAGGATGAAGAAGAAGAAAATGTTGGTCAGGACGAAGGCAGCATGATGAGGGGACGAGAGTTTGAAGAAGACGGTGAAGGAAGGCGTGAATGGTGAACGGTGATGTTGGGTGATGTTGGAGGCGTTGATTTTGAAAGAGAGAAATAAAACAAGTTTATTTTTGTTTAGGTTTATAAGACTTGTTAAGACTTTAAAAGACATTAGTCCATGTCCGTGCAAGAAGACATCGCACAAACGTTTTTAAGTTTGCACACTTCCAAAAAGCAAACACTCTGTGAGGGCATATATCCACACTAGACAGACAAAAGTGGTTACGTAGATCTGCAGATAAAAAACAAACAACTCCTTATTATTAAAGGAAAATTATATCTCATAATTAATAATAATTTTACATTAACTTTGTTCTCTTAAAAATAATAAATAAAAATTTTGGTTTTTCAGTTAATCATCCAGTGTAAGAATCGTGAACCATAACCGAACCGAGAAACTAAAAGTATTAGAGGTTAGGTTAACCAAACCGAAAAAAAAATCCTAAGACCAGGTTTGTTTAACCTAAAAATCAGTACTTTTTATTGGTTTTTAGGTTCGTTTTTTCAGTTTCGGACATTTTGAACACCCTTACATTCTATTATAAAACCAATACTACAAAATGTAACAATAATGTAATGCGAATTTGTTTCTCATGACATTTAACCGAAATAATAATTTATCTAACAAGTATTCACATTTTGGCTATGTTTGGCGTACTAGTTGAAAAACTAGCTGTTAGCTAAAAAGCTAACTGATAACTGAAAAACTAGCTGTTAAATAAAAAACTACCTGATAGCTGAAAGGCTAACTGATAAAACATAACGTTTAGTAAAACTAGCTGAAAAGCTAGCTGAAATATATAAAATTACATAAAATGACATGTAAGACTAGTGTTCCTATAATTACTTAAGGGGTATATTTGGAAAATTTTAAAAAATATCTTAAAAAGCTAGTCTAAGTAGCTTTTTAAAAAGTTAGCTTATAAGCTACTTTTTGGCTTACCAAACACTACAACATTAAAAAAAAAAAAAAAACTCGAAAAATAAGCTAGCTTATTAGCTAGCTGTGGTGCGCCGAACACAATCTTTGTAATTGGAAAAAAAAACTTATGAGGGTAATTATATGTTCATTTAACTTGTTAAATGTGTTTACATATTAATATTGTCATTAGCCATCTCAAGTGATAATTATAACATGTAACATCTCATTTTCACAAAAAAAAAAAAAAAAAATCATTTTATTTAAGTAGAGCTTCCACTTTATAAATCCATTTTAAAGAAAACCTTTTATTCCAAATACATTTATTGAAATCTGGGTAATATTAAAGTGCGAAATCTTCATTGTTGCTGATGAATGTGTACAGTCACGTCTTCGCCTTCCCAAGATGGCCGATGATACCTGAAACAATACACAACTGAGCAAGCACAAAGATTAGTGAGTTTCTTCCAAAATGCCCATACGATAAACATACAAGCATGCATCGGGTCCATTCAGCCTTTGGGCTGGAATACCCAGGGTTTGGTAGCCTACCACCTTAACCCAACCACTTTTCCCGAGCCTCCGTACCTACAGCTTACAGTCAGCACGCACCCGGGTATCTTGGCCTACAACACAAAGTATGGCCGCCTTAACCCACTACTACCATATATCGACATATAAAAAATCAGGATCAAGTAGTCTCATAATACAGGCAAAATTCAATTATACAATTAACTACCGCCTACTAGTCCTAACATCACACATTGTCCTGCTACTAACTATCCTCCGTGAAATGCGTAACCATAAGTAACCAGAGGTTAGATAGCCACCCGAATAGATGATCATGTTGAATTAGGTGTCTAAGCCCATAACTATAATTGGTATGTACTTGGCCCGATAATAGCATGGTCCTTTTGGGTTGCCTTCACTAGAGCAATTTGATAGGATGGACTTTTTGAGAAGAGGTTATTTTTTATTTAAAAATATACTATAAGTATAATATATTAATTGAGAAATCATATTATTTAATTAGTATTGATCAAGAATTAATTTGGAATTAATTTAGTGATAAAAGACCGATTAAATATACAGGGATTGATTAAGTAAATCAGTATAATTATAGTTGGCCTAATGATCCATGGTTGATTAGGGTGGGATAAACCTATATGATAGTCCATAAAAGTTTAACCTATGTAACCTAAGAAATATGAAGGGTCATGGTGAATTAAGGTTTGCATGGATAAAACCCTAGGCTTTGCCACCCTATAAAAGCAACCCCATAGACACTAAAATTGGCCCCCATGCACTCTTAAGAATATTCATAACCGATTTTGAGCTACCTACCCACTTCTCATAAGCCTCCTTTGCATTTTTTGTTTGTGACACATTAGAGACATCACACTTGAGGTGCTAAAGCTTTCAAAGGTCAAACTACATCTAGAGGTATTCATCTAACTTAGTTTTTATGTTGTATATCCTCAATTGTATGCTAGTTAGTATGTATGCTTTGGAAAACTGAAATTGTATGTATAATTAGAGAAAACTTAGATCCAAAGCATCTAGGGTTGCATGTGCACCATAGGAGTGGTATAGTGCTCAAAACACAACAGTGGTATCAGAGCCTATGATTTTTTTCTATTATATTGATGCTATTATGTTATTTTCAAAGCTGAAAAAGTCACATTTCTGGACTCTGACTGCCCGGCTCGATGAGTCCTATGATTGGACTCGACAAGTTAGATAATTAGATGATGAACTCGACGAGTCCATTGCCAGACTCGACGAGTTGGATCATCAGATAGCTTTTTTCTTGAGTTTTTGGCTAGAATTGGATAAGGATCATTACCACAAACTGTTTTGTATCATTAAAAATGTTTTTTATGATATGGTAGTGATTATCCTTATCTAATTAAAAGACAATTGTCAAATTTTAAGATAATAAGTTGATTATTTGTATTATTTGATGTGAATTGTTTTGCTATATGAGTTATATTAGATCAACTTGATGAATAACTAATTATATGATAATTGAATAAGTTATAATTGATCTAATTTGTTCTTGAAGAGAGTTTCATAATTTGTCCTCAAATTATGAAATATGAAATGTCTCATTCATGAATATTAAAACTCATAAGTTATAGAAACTCAAAAGTTTTGAAGAGTTACAAAACATGCCCTCAAGTTTTGGAATTTGTAAAGTCTTAATTATGAAACATTTAATTCCAAACCTTAAAATTTTAAAAGTTTAAAATATAACCCTTATACTATTATAATATTAAAAGTTAATTATATATATATATATATATATATATATATATATATATATATATATATATATATATATATATATATATATATATATATATATATATAAAAGACAACTCAGTCTTACCGTTAGTAGGCCTCATTCACGAAGCCGGTCTATAAGGAGAGTATAAGGTTACTACCTATAAAATGGTGGTTTAATGGGTGTCTACTCTCACACTTACTGCTTCCTTGACTGGTGGAGGGTCGTTACCCAAATGGGTAGGATATAATGTTATTACTCATTAATAAGTATAATGAAATTATAAGTAACTAAACTTTTATAAATCCCCAATCTTAGTTACTTTAGGAAAAATGTGAAATTGGTTCTATTCTATGAAATTGCACTTTGCACGTTGTCATGTCGTTAGTGGAGTGTGTGTGGTTAACCGACACACTAATTTGGGATTGAGAAGGGTGGGAAAGGGTAGCTTATTTTTTGTCATAGATCTATGGAGCGTGTGTGGTTAATCGACACATTAATTAGGTGATAAGTGACATCAAGAGTACCAAGCAATTTGCATGATTACTCACACCTTGGTTTTGATCCTCGGTATCCCAGTCACAAACTTGAAGGGCGTAATCGAGATTTAAACATGCCATTGAAAAGTTCAATGAATCTCAAAGAATCTAGGATTTCAATTCATTTAAAGCTTAATAATCAATTTCGTTTTTCATGGTGGAAATTGGTAAATTGTCATTTACCTACCTTCAAATATTTTCCAATTGGATTACGACATCCCTCTTCCGAATTGTAAAATATTGTGTTGGGTCCTAGCCTTAATATTTCATTTGGGAGTTATATTAATGTGACATCCCCATTTTCACGGCCAGAAAAGACCGATTTGTTTATGCTTTGTTTGAAAATCAGAGTAACCTTTTAAAGAAAAGTACTGTGGAATTTGTTCCCAAAAGATAAATATGATAAAGATTTATCAACGTATTTTCGAAGAAATGTATTTCATTATATTAAAACCTTGGGATGTCATGTTCGAAACAGATCAAAAGCATAAACAAAACAACATAGGCCTTACAACATTTATTTATATCTGCTGGCCGATAATCTATAATCCCTCATTAAGTCATCCAACTATGCTCTTGTGTTACTACCTGTAATACAAGAAACTGAGTGGGTTAGGCTTGGGAACCTTGTAAGCACATAGGCTTTTCAACCCACAATAAATAAATTTATTAACTTCATCAAACCAAAACAAACCTGATTACCCATTCCCGTTATCCTCACTTTGCATCCCAAAAAATCTAAAATATGGGACCTAGCCTAATGATTTTCAATGGGGTGACAACACTGCTTTAGGGGTTCCTCAACAATTTATGTCAAATAAGGCAACCATGTGGGGTATGGAGTACTGTTGGTGAACATTGAATTCAAATAAACACCTACGGGTTGCGAGCCTGCTAGCTTTCCACTGGATTGTCTAGAAAAGTATGTGGTCATCATCTATACTCCGCTAGATGACTAAATCAACATCAACATCGAGGCCTCTCATCATTTTATCACACATCGTCTATTTCATCTACCCATGTTTTACCCCAACATTTTTGTACATATAAAATACATATACAATTTAAATCATTTAAAACTTGTATAAAAATGTTTATCCAGCATAAATATCAAGTAAACAGACAATATGCATACATAACACGTAATTAATATAAAATACTTCATATCTATGTGTAAGATGAAAGTGACTATGCACTCACTTGTTACAGCGACGACTCAAAATTCGAGCAGCGCTTTGCTTCTTAACAATATGATTTCCTTCGATGAAACCTAGTATTATTACCACTAGATTTTAGTCTAATATTTATTGCGACTAATTATTAGTCTAGATTCGTCATTAACTTAGAGTCTACTTCATGATCTATCAAGTAAAGAATAACCATGTATGATCATATCAGAGATAGGGTCCGTTTGGTATATGAAGTATACTGTTTGGAAATCCCACTTTAAACACCTCACTAAATCACAATCTAAACATCATCCTCGTAAGTAGATCAATCAGTATAATGACTTTGAATCACTGATCAATCAGTATAATGACTTTGAATCACTGATAAATTTTAAAGTAGGGTAGCATAACTTACTTAGCTAGGAGTCGGGCTCTACAGGGGCAGAACTTTGTCGCTGAATCTTTCTAAGAAAGATTCTTGCAGCGCTTCAACGCTCCCTTACTATACTAAAAACTATAGAAAGAGAAGTCGAATCACGAGGGACCGAAATGCTCGGGGGATAAAAAGAGAAAGACTCTTAAATTAAGAGAATGGTGCAAGAAATATGAGAGCTTAGAGGCTCTTATTTACAGTAATTGAATTTTAAAAAACCACCCTCTATATTTTATTAAATGACTAAATACCCCTTTATAATACTATTTTAAATAGATTTAAAGATATTTGTACTAAGCGAATGTCGAAAGTACTCAACACTAGTCTTATAACGACTACATCGTCAATACCTTTTTAACGATATTTACATATATATATATATATATATATATATATATATATATATATATATATATATATATATATATATATATATGAATTATACTTTATTCTAATACGTAAATGTGCTATTAAAAATTATAACTCGTTTGTACGAACTCCGTTTTAGACGTTCTTTATATCCACGTGTAGCTATCAACGAGATCTACAACTTTCGTTTAGACTCCGTCGGCTAGTTTTGAGTTTATATTTTTGTCCATATTTTTATAAAATTAAATGATTTTTCTAAAATCATAACTCTCTCGTACTGTAACACCCAAAATTTCAAACCAATTTAAACCTAAAAAAAACATGTCAAGTTCATCAAAACATTACAACTTTGTTTTCAATATACTAATTATCAGAGATTTCCCATAAACATAAACATAATAGGAGGAGTTGTACGATCACGCCTTTGCCTTGCCGCGATACCCTACTGTACCTGAAACAATAAACTGAAACTGTAAGCTGAAGCTTATTGAGTTACCCCCAAAATACCGATACACATACAGTCCACAAAGCCATATCAACAATAGCTCATCACAATCTGAAACAGAATAACACGTAACGGGTCCACAACTTTACTGACCGGAATACCCCTGGGCCCACAGTATGAGTCTGGAATGCCTACCGAGCCCTCAACTCACATCTGGATTGTCACCGAGCCCTCAGTACGAGTCCGGAATGCCTACCGGGCCCTCAGCTCGTATCTGGATTGCCACCGAGCCCGCAGTACGAGTCTGGAATGCCTACCAGGCCCTCAGCTTGTATTTGGATTGCTCCCGAGTCCTTAGTATGAGTCTGGAATGTCTGCCGGGCCCTCAACTTATATCTGGAATACTCTGGGGTTTGTTGGCTACCGCACAGAGTAGTACAACCTCAACCCATCCCACATAACATATAACATAACTACTGAGCATGCAATAATCATATAACATCACTAGTAGTCCTACATGTCTACCTAACTGGCATAACCACTAGCATGCAACACTAACTCATACTCAATAATTAACACTACTAGGGTAACATATCCAATGGGCCGGCCTTGGTGCCTTAGACCCCTTAGTATAGTGAGGGTAACTCACCTCGAAGATGTCCACTCGGTAGATAAATCCCAACTCTCGGATCACTTGCCAAAGACTCCACCACCTATTACCATAGTACGAATATACTTATAATTCCTCATCCTCACAAAGTACTCCATAAACCAACTAGTTAACCCCGGTCAAAGTCCTCAGTCAAGGTCAACAGTCCATGTTGACCTTAACTAGCCGAGTACCTGATGGGTCTTATACAAACAATCCTATGTGTGCATGCAACCCTAGTATTGGATCTATGTTTTCACTATTAGTTATACAACTTTATGAACACAAAAAGAAACCTGGCATGCTACTATAATTTTCGAAATTCATATATAAAGCTAGAATACATACCTTTTGTTGTTATATAGCAATAACAACTAGTTCCTTGAATTTCCTTAGCTCTTGAAAGCAAGTACCACAAGTGTAGTACCTCTAATGGAGTCACAAAGACCATATGTAACTTGGATGAAGAGGAGAAGAAAAAGAGGCACCAAAAACGGCTGGAAACCCTAATGGAAGTGTTGTTCACGTTTTGGGGGCTTAAGGGTCCCTTTTATACATGTAGGCTATTAGGGTTTACAACTAGGAAACCCTAATCTGACTGCTTAGGCCCTAAGCAGCCCATGGACTCCTTAAACATATCCCTTGGACGATTTCTAATGGGCTTCCCATAGAATTCGTTCAACCTATATATTATTAGGTGATCCATAGCCCAATTATAAATATCTTATAATTACAACTTCAGTCCCCTAAGTTTAATTAATCTCTTTTAACCACAAAATTAATTCTTACTTAATTCTTGACCAATATTAATTAAACAATATGATTTCTCCTTTAATATATTATTCTCATAATATATTAATAAATCATATTTAAACCTTTCTCTCCTTAAATCATCCTACATATTGCTATGGTGAAGGCAACCCAAAAGGACCATGCTCATAATCGGGTCAAGTACATACCAAAATAGTTATGGACTTAGACACTAATCCAACAGTACCCTCGACTACTCGCCGAGTTCCTTGAAGTTCTTTCCCACTCACCGAGTCACCGGGGTGACTCGTCGAGTTCTTACGATTTTCGATCGAAACCCTAAGGCCACCCGTCAAGTTTCCTTCTAGCAACAAGACTGATACACATGCGTTCATAACTTGGGGAAAACTCACCCGACTCGCCGAGTTGTTCATACAACTCGTCGAGTCTATGGCAACCTTCATCGGACTCATCGAGTTGTTCATCCAACCCGTCGATTTCACAACCATCTTCATGTGACTCGCCGAGTCAACCTTGCGGCTCGTCGATTTCCTTTAGTCCTTAAGCCATATAGACTCATTTGAGCCATGCAATGGCTCCAAATTACATATCTAAGCTTCCAGGGCATGCCTTTCAAGTAAGGTTGCTGACATTACGTGCATACATGGCTAAAAAGGCTCTTAATGCCAAATCTAAGCTCTTAATGGGGTTTCATGCACAAGGAGGGCCTCATCCACAACCAAAATAGAAACTTTATGGCTCTAGAACTTGAGAAGGGTCCATATCTGAAGTTACAACTTCAGATCTAGCTCATATCTCGCAATATCACTTCATTCAAACCATAAAAACCCTAGATCTCCACCATATGAGGTCTAGAAGGAAAAAGAGATAAAGATGACGACTTGATACCTTCAATGGATGCTAACTGAGGTAGATCTCGGATTTCCACTCCTTCCTTGTTGCTATTCTCTTGCTATCCAAGTTCTTCCACCCAAAAACCCTATTTCCAAGCTTACAATACACAAGAATTAAAAACTACATGAATTAGGGTTTCTATGAGCTCTCAAGGACTGCAAAGAGGCCAAATGAGGCTTATGCTTCCTTATATAGAATGCAGAACCCCGAGATCTAGGGTTTCATCTGCCAGCTCCTACTCGTAGAGTTCCTTTATGGACTCGGCGAGTAGGTCACTAAATACGCGATCCCACCTCGCTGCTACTCGACGAGTAGAGAAACCTTAACTCGTCGAGTAGGACTTAAAACCAAAGAAATTCTTATTTAAATCAATACCTAAGAATCGGGGCATTACACGTACGGACTCCGTTTTTGGCATTCTTTTTCTCAAAATTCCTATTTTAAGGAGTACTGTGATTTTCATTTTGGTCGCATTAACTAAAATTCAACCATTCTCTTCGTAGCTTTTTACGTCACACATTCCTTGTGTGCGACTGACTTTTTATATCTTATAAAAATCATATCTAATTCATACGTATTCAGATTTCTATGAAATTTATATTTTCGGGATCGGCAAGACGTGTACTTTCTAAATATTTAACAATATATATATATATATATATATATATATATATATATATATATGTTTTGACGCACTTATTTTTACGATTTACGGATGATTCGACAGATTTTTCCTATTTTATTATATTATAATAATCATGAAACACATAATATTCACATAATTCTTATTTATTATGTCAAATATGTTACAATTATTGACCCTAACTATTACATCATCACAATAATGGTTATCCAGAAACTTGGGCATTACAATTAAGGATTCTCATATGATCTAAACTTTGTTCTTTATCCTTTTCAGATGTCTATCCCAAACAATGCTTCAAACTCCAACCCTTCTAGATCATTCTCCCCCACGAACTTGGTTGGGAGAACTATCTTCGATGAGTCAAACTTTAATGACTGGATTCGAAACATTCGTATGGCCTTTTGCTATGAGGACAAAGAATATTTCCTAGATAAAGAGCTGAAGGAGATTGATGAACAAACTGCTACTCCTGAGCAAATCTAGAATACAGGGTTCATGAGAGGGACGCGACAAAGGTGTTGTGCATTATGATTGCTACCATGACTGCTGAGCTTCAAAAGTACAATGAGGACTTTGGCTCTTCGAGATGCACCAAGATTTGATGGAAATGTACCATCAAAGTGCCCGGCAGGAGAGGTATGAGATCATTGCCTCGATGATCATAAGCAAAATGAAGGATGGAGAGTAATGTGAACTTCGATGAAGAGTTGGCTATTAATATCATCCTACATTCTTTTCATTCTTGTTATCATCAGTTGAGAATGACATATCATATGAACAAGGAGGACATCACTCTGAGAAAGCTTCAAGGCCTTCTAAGAACTGCAGAAAGCAATTTGAAAGGCAAGTCTGTTGTATTTACTCCTACTGCAGCTACCCCTGTTCTGGAAATTGGACATGGGAAAGGATAGAAGAGGAAGGCTCCTTCTAAGAGCCACAAAGGAAACTCCCATGATGGATCCTCTTCTAGTGGAACCAAATGTGGTCCTCCTAAATCCTCTACCAATCCACAGGAAGCAGAGTGATTCTGTTGTCATGAAAAGGGCACTGGAAATGAAGCTGCCCCAAATACATGTAGGACATTAAGGATGGAAAGATAAAGCCCACCTTCGAAGCTATTTACTATTGGATAAGGTGTCTAAGTCCATAACTATTTCTGGTATGTACTTGACCCGACCCAACATGGTCCATTTGGGTTGCATGGCACCATGTAATTGGATAGACTAAATGAGAGAAATAACACTTGTGGATTATTAATATATTATAAGTTCTAATATATTAATAATATTATTTAATTAGTTTGATCAAGAATAAATTTAGAATTAATTAAGTGATCAAAAGATAACTAATTAAATATATGGGTCGATTATGTAAATCATCCATACTTGTATAGTGGGCTAAAAGGCTCCATGGATTATCAAGTTGGGTTCCACCCATAGGATGCTCCATGGGAGTTACAAACCCATGGGTCATCAAAATGAAGAGTCATGACACATTAGGGTTTACATGGTGTAACCCTAGATGTGTCAACACTATATAAGGATCATATTCTCCACCAAAATTGGCTACACATGAACAAGTGAGGGCTAGGACGTTTTTTGCAAGTGTAAGATTCTCTCAAAAGTTTACTCCTTTGCATTTGGTGTTGTGTGAAGCATTTGAGGCATCACACTTGAGGTGCTAGGCTCACAAGGTTTCAAGGATCACAAGCAACAAAAAGGTAAGTTATTCTATCTTCCATTCAAGTTAAATATTGTTCCCCATGTATGCTAGATAGGAATATAACCTTGGAATTCAACTTTGCATGATAATTAGACACACATAGATCCAAGGTTATTAGGGTTGCATGTTCACTTAGGAAGTGTTAGAATGCTCAAAACCCATCAGTGGTATCAAAGCCTAGGCTTGTTTGTTGATTTTTTGTGCAAACTATTGGAAAAAATCGTTTTTGCTGTTTCTGCTCGTATGAACTCGCCGAGTCCATTGGGGGAGGGGGGGGGGGGACTTGACGAGTCCATGTGCAAATGCAAGCTATTGGTCGAGTTTGTTCTTGCACTCAACGAGTAGAGGCTGCAGTTTTCAGGAATTCGACTTTTGTTGCTGGAAATGGACTAGAAACATTACCCTAAACTGTTTTGGTACTTGAAAACTTGTTTTAGATGATGTAATGTTTATGCTAATCCATATGCAATGGAAATTATCATAATTACAAGTTTTTAAGTGTAATTTTTGATTCTTGAAATGTTCATATTCATGTTCTTGAAGTTATGAAGATTAGATGATCATAGGAATTGCTTGTAACCTTCATGGTAGTTTAATTCATGATCATAATGTGATTTAATGGAGTCTGTAACTTGTCCTCAAGTTATGGAAAACCAAGAGTCACAATTGAATTAAAACCATTAAAAGAACACAAGAGTTATAAAATGAAGAGTCTTCATTTTTATGACTCAATTAATTCATAAGTTATAAGAAATGAAAAGTTCTGGAAGTTTTGCCCTCAAGTTTTGGAATAAGTAAAGTCTTAATTTAAATTTAGTTTCAACCCTTAGAATTTTAAAAGTTAAAATTCAACCCTTATACTTTATAATATTATAAGTTAATAATATATATATATATATATATATATATATATATATATATATATATATATATATAAGATCAAGTCGTCTTACCGCTAGTACGCCTCATTCACGAAGCCGGTCTATAAGGGGGTATAAGGTGTTGCCTATAAAATGGCAACTTAATGGGTGTCCACTCTCACCCACCGCTTCCTTGATTGGTGGAGGGTCATTAGCCGAATAGGTAAGACAAGGACTTATAAATTCTCATTAAAAGTATGATGAATATTATAAAGTAACTAAATGTTTTATTAAAATTCCCAATCTTAGTTACTTTAGGAAAAATGTGAATAAGGTGCTAATCCATGAAATTACACTTTACACTTTGTTTAAGTCGTTGGTGGAGCGTGTTGATGGGTTTTAGCCATAAGAACTTTCCTATGTGCGCATGCAAAACCCTAATGCTTGGATCTAGGCTTTCTAATTAAACATGCTTTGAATCCAAGACTTCTAATGGCTAATTAGGTTAAATAACAACATTGAAATAGATCTAGAATCATACCTTTGGATTCCTTGTTGATCTTGTTGTCTTGGAGCTTCTAGAGTCACAAATGTCACTCCTCTAATGGCTTACAAACACCAATAGCAAGCAAGATGATTTAGGAGAGAGGAGAGGGGAGGAATTCGGCCAGAGTATCTCTACTTTAGATGGTGTGTCGAATTCCCTCACCCCTAGGGTCTATTTATACTTGTAGACTCCTTAAGGATTACAGCTTTAACCCTAATTGGATAACTTAGACTTTAAGTTGATCCATATCCTTTCCTTGATAACCCTATGGACTATTTTGGCTTATCCAAGCCCTAGAAATCGTCCATCCTATCTAGGATAAGGATTTATAGTCTAAAGTGTAACTATCAAACAATTGACAGTTTATACCCTCTTATTTAATTAATCTCTTTAAGTCACCAAATTAATTCCAATTAATTTATGACTTATATTAATCAAATAACCATATATTATTCCTTATAATATTTACTCTCTCTTAACAAATCATCCATCAAGTTGCTATGGTGAAGGCAACCCAAAAGGACCATGCACAACCGGATCAAATACTTGCCTAATATAGTTGCAGCCTTTGACACTATTCCAACAGTCTCCCACTTGGATAAGTCTAGTAACTATACAAGTACAATTCGGTTTGCAATCGTAGCTCTCAAAGACGCTGTCAACTCTGATCTAATCAATCTTGTCCTTTAGATAAGGGATCTTACAGTCCTCTGTTAGATATCATGCTGACAATCCTATGGAATGGTTAGTCTAGCATTTAGATTTCTCGATCTTCGATTTATTTCACATAGAACTTAATCGAACACATCAATTCAGTTCTGACCGGGCCCGGCACATAAGTCAAATCAAATCATCGAGTGGCCAAGATATCTCTTCTACCCTCTTAGGATAAAATTTACAGATAAACTTCGACTTATATGCATTTACTTATTCATTAACCAACTATACACAACAACGCGTTTTATAACATCAAGTTACTGATGCGTTTTCGCATTATCAATGCACAATCAATTAACAAATAATAAACCATATATCTAGGTTTTAAGACCATATGATATTATCGTCTTGCGATCACCTTTTATATCGTATTCCATAAAGTGATTCCAGCAAGCGCGGGTTTATTCCAATGCTCAAAACCAGTTCATAAGCACTCATGAACGTTGCAGCAACCCTTGCTATGTCTAACACCATTTAGACATTCTACACACCAATTCATGACAATCTTCATTCATATCTACTCCCAACATATGAACGATTGTGGACCATTTGAATAATTCGATTATTCCTAATAAACTCAATTATTCTGGAAGTCAAAACATGCAAAGTGAAACAATAGTTAAACAATTAACATGTGACAGTAACTTTACTCATAAATAAAACTCCTTTATTTAATCATCAAATGTTAATTACATTTATCTATTATACGTTTCTAATACTATCTAATCTATACTAATATCATCCTTCAGCCCAATACTCCTAGCATGCTGCAAGTGCTTAACCCTACTCAGTCCCTTCGTAAGCGGATCTACTGGGTTATCTTCTGATGATATCCTCTTCACTACGAGTTGTCCTTCTTCTACACGATGTCTAATGAAGTGATATTTTCTGTTGATATGTCGAGATCTACCATGATCCCTCGGTTCCTTGGTCAAGGCAACCGCACCTTCGTTATCACAGAAAATCTCCATGGGCTCCTGTCACACCCCCAAACCAAGGATGGCGGAAACGTCTGGGGGTGGAGGACTTCATGTACAGTATCACAACAACGTGTATAATAGTGCTCAAAGTAAAAACAACCACCATATATATAATTGCAAAAGTTACACCAAAGTATATGTTTACATGTTTCAAAAGCAATTACATTATGATGACAAAATAATTTGTTGACGGTTTAGCGTCCCATCCTCAAAGCGATGAAGTTTTCCTGTTTCACTGATTTCCTGAGAATACAAGTAGTTTTAAAGAGTGTCAACACAAAGGTTGGTGAGTTCATAAGAGTTTTGTTTGAAGTAGAAACCGTTTTTCCTTGTAAAATCGATTTAGTTTGATTTCCAGAAAATCCAATATTTTCTTAGTTAAGTATGAATAGAAATAATCCTACATGATGCTGTAATGAACCCTAGAGTAATCCGTAGAGTTCCTCTATAATTGTCCAACATATAAAGTTATATAAGGCTTAACTTAGATAAAACGTTGAATATAGTGGGTCTGCCCTAGGTCCACAACCCAACGAGGAACAGGAGATGAGGCGGGCACCACCAATTCTAGGCCAATCAAGACTAAATTCTTATATGACTCAACATATACGCTCAGCGACTATAGTTGAAGTCTAACAATTTTAGAGGAAGTGTAGTTTTAATATCATAAAAGCTTTGTATAGAGACCCGGCACTTTGTATTTGTACCCCTTTTTGTATAGAGACCCGGTACTTTGTATTTGTACCCCTTTTTGTATAGAGACCCGGTACTTTGTATTTGTACCCCTTTTTGTATAGAGACCCGGTACTTTGTATTTGTACCCATAGAGATAAAAGGTAATTTTAAATCGACATAAAACTCATTTAGGTTTTAAAAATAAAATCCCGTAAACTTATGGATTGTTCCCTATGTGAGCCGTTATAATCATACTATGACTATGTGAACCTGCCACGACGTTCTCAGTGTCGCGAAAAATGAAATGACATTTGTCACCCGTAGACCTGCAGGTCCAACTGTAGCTAGCAGCAAGGTGTGGGGTGTCAATCCCAATATAGATCTATATACAAGTATCACGTTCTCCCTCAAGGAGATTCTGATTATAACTACCAGGAATTATATCCCGCACTCGGACGTACGGGGAGAGAGAGAGAGAGAGAAAAATAGAGAAACTCACAATATAGGATAACAAGTTTACGTGAAATGTGTGTGAATATAAATATTTCTTGTATGAATGTACCCTTCTTGTACGAGTGCGTAGAGTGATGTATCATAAACTATACCTATTATAGTTTATCTAAAATATATGTACTATGTATGAACTCTTTTATGGAAAAGTATTAGTGTTGTGAATTTATTGACTATACTTTTTATAGTTTAATAGCACGTGTTCCAAAATGAATGAATAATATTTAATATGAATGTTTTAGTTTCAGTTCATAATGATAAACTAGCAAGGAAACACATTCAAATATTAGAACTTATGATTATACACTTTGCTCAACATAATACAAAGTGTTATGATATTTACATGCTGTTGGCAAAATTTAGCAATTCTGCCCTGTTTTGGAAAAATCATAGAAAAATCATACGAAGTCGAAAACTAGATCCGTAATTTCTGAGAGTTCAAAAAATGTGTCTAGTTTGCTCATAATTTTTATCACAATTTATAATGACCTCTAACTTGGGTGAATAAGTCCATAATCACAGACTGGTCCGGATTGTTGTTTGAAATGATAGGCAGTTTTGTAAAAATCACCATAAATTGTAGAAAAATCGTATGGAGATGTGCAAGTAGCCATTTTAAAGCTAAAAACTTGAACTATTTGCACCTTGTACAGTTTTGAAAAAAAAAGTGTTTAAGATGCCCAAAACAGTCTGTGAATGGGGTTGAACTTTTCTGATGAAGTCTGTTAGAAAAATTTAGATATGTTCTTAGTGTTTTAACTTGTATTCCCCCCCTGAAAACTTGAGAAAACATGAAAATGTAGGGGTATGAACTCACCTTAAGTGATTCCAGTAGGTAAGTGTTGAAGAAGGAAAGTGTTCAACCCAAGAACACTTGAAGAATCACTTGAAGATTCGAAGATCTAACACAATTATGAGAGAGTTTGTCTAAGATATCCATGATTTGAGTGGAAATAAATGAGATAATCATAAAGAGAATGGATTATGCTTACCAAATGTGGAGGAAAAACTCAAGATCAGCCCTTGAATCTCGAATTTCTAGAGAGAGAAAGTGAGAGAGGAAAGAGTTTGATCTTCTTGTGAAATGAGAGCAAATGAGAGAAGTGAGGAGAGAGGATGAATAATCAGCCCTCAAAAACGTGGGAAGAGGGATAATTGAGTGGAAAAGACATTGATGTGACCTAGGTAAGGTGGAGAGGTGTGGTTAGTCAAAGAGTGGGTGTGGGGTGGTTGCTTGTGACTTTGGATAAGGCAAAGTCAACACTCCACCTTTAATAATTCATCAATTTGATTTTTTTTATTTAAATAATGATTTTCATCAAAATATGTTTAAATTATGAATATTTAGAGTTTATAATGTTAAAATATAATTTCTGGAGAAAATCCCGCTTTAAAATCATGAAAAACGGGCTTAAAATGTCAAA